>NC_085991.1:13071283-13378194 GCF_030014385.1 Trichomycterus rosablanca
GGCAGACAAAAAATGTCCACTAATGGGAACAATCGGTCTAGGTTTAGCAGGTCAAGGAATAAGGCATAACAAAACCAAAATGTAATGTCCTCATATGTGAGGTAAGACTGAAGATTACCTTCACCAGGCGTCCCTGAATCTGCATGCATATACGTACCTGAATCTGCATGCATATCCGTAGGTCTGCCAGTCCAGCTGCCCCAGCACAATGTATCACAGGATTTAATACACAAAGCGGCATATTAATTAATACACAAAGCGGCATATTAAACATAAATTCTTATTCCTGCCATAATACTCCTGCCATATTTAAACATAAACTCTCATTCCTACCATTATACTCCCCCCTTTTTTCAAATTTTACAATCAAATTTTGAAAATAAAACATTAAATAAACCTTCTTAATGTGTTTATCCTGTTGGAAAGCACAGAATTTTAAAGTTAGTTCAATCAAAGTCTGGTGTTAGCTGGACCTGTAAACAAATAATGTCGTTAGTGAGCAGTGGAAGGTGTGCAACAGCTTTGTCGGCAGTGTCACCTCTGGCATTGTCCTGTAAAATTGGAACAAAACTTTACTTAAATAGTTCCACTTAAATTGAATAGGAGGGACAATGACACAAAGTATCATTTGCTAAAATTTTAACTAAGCCCACTTGTTTCCTGTCTGTTGCAGCATCTCTGGATGCAAATCCTTTCACAAACATTTCCAATTCAGGATTCCTATCAGGCCCAGAAAAAATAGATAGAGTAATACAGTCATGATGTTCACCATCTCCTGCAATTAGTAAAAAGTGGTAGGATTAAGTATATTACAGCATTTGATAATAATGTTCAATTTTAGAAGTACACTGTAGTATTTATACAATCATTAACTTGATACGTGAGATGTTTTCCTTTCAGTTATAGAACATAATTTGGCAAGATCACTTAGTATAACTACGGATATTTCTGTAGCAGACAAAGACAAAGAAAATTCTGCACAAATCCAGAAGGGATCAGAGTCCCTGTCTTGTACAGAAACAGTGGTACCTTCAGGCATTATTTCCAATTTAATTCAAGAGGCAAACAAATGATCACACCTCATAAGATTTATAGGGCTATGAAATCTCACTCTTTACAACTACACAATATTTTAGAAACAGTAACATATTAGCTTTTACCTTTTAACTTGTATTCAGCATTTGTACACAGTGAAAAACACGACCTCACTCTCAAATAAACATAAGCTTTGACAATATATAATCTAATATATCAACACATGTCTTAATCAGAGGTGGAAAGAGTACAAAAAATTGTATTCAAGTAAAAGTACTATTACCTTAATGAATCTTTACTTAATTACGAGTAAAGTTACTACTTTGAAAATCCACTCAAGCAAAAAGTAGAAAGTAACTCATTTAAAATGTACTCACCGAGTAAACAGCAGGGGGTCTCCTCTGTGTAATGTAAACAGGAGTGGATACAAACCTCAACAGTAGTTTTTAATTCAAATGTAATAGAAGAAACGTTGTCCTTAACTCAAATGCAATAGAAGAAACATGTTGATACAACAATTAAAACAGTTAGGGATGTGTAATGCGTCATTTCAAATGACATAAAACTTTTTCAACTTGTATAATCACTAGCGATGTGTCGTAAAATGATTCGAATCCATGAATCGGCTCTTCTAACCGAAACAAAGGAACCGACTCTTCCGGCAGTCGCCATGTAAATACGCGGCTCTTCAAAAGGAACCGAGACAAAAGACTCGACTCCCTGTCGCAACTCACTGAATTCGCGATTTCTTTAGCGTTTTTTATTTTTATTTTGCTCGGTAACAGATGCTATTCAAAATGTAACAATTACTAATACAAAACATACTTAAGCAAAAGCAAAATTACAGTCTGTGAAATGTGCTTTAAAAACTACTGTGTTACAGTAACCAGTGCGATCAGAGCGGTAACACTAAGCACTGGATTCGTGTATGTATGTGTATTGATCGAATTTGTTTAAAATCATATCCCCGCTATAACATTCCCCACTTACGACATATTGATGTCGAATTATTGTCCAGCACTACCCCATACATTAAACAAAGAAACAATATAGCAATCTCTCAATAATACATGCACCAATACACCCAGCAAATCTCCTATCACGACTAACAAGCGCTGTGTTACTCACATAATTTTAATCTTATTCACTATAACAACTCTGATTAAGGAGATTTTCCTTAATTATGTGTGAAAATGTCCTATGTCACACATGGATGAATTCCACTCCAAGTACCCCCTTTCCTGGTTTAAGAACCTTAAAGTTTAAGAACGCTATCTACCTTAAAACACACTTAATAAGGTACCATAACAAATACTTGTCTTAACTCAGTTATCTTAAGATTATAAAAATAAAGTTGATTATAAAATTAACTGCAGCACTTACCCAATCCAGGCGTACAAAGACAAAGATAGCCGATGGACAAAGATACGGCAAGCTGCTCACATAGAGCCAAAAAGGCGGATACACAGAAAACCACGCTCAGCTCTCCCAGAGCCAAAATGGTGGACAGACAGAAAACCCCGCTCAGCTCTCTGGTCCAAAATGGCCGCCGAACAGAAGAAACCACGCTGCGCAACCCAGAGCCAAAATGGCGGACAGACAGAGCCAAAATGGCGGACAGACAGAAAGCCACGCTGCGTTCTCAAGAAACAAAATGGCGGATAGACGGGAGACCACGTTGCATTCCCAAGACAAAATGGCGTACAGACAGAAAGCCACGCTGCGTTCTCAAGAAACAAAATGGCGGATAGACGGGAGACCACGTTGCATTCCCAAGACAAAATGGCGTACAGACAGAAAGCCACGCTGCGTTCTCAAGAAACAAAATGGCGCCGACAACAAAAGAAACCACGTTGCACATCCAGCACACGGTTTCACAGACAAACATACACAGAGACTTACTGACAAACAAAACTCCTGATGTACTGTTCTCGAGCCGGATTTAGAATTTAAAGTAATCAAATTATTCCAGCCCCGTTCCCGAAACAGACAGGCTAGTTAGAATTTAGAACGACCGAATTAGACTAATTCCGTTACCGAAACAGACGAACTAGCCGAGTCTCGTTTCCGTAACAGCCAGACTCCTTTGAGATTAATAATCAAATTACCCGAATTCCGTTACCGAAACAGACGAATTCGTTAGAATTTATTACACTCGAATTAGGTTCGCTTCGTTACCAAAACAGACAAGCGTCCTTTCCCTTCAATTGTGTCCCATACACAATGGCGCCCTTAACATTTATTTTAACCGGTTTGGTTCAAATTCAGATATCAGGAAACACACATTTTTAGCTCCAACATATATTCACAGTTTTAAACTATCTAATGATACTTTAGTAATTTAATCAGACACTTACGGATTCTGAGATTCACTTTCACACTCAGTACGCTAAATAATAAATGCATCTAATATATATACAGAGAACGTCTGTTTACCTTAAGCAGGCGCGCGCCTTGTACTGAGTACAAAAGATTTTTTCAGAATTCCTGGTCTTACCTCAGTCAGCTGAATCGATTCGATGCTATCTCAGGTCTCTTGAACCATCCTCTGGCTACCATTTGTTAGGATGAATCTTTTGGTTCAAAAAGGTCCTGAAGAAAGCAGTCGAGAAGTCCAGAAAGTACTCTTTAAAACACTTTATTAAGTGTAAAAATAATCTGTGAATATATATCAGAGCTAAGCCGGCCGACGCTCCTTACTCCTGCAGTCTAGACACACCACGTAAGAAAGAGGCCGCGCCTCTCTTCCCCGCCAGTTTTTAAACTCAGCTAGGCTCCTCCTCCTTTACTGCTGGTGGAGCCAATGAAGTGTGCTAACAAGCCCCGGGCTCTGCCTCCCCCCCCTTTCTGTAGGAGTCAGGGAGAGAGCTTAGCCGGCGACATGTTGAACAATAGACCATGTGGTCTGGATGTAATTTATGTTTAATAATGATGTTATGTTAAAAACCTAACACTACTTTAAATTCTAAATCAGGTTCGAAAAACAGTACATCAGGAGTTTTGTTTGTCAGTAAGTCTCTGTGTATGTTTGTCTGTGAAACCGTGTGCTGGATGTGCAACGTGGTTTCTTTTGTTGTCGGCGCCATTTTGTTTCTTGAGAACGCAGCGTGGCTTTCTGTCTGTACGCCATTTTGTCTTGGGAATGCAACGTGGTCTCCCGTCTATCCGCCATTTTGTTTCTTGAGAACGCAGCGTGGCTTTCTGTCTGTCCGCCATTTTGGCTCTGTCTGTACGCCATTTTGTCTTGGGAATGCAACGTGGTCTCCCGTCTATCCGCCATTTTGTTTCTTGAGAACGCAGCGTGGTTTTCTGTCTGTCCACCATTTTGGCTCTGGGAGAGCTGAGCGTGGTTTTCTGTCTGTCCACCATTTTGGCTCTGGGAGAGCTGAGCGTGGTTTTCTGTGTATCCGCCTTTTTGGCTCTATGTGAGCAGCTTGCCGTATCTTGTCCATCGGCTATCTTTGTCTTTGTACGCCTGGATTGGGTAAGTGCTGCAGTTAATTTTATAATCAACTTTATTTTTATAATCTTAAGATAACTGAGTTAAGACAAGTATTTGTTATGGTACCTTATTAAGTGTGTTTTAAGGTAGATAGCGTTCTTAAACTTTAAGGTTCTTAAACCAGGAAAGGGGGTACTTGGAGTGGAATTCATCCATGTGTGACATAGGACATTTTCACACATAATTAAGGAAAATCTCCTTAATCAGAGTTGTTATAGTGAATAAGATTAAAATTATGTGAGTAACACAGCGCTTGTTAGTCGTGATAGGAGATTTGCTGGGTGTATTGGTGCATGTATTATTGAGAGATTGCTATATTGTTTCTTTGTTTAATGTATGGGGTAGTGCTGGACAATAATTCGACATCAATATGTCGCAAGTGGGGAATGTTTCAATAGCGGGGATATGATTTTAAACAAATTCGATCAATACACATACATACACGAAGCCAGTGCTTAGTGTTACCGCTCTGATCACACTGGTTACTGTAACACAGTAGTTTTTAAAGCACATTTCACAGACTGTAATTTTGCTTTTGCTTAAGTATGTCTTGTATTAGTTTGAATAGCATCTGTTACCGAGCAAAATAAAAATAAAAATAAAAAAACGCTAAAGAAATCGCGAATTCAGTGAGTTACGACAGGGAGTCGAGTCTTTTGTCTCGGTTCCTTTTGAAGAGCCGCGTATTTACATGGCGACTGCCGGAAGAGTCGGTTCCTTTGTTTCGGTTAGAAGAGCCGATTCATGGATTCGAATCATTTTGCGACACATCGCTGGTGGTTGTACAGTTTGAAAAAAGTTTTATGTCATTTGAAATGACGCATTACACATCCCTAACTGTTTTAATTGTTGTATCAACATGTTTCTTCTATTGCATTTGAGTTAAGGACAACGTTTCTTCTATTACATTTGAATTAAATACTACTGTTGTGAGGTTTGTATCCACTCCTGTTTACATTACACAGAGGAGACCCCCTGCTGTTTACTCGGTGAGTACATTTTAAATGAGTTACTTTCTACTTTTTGCTTGAGTGGATTTTCAGAGTAGTAACTTTACTTGTAATTAAGTAAAGATTAATTAAAGTAATAGTACTTTTACTTGAATACAATTTTTTGGTACTCTTTCCACCTCTGATTAAGACATATGTTGATATATTAGATTATATATTGTCAAAGCTTATGTTTATTTGAGAGTGATGTCGTGTTTTTCACTGTGTACAAATGCTGAATACAAGTAAAAGGTAAAAGCTAACATGTTACTGTTTCTAAAATATTGTGTAGTTTTAAAGAGTGAGATTTCATAGCCCTATAAATCTTATGAGGTGTGATCATTTGTTTGCCTCTTGAATTAAATTGGAAATAATGCCTGAAGGTACCACTGTTTCTGTACAAGACAGGGACTCTGATCCCTTCTGGATTTGTGCAGAATTTTCTTTGTCTTTGTCTGCTACAGAAATATCCGTAGTTATACTAAGTGATCTTGCCAAATTATGTTCTATAACTGAAAGGAAAACATCTCACGTATCAAGTTAATGATTGTATAAATACTACAGTGTACTTCTAAAATTGAACATTATTATCAAATGCTGTAATATACTTAATCCTACCACTTTTTACTAATTGCAGGAGATGGTGAACATCATGACTGTATTACTCTATCTATTTTTTCTGGGCCTGATAGGAATCCTGAATTGGAAATGTTTGTGAAAGGATTTGCATCCAGAGATGCTGCAACAGACAGGAAACAAGTGGGCTTAGTTAAAAATTTTAGCAAATGATACTTTGTGTCATTGTCCCTCCTATTCAATTTAAGTGGAACTATTTAAGTAAAGTTTTGTTCCAATTTTACAGGACAATGCCAGAGGTGACACTGCTGACAAAGCTGTTACACACCTTCCACTGCTCAATAACGACATTATTTGTTTACAGGTCCAGCTAACACCAGACTTTGATTGAACTAACTTTAAAATTCTGTGCTTTCCAACAGGATAAACACATTTAGAAGGTTTATTTAATATTTTATTTTCAAGATTTGATTGTAAAATTTGAAAAAGGGGGGAGTATTATGGCAGGAATAAGAATTTATGTTTAATATGCCGCTTTGTGTATGAAATCCTGTGATACATTGTGCTGGGGCAGCTGGACTGGCAGACCTACGGATATGCATGCAGATTCAGGTACGTATATGCATGCAGATTCAGGGACGCCTGGTGAAGGTAATCTTCAGCCTTACCTCCTGTTTAGAGAAAAGCGAGTTGTAGCAATCTGTAGTATCTCTCAGCGCTGCTGCTTGCACGGACTCAGATGAGATGGACTCAGGTGAGATTAACCTTTTGCGACCCTGCGGTCACATATGAGGACATTACATTTTGGTTTTGTTATGCCTTATTCCTTGACCTGCTAAACTTCGATCGATTGTCCCCATTAGTGGACACTTTTGTCTGCCAGCTAGTGGTAGCAAAAGTACTAGAACACTAATAAAGTTTGTTTGCTTCTTTATTGAGATTTTGACGTTATGTTTTGCACTTTGGTTGCATTTATGACAGGAGCGGTGGTTGCTCATTGCACGGGATTCAGGTTGTATCGGGCACAGACATGGACGGTTCGGTGTCTCTGGTTCGCCTCGCTGGCGTGTCTGGACTGTGGGAGGAAACCGGAGCACCCGGGGAAAGCCCACACGACAACATGCGGGCTCCGCGGAGGGGGGACCTTCTTGCTGTGACAGTGTGCGACGGTACTACCCACTGAGCCACCGTGTCGCCCAACTAAGGTTAAAAACATAAGGAATAGGAAAAATGCATTGAAAAAATCAAAGCTCGGGTCTCAGGAGATTAAATATAATTGCTTACACGGACTCCGGTAAGATTCAATTTAATTGGTAATATTTTTTGGAAATTGTTAATTGGCAATTGGTAATATTTGATGCTTGTGTTGTATCCGATGAATCTTTTCTAGCTAATTGATCAGGTCAACTCACTCATTTTATACTATATAGTTTATTGAAGAAGTTAGATTGGTTCAATGTGGTGCAGTAAACCTTGTGGCAATACTATGCATGATCATAGATGAGTGGCAGACGAGTGCAATTTAAAGATTGAGGGAATAGTGAGAAGAAAATAACTTGTTAGGAGAGAAGTACATGAAGGGGGGTGACTGGAGACCCAGGTCATAGGTTTCACAGACACACAGCAACCCAGCGGGGGGTTGAGGCCATAAACTGCAGGCCCTGCATGAGTAAAGAGAAGTCTGATATTTAATCTACTGTGTACGGGCTGAGGATGGTGGACACTTATGCAGTACCAAAGATGATGTAAAAATTATGAATACCAGATCTTGCAGATGTGTGTCATGGCTGTTGTTGCATTCTGATGTTTGAGTAAAGCAGTGTTCAAGAGGCATATGGGGTGCTGAGGTACAGAATGCCAAAGTAATGACATCATCAGACAAGAGGAAGGGAAAGCTGATGTGAGACTGGATGGAAACGTTATGCAGTGAAATCTCAAGACCGTGTGGGACAGTAGTGTGTTTTAATAGACATCCACCTGAAGATCTGGGTTCCATAATAAAAAGTGAGGGGTTCGATAACATCTTATAGAGGTTTTGGATGTATTTTACAGTAAGGTATTAGAATAACAATAATTCGTGTAGAAAAAGTTTTGGTTACAAGAGTAAATTAGAAAGAGTTACAAGTGCTTGTGTTTTAGTGAGAGTAGGGATGCAGGTACCATAGTGATGTGGGTTTAATGACATTTGTAGGGAGATGTAACAATAATACAATAGAGATAGTATAGGTTGGTAGTACTTTGCAGTGAGTTAACTAAATGGAACTGTTTAAGTAGAGTTTAATGTGATTCAAGAAAGCCAAAGTGGATCAAAGCGCTGGTGATGATGAGCATGAGGGATTGGCTGACTAGGAGCAGGAGATGATCATGTGAGAGTCTGTTGGATTGTGGGAAATGGAGTCTGTATTGTTAGAAGCAGGAGGTGTGTTAGTACCAGTGACCAAAAGTTGGGGTAAAAATCTGAATGAATAAATAATATAAGTCAGGGGTCTGTAGGACTGATGGAAGTTGATATAACAGAGCTGTTGTTATTTTAAGTATGGCAGAGTAAATAATAAATAGTGGATTGGTGATTTGTATTGGGAAAAATGTGATTTAGAAAATTTGAAGGCTCTCTAGCATGCGACGATGATGAAGTAGAATAAGTGTAGAAAATGTTAGATGTAATGTGTATGCACCTTCTGCTCTGATCAGTTTGAACTATTTGAAGTTAAATTTTATATAGCAGGAAGGGTTAATGCAGTATGAGAGACAAATAATGAAGTATATGTTTGTTTCCATAGGACCATTGTCGGTCGCTGTGAAGTATATGTTTGTTTCCAGGGGATCACTGTCGATTGCCCTGAAGTATATGTTTGTTTCCATAGGACCATTGTCGGTCGCGGTGAAGTAATTGTTTGTTTCCAGGGGATCACTGTCGATTGCCCTGAAGTATATGTTTGTTTCCATAGGGCCATTGTCGGTCGCGGTGAAGTAATTGTTTGTTTCCAGGGGATCACTGTCGATTGCCCTGAAGTATATGTTTGTTTCCATAGGGCCATTGTCGGTCGCGGTGAAGTAATTGTTTGTTTCCAGGGGATCACTGTCGATTGCCTTGAAGTATATGTTTGTTTCCATAGGGCCATTGTCGGTCGCGGTGAAGTAATTGTTTGTTTCCAGGGGATCACTGTCGATTGCCTTGAAGTATATGTTTGTTTCCATAGGGCCATTGTCGGTCGCGGTGAAGTAATTGTTTGTTTCCAGTAGACACTGTTGTTGTACTGAGGTTTACGTTCTTTTGTCTGAGTTGTGTTTGGACAACCGAGTGAGTTGTGCCAGTGAATGTTAAAAGAATACTCGTATTCTTCGACTAGGCAGGAATCTTCTGTTCTAGGGTGTGTCTCGTTAAAACCTATCAGTTTATCTTTGTCTTAATACGTGTTACAGATTTTGCTCGAAAGGTTGTTTAAAGCGGTCTAAAATGTCTAATTTAACACATAGAGAATTTATCCATATCTCACCCACTAACTCAGGAACCAACTCCAACCAACATCAAAGCTTATAAAGACAATTACACCTGTTTCAGGAGCAACAAACCAGAACCGATAAACAGGGGACATTTTTCAGAAGGGATGTGTGTATGAATGGGTGTCTGTCGCTAAAACACTGAATGAACTGCCAAAGGCAGCTCACTTGCGGCCCTGACGCTAACCTTCCTTACTCGCCGGCGCCACATTGGTGTCAGAAGTGGGATCGTGGTGTTTGGGTGGCTCTGATGATTTGGTGAGCCAATATGCCCGGTCTGTGCGAGTGCGCTAGCCCAGGTGGCTGCAGGGGCAGGGTGCCCGGTCCAGCAGTGGGTGGAAGAGCGACTCGGCAGTGTAATGGGGTGCGGTCCGGACATGGAGCCACCCAGTGGACGCTGGTGAGTGGGTCACCGGGACGGTTGACCATTAGGGAGGGGGCAGTGTAGCGTCGCCACTGGGTCTGGCACGGGCTTTACCCAGAAAGCCTTGCGGCAGTGGTGTCTAAGCTCACCGTGGCTGTGTATCCCGATGTTGGGAGTGGGGTGGCTGCGGTGAGGGCTGGGTAAGTAGCTTATATGTTTGTCTGTTGTATGATTGTATGTGTGTATGAATGGGTTAAGTGGTTAGAAGGGATGTTTGGGCCATGGAAGGGAGTTATTGCAAATTTGGTGATGTCAGCATGCGTAGGATTGGTAATTTTAGTGATATGTTGTTGTTGTGGTATCCCGTGCATCAGGGTATTAATAGAAAATTTTTTAATAGATATAGTGAGTAGAGGAAGCAGAGGGGGGCAGGATCCACCAGTTATCCAGATGGTGTTGGCTGATTTGTCTAGATAGCATGCAGATGATGATGAGGAGGATACCCTTGAAGGTGGGCCGGAAGACCCACTTCGAGCAGTATAAGTGCTACTAACTCTGCTTAATTAAAGGTAAAACCGACCAGACAAGATGAGGAGAGAGGACCAGCACTACTGATCACACACCGTGATGAAGGAAGGAGACTTGGAAGGACTGGCAGAGGCAGACACTGAGGGGACTGGAAGACCCACTCCAAGGGACAGAAGTGGCACTAACTGGACCTGCCTACAGGGAACTAAACACAGCAGAAAGCCCGACAAAACCGACTATGTGGAAGAAGAGTCCAGCGGAATCAACGGAGCGGAACAAGACGAGGGGGGAGAATTTAGTTAGACTAGGAGACAAAAACATAAACATATAGTTCGCAGACACATAGACCATCTTTGAAAACACTAGTTAAGTGCAACACACATAGTTTAGCTACAAAACGCAAGGGGTTAGTTCAGGATTGTTTACAATGTATATATGTTTGGTACTCTGCTATTTTTAGGAAATGTTTGTGCTGCTGTGGAAACAGGTAAGACCGACAGGGGAGAATCCATAAGACATTAGGAGTCATGCAGAGACACAGGAGCTATGGGCCCCTTCTGAATATCTGCAGCTCCGTCTGGTGGAGGACAACCTGAACGGACTTCCTGTGGAAGCCACGCACCCATTGTGTTTATTGTATTTTTCTTCTCTTTTTGATTTCCTATTTTTTAAATTACTTTATTTTGATTTCCTGTTTTTATTATTTTTTGTTTGTTTGTTTGTTTCAGGGTTAGGAGCTGTTGCGATAGGTACGGTTCCTTTAGTTTAATTGGTAGCCTTTTTATTTTTAGAAACGTTTTATTGTATAAAATTCAGCCCAGTGGCCATGTAGTCAGAAGGGGTTAAATTGGGGGGTTGCTGACGGCTATCCTTATCTCCTGGGATCTAGAAACACCTAACCTATAGTTAAAAGTTATTGTGAAAGCATTAAGATGCTTTCAAGGGGGGTTTGTTAGGTTTTTAACATAACATCATTATTAAACATAAATTACATCCAGACCACATGGTCTATTGTTCAACATGTCGCCGGCTAAGCTCTCTCCCTGACTCCTACAGAAAGGGGGGGGAGGCAGAGCCCGGGGCTTGTTAGCACACTTCATTGGCTCCACCAGCAGTAAAGGAGGAGGAGCCTAGCTGAGTTTAAAAACTGGCGGGGAAGAGAGGCGCGGCCTCTTTCTTACGTGGTGTGTCTAGACTGCAGGAGTAAGGAGCGCCGGCCGGCTTAGCTCTGATATATATTCACAGATTATTTTTACACTTAATAAAGTGTTTTAAAGAGTACTTTCTGGACTTCTCGACTGCTTTCTTCAGGACCTTTTTGAACCAAAAGATTCATCCTAACAAATGTTACAAAATATTATAAATATATATTTTTTAGTTTAATACACTTCTTGTTTGCAGGTCTAGTTTATTGTTAATTTTCTCTCTCTATATTATATTATTTATCACTATTATAATATGATTATGATTATTATTGGGTTGTTTGAATGAGTGTATTGAATGAGATGTGCAGCATATTAGAGGTAAAGTGCTGCTGCTGCTGCTGCTGTTGTTTTGATTTAAATGCTGGAAGGTTCGAACAGAATCATCGTCAGTCTGTAGAGAGAATTTTGACTTCAGTCGTCGACGGAGCTTCACCAGAGACGGACGTGTTCAGCTTTGCTCTCAGCAATCATCGCTTTTCTCACACACAACATGGCTTTTCTGTTTCAAACTTCACATTTGGTTTGTGTTGGTGGTCTCACAGCCGCAGCACTCACCTCTTATCTTCTCCTCCGCAGGTTTCAGCGAAAACAGCCCCCGAGTCCGGAGCGAGCAGTTCAGGTGGCCGCTGCCCGAACTGAGCTCGAGCTTATCGGGGGTCGGTACCGCCATCTAGCGCCGCTAACTGCTAATGTCAAATAAAGCCATTTAACTCCCCCTCACTGCTGAAAAGAGAGAGAAATATTAGTGCTAACATTAACTGTTTCAATATCCAAACATTCACAGTGCTTTTAAACTAAACAGTATGTAGAATTAGTACCTATTTTATATACTAGTACTATCAGTATGCATACTATTCACTACAGTAGTGTGTGTGATTCTAATACAGCATGTTTAAACAGGATCATCTCACTGAACTCACTATAGTCACAAGCACACATTCACTATATGTTTTTGTAAACATTACATTCTTAAGATTTAAACAATGTATGATTATCAATTTAATGTAATTAATAAAACTATATTGAAAGCTTATAATTATTTTTATCATTACTTACATACCAATCTATTTAATTTCAAATGTTATCTGACTAAAATACCAAAACAACTTTTTAAATAAGTTTTCTGTCTGTTTTTCACACCACCAAACATTTAGAATATTTAAAAACTAACTAATGTCTACAACATGAAATTCTATCGTAAGCCTAATTATTTTTCTTATGTTTGATTATGAACACAGATCTACAAGAACCGGCTTTACAAGCAGCGGGTGCAGCCACCAACCATCAGGTATGCATTTTGATTTAATTAAATATATGAAAGAGTAAGAACTGAACAGAGGAAATCATTACAGACAGTGGCATGGCACTGTATGTAGTATTTCCTATAAATATAGATTTATTTCTTTTATTAGGACACTGCTGCATTGGGAGAACTGGTGGAGAACTCTGGACCTCTGATCCAGTTTAAAGTAAGTTCAGTATCTCTTAGCATAATTGACTCTTTATTCTCTCACACCTTTATGGGTTATTCATTTCTTCTTTGTTCTGCTTCTCAGAATTACCCACAGGACATCGAGTGTGCAGACAGGATGTTTGCTTACACTTTCTCCCAGAACTTCTTTAATGATCAGCAGGTTTTGATCTGTTCTGTCTGTACTCTTATATACATTTCCTTAACA
Source organism: Trichomycterus rosablanca (assembly GCF_030014385.1). NCBI lineage: Eukaryota > Metazoa > Chordata > Actinopteri > Siluriformes > Trichomycteridae > Trichomycterus > Trichomycterus rosablanca. The sequence goes on from NC_085991.1 coordinate 13,084,663, forward strand.
TTATAATTGATCACCTCTTCTTCTTTTCTTCATTTTTAAAGCAGGTGGAGGTGAAACTGCAGCACAAGTCGTGCTATTCTGGCCTTAAGTCTGAGCATTGGTGGGTGCTCAGCAATGAGTTTTACAGACTCTACCCAGGGGTAAGTATTGAGAAGTAGACCAATCAATTACTGCTAACCCATCAAGTTTGTTAATTCCAGCTAAATGCATGGGTGTGCAAAAATGGTGGGTGTGCAGTGATGACATTTGTTAAATTTAAATTATTGATGCATAACTATATATAATAAAAATCACATTTGCTTGGTAAAAGTTGATAAAAAGCAGCATGTGTGCTGTTAAAACATGTTTATTTTTAATAAATTTTGAACAAAAGTTGCTTTATTTTGTTTGTTTTGTAGCTTCCTCCCTTGCATGAAGGCACGGTCAGAGCTGAGGCCTGCATTAAAGTAAGGCTGATTATTTTAGCTATTGGACACATTTGTTAGATTTCTTGAGTGGCTTTTTAGTTGAACTGTGAGATAAAAACAACCTCTGCTGTTAAAGCGGGTTGGACACCACATCTCTGAGGTGTATGTCAACCTCAGAACTGAGAGGACCCCGCCCATAGAGGTGCAGGGAGGCTTTTGGGTAAGAGTTTCTCTGAAGTGTCTTTTGATCTCTAATGAAATGTTCTTTCTTAATATCTGATCCTGCTTCAACCTGGTCTAAGCATTTTTATTTATAATTCTGGATGTGTTACAGCAAAGAACAGTGAGCCAGACCTACAAAGGCGTGGCAGTGGGAGAAGATGGTCGCTGGCATTCTTCAGAGTCCAGTGACATCTACATTTATCAGATGCCGCTGATAACTCCAGCATTCACCAGACCACCAGGCCCACCTCCAGGCTTTTATTAAATCATTTTATTCTTTATATTTAAAAAATTATATAAAAATATTAAAAATATAAATTAAATAATATACAGTACATTATATTTCATATTACTTCATTTTAAAATAACCTGTTTAACAATCTTTTTTTCAGGGGTGAAGAGGACTTCATTAGGAGTATTTTGACATTTAAATTTATTAACTACTCTTACTTCTAAATTCTAATAATTCGTCTACCCAACTTACTATCAGTTCATTTGTTTTTAATCCATTAATTCATCCGTCCATCCTTTCTTACAACTATTAATTAGGGCTGGACAATATTTGGTAAAAGCAATAATTGGCTTTTGCACTGCTAACATTGTAGAAGCCTAAAATATTGGCAGATGTGGAGTCTTTAAAAATATTAAATCAAAAGAGTAAAAGCTTTATTGTTTTTAATCTTACCAAACTCACAGTTCCCAAATAAATGTAGTTCAAATTAATGTAGGCCAGAATTCAAATTATTTAAAGCATTTAAATGATCAAGTTCAGTAGTTTTAAAATACTGCGGTTGTTCGTGTAGTATTAAATTTACAATGTGCTATTTTTATTTAGATTGTGCAACCCTTCTATCCAAACATCCATTCAACCATCCAGCCGTTCGTCCATCCTTCTTTTCCCTTCGTCCTTTCTTTACTCTTCTACCTCCATCTATTTTACCATTCTATCTTCAGTCCTTTCTATCAGCCAGTAGAAAGGATCCATCTATATCTATCAGCCAATAGATGAAGATAGAAGAGTAAGAAAGGATGAAGGGCAAAGAGGGTTGGATGGACGGTTGGATGGACAAATGGATGTCTGGATAGAAGAGCTGCACAATATAAATAAAAACAGCAAATAATAATTAATAATTTATTACTACACGATGGAGCAACTGTCATATTTCTACCTCCATCTATTTGCCATCCTATATTCCATTTTTTCTATCAGCCAATAGAAAGGATCCATCTACATCTGTCTCCTTTATCAGCCAATAGATGGGGTAGAAAAGTAAGTAAGCAAGAGGGGCAAACAGGGACAGACAAACGGAAGGACGGATGAATGGATGTTTGGATAGAGTTTATTTCATTATTAGTCATAAAAATTTATATAAAGTTATAAGTTTCCTTTTTATGATAAACATTTATATAGAATTATAAGTTTCCTTTTTGTGATGATCATTTATATAGAATTATAAGTTTCCTTTTTGTAATGATCATTTATATAGAATTATAAGTTTCCTTTTTGTGATGATCATTTCTATAGAATTATAAGTTTCCTTTTTGTGATGATCATTTATATAGAATTATAAGTTTCCTTTTTGTGATGATCATTTCTATAGAATTATAAGTTTCCTTTTTGTGATGATCATTTATATAGAATTATACGTTTTCTTTTTAAGTAATAATAAGTTATGTAAGTTTCCTTTATTAAATAAAAGTAGAAAAAGTATCTGACTGTCATGTCTTATTTTATTCAGTTTTTATTCAGAGATTAATTCAGTATTTTTATCACATTTGAAAATGTTGTTGAATGTCATTAGGGAGTCCTGGTCCTTATAGAAGATTTCATTTGAACAAAGTGGAATCTGATCACTGATAAACTGGGCAGCATATTTAAACCCATTTACCACAATAATGGATTTGTTATTATTTATTCATTATTTATTCACACACACTATATAACCAATCCATTACAGAGCAACAAATACTTATAAGAAGAAAACTAGTGGAAGCATGGGGAGAATATACCAAACTCACAATGTCTCCCATTAGATCTCAAGACTTACATTAAGTTCCCTGGGGCTTCAGTGAAAATAAATTCTAAGAGCTTTACTGAATGGTCAAAAGTATACAGACATCCCTTTTAACACACACTTTAAGATGTATACAATTAAGCATACACACCGGTTAATTGGGCGTCATCTGGCGGGTATAATTGGCAGTGCCTGCAGCAGATACTAATTGGCCACTGAATCTGCAGTGTGGGGACCGGACTATGTGTGGGTGCGATCTTCATACGCTGTGTAAGGACCCTGATTGGCGGAAGAAATGCCTGTGCAGAGGCGAGAAGAGGATGGCTGTGCATGTGTCAGAAGAGGCGTGTCCCTCAGCATCGAGTATCCCTCAGCAGTGGAAGACATATTAATTGCACTAAATTGGGAGGAAAATGGGGAGAAAATGCATAAAAATATTAAGCATATAGTTATACAATACCTATAGACAAACATGGGCAGTAGAATGGATTGCACTGAATAAGCTGAGAAGCTGTAGGTGACATAAGCTCAGAGAACAGGACCATCAAGTTCTGAAGAAGTTTGTTTTAAATCAACATCAGTACAAAAATGGCCAAGCAGCCACACAAGTGTCACCCACACACCATCTCAAGGCTGTGTCCTGTTCCCACTGCTTTTTCCCTATACACAAACAGCTGCTCCTCCAGTCTGTCAAGCTCTTGAAGTTTGGAGACAACACCACCCACTTTGGGCTCATCTCTAATGGTGATGAGTTTGCTCACAAGTGAAAGATTAACCATTTGGTGTTATAGGCACCCAATCAGTTATTTATTTGTAGATTTATATAGCAGTTTTAATTATTTTGTAAGTAGACATATTAGATATTAAGTTGCATTTCATTAGTTTGTTTATATAAAGACTTTAGATGGACGTCGTCAGATCTGTAAAACTCGACCACTGCTTACAACCCATTCACCACTAGGCCCCAGCCAGAATAGAATAATGATCAGAGAGTATACCGGCAGAACAACGTGTCAGTTTTACCTCAATGACACCCAGAGGTAACTTTAAGTACACTGTAAAAAATAAACATTTTTTTACAGGTTTTCCCAGTACATTTTTACAGTTTTTCCCTGTATTTTTAAAAGAATTACAAGAATAAACTGTATATTTAAAAGTGTCATGTGATTTACCAAAAAAAATCTGTATAAATGAAATACATAAAAAAATCTGTTTTTTAACAGTTTTTAGATGACACTTTTAACAAAACTAACTGTAAAAATAAAGTAATCTTCATTGACAAAAATAGCAGAATCTTCTGTAATTTTCAAAAAGAAACCTTTTGTTATGCTGATATATCACTGTCAAATACATATAAATACTGTTAATAATACATGTAAAAATGTACAATTGCAAGAAAATATGTGAGCAAAGAAATAAATATTTTGTAATTTTGCATTTCTTAACCACTACTTTATATACATAAATTGGAAAAACAAAGGTATTGCCTACCTTATGAGACAGGCAACAATACAATTTAAACAGATTTTAACTTTTACTTTATTCATGCATTTGTATTAATTTAAAGATTGAATTGTTAAATAAGTGCATTTATACAAACTGTGTAAAACCATAGTCAAATTTAAAACGTTATTAACTGTGATTTATTCTCACATTTATGATATTTAAATCAAGCATAATTTACCCATCCCCACATTCCCCAATACACAGAAAAATGTATTACAGTCCATCTGTGCAACATGTTGGGTGCACATTCCAACCAGAGCACCACATATATAAAATGATGCTCTAACCTACCAGTTACACACTTTTGAGTGCCTGTTGGTTTTGCATAAAGAATATATGCTGGTGTGACACAAATCAATTACATTTTAGATTTAAACATGACTGCATTGTGTTTATTTAACTCAAATAAATGAACCATTTATAATATTCGATGTTTTCTAGTGGACTCAACTTAACTTAGTTACTTGATTTTCTTGGAACTACTTAATGCAATACGTTTACCAGGTGAAACCGGATATGACACACCGGGGATTACGCAATACATCGTGAAGGCACATTGTGTTTCAATGGCATCTCCGGTAATGTGAAGCTTTACAAAATCTTTTTCCATATGTCTAATTGCATGCTAATCGTGATGTGTATCTTATTATATTGTTTAATATAGCTCTTTAGTTGAATAATATTCAAGTTTTACTGTTGTGCATGCTTTATTTGTTTAAAAATGCTAACGCTAATCCGCGCGTGTTAATGCTAACACTAACGGCGGATCTGCTTATAGTGATTCATTTATTAACATCTTTCCAGGGTTTCTGTGAATTATATTAAAGTTTTGAGGCAGATTTGAATAGATTGCCGTTGGCTGACTGTATATTAAGTCCGGCTGCGCTGTGTGTGATAATGTTGCACTGCCGTGGTGCTAGCTAGTGCTAAGCTAGTCAAGTTCAACAGCCAGTATTCTCAACTTGTGGCAGTAAGATTCTTTCCCGAAAGGTAAAAATGGCTTAAATTACTTCGTTGCGAAAGTATATTAGAAGAAGGTAGAAAATAAAAGATGTGTAATATTTGCATTAAAAAACATGGACACACAACCTAGCTAGCTAGATAAGATGCGAGCAGGCAGCTCGAGCCTGAGGGGAACAGCTTTTCGTTTGGCGCTCACGTTCTGCACATACTTAAAAACAATGTGATTCTGTAACGTTAGTATCATTACAAACCTGAGTTTTGTGACTGTTATCCTGGAAAGCGCACACATGTAAACAGTATTGGATAATCAGTTAATTTGTAATGTTACTATAGAAAGAATATTTGTTATTTACAATTAAATATTTGACGTTTTGTATCTTCTGTTTACAGATGGTTGGAAATGTGTATTTGCAGTTGGACTGACCTTTTACTGGTAATTTTTTTTCTACATTTTATGCTAAATTGAAGAATATTGAGCTACTTTTGACTGAACACTGAGTTAAGTTTAGATTAAGTGAAGAAGAAAAAATTTGGAAATTCTTATTATTTATCCTGTTTGGTTCTTTTACTTACTTTTTTGTTTTATGTATTTTATGTCTATTTTCTTATTTAAGCTGGTAATTTCTTTATAAATATTTGTCTTGCTGATTTTGATTTCCTTTAGTTTTCTTTAGTAATTTTTTATTTATATATAATTTTAATAGTATCCTATTTCATGTACAATTTAGGATTCCCCCAATCACGCAATACCATCAGCGCTAGGAGGGTGAAGGTAAGCACAAGTTTCCTCTGAGTTGTTACAGCAACCACCCCATCTTTTCGGGCCAATGTACGTCTGAGTTGAAATAAAGGTTGAAGTGAGATGTCATATGTTAAGTCCTAAATGGAAATTTGTGTACTGTTAAGTTTAAGAAAGTAATTTTCCCCCTCTGTTCCATTGTAGGATGGTGATATGGCTGAACGGGTGATTGAGGAGACTGTTCTTGGGATCTATGTGAGTTGAGGGAGCTGAAGCCATGGACCCCCCTGCCAATACGAGTGGTATTAGAAGGTGGTGTGGTTCTAGAAGACTTGGGCAGTGTGTTCCTTGCCTTTGCAGTTCGGGCTGATTTATGCCTTATATATTTATAACCTTATGATTTAGAACTTGAGTTACCCTCCTACATACAGACACTTTTGATGTACTCCAAAAACTGTTTCTGGAACTAGATGCTAACAAACTGTCTCATAAAGCTCAATTACTAAATATAAAGCTATTCAGTGAGATGTGGTCCATACAGAGTATTACACTTGTGACGTACTGTTTATCGAATTCCACTGTGGTTGCACTTTCTGAAAACTTTAATGTTGGCACTGACTTTTGTACATAATTCAGATTTGTTCAGAAGTGTTTCATGCCCATGTTTTGCAGACATTTCACTTAACTGTGTGCTGCTTTGTTAAACATTTTCCATTGAAATGAATTCTGATTGCACTTATTGTATGCTGTATTGTGTTAGACATCTGATTCTTACACTGATCAGCCATAACATTAAAACCTCCTTGTTTCTACACTTACTGTTCATTTGTGTGAAAATTATTTGGGTCAAAAATAGCTGAACTGTGGTGGATTTTGATCCATTTTGAAGCTGAAATTAACAAAAGCTATTTATATACTGCATTTATAAAGTTCTATATATGTTCTGAAGTTCTATATAACATGTAACAGCTGCAAAATTTCACAGTAAGTATTATGCAGACAGATCTTAACCTACTTCAAATTTTTGTATTTTGTATATTTTTTTAAATGAAGAATAACTATTTAAAAGTACAGTTAACTTATGTTTTAGAGAAAGAAAATGCTTTTATTTTGACAGTTTATTAATGTATTTAGATCATAAAAAAGACAATTTAACAGATATTTTTTGCAATACCTCTGACAGTTAATTTAAAATTGGGCTTTTGCTAAGTAAAATTACATGGGTTTTTTCTGTTTTATATGCAAATATTTTGTGAAAACAGTAGTAATTATCTGTACTTAAACTTTTCTTTATCATTTATAAAGATAAATATTCTGTTTTTTTAGAGGTGTATGACACTGTTCTAACAATTAATATATGTTGAAAGTAGAAGATTTCATGAAATTATAGGACAATTTCCTGTAAAATTACAGTGATAGATGTTAATTATGGTAAATATAATTACCGTTTTTTTACAGTTTATCTCTGTTTTAAATTTTACAGTTTTTTCCTGTTTTTTTACAGACATTCTCTGGCGCCCCTGCTGCCAGAAAAATACAGTGTATTTTTTTACAGTGTAGGTGTCAAAGGTTTGGTCCCACTCTCACTCAGTTTTGGTTTTATCAGCCTTGAATATTGTGTTCGCAGGGATGCTGCCCTGGTCTTAACCTCCTCAACTGCAAGACAAAGTTTTAAAATGCAAAAAAGAAATCAAACACTTTTAAGCAATTTGAAATGCCACTGTGTATGAAAGGTGCTATATAAATAAACTTGCCTTGCCAAATATTTTTACATGCATGCATGTAAAAGTCAGTCTGTCATATAGTAGCAGCACAATGTATACAATTATAAAGTTTTAGGAAATTTTTTAAGGTTTAAATAAAACATCAGAATTGAGAAACGTGATTTACAGACACAATCTGTTTTTAGAGTTTCTACAGAATGTTTTAATAGTTTATTTTGGGGCAAGAAAGGCTGTGTTGATAAGAGAGTTGAGAAAAAAAACAGCCATACTGGTTTGAGCTGACAGCACTGCTACAGTAACTGAAATAAGCATTTTTTCTTTAATTCACCTTACAACTGTGTTAAGTGAAAAAGCATATCAGAACACAACACATCAAATCTTGCGGTAGATGGACAACCGCATCAAAAGAACAGCGAGCAGAGTCTCAGTTGTTGTCTATGTCCTGCAGAGTCAGAATTGAGTGTGAACAACATGTTTTTGTCTGACAATAAATTACATATTTTGTATAATGTAGATAAAATGTTTGCACATCATTTATAGTAAATTAACTTTTATGCGAAATGTTATGTATGTCACTCATTGACGTAAAATGATGTGTGTAAAGCATGCAGTTGCACAGAAATGCCACATTTAAGTTTAATCATTTGTGTATATATACACTTGAAAATCAACAATTTATGAATTGTATTTCTGTGTGTGTGTGTGTGTGTGTGTGTGATTAAAACTTGCTCATGCTTGCACAGGTCTGCATATACAGAATAAATGTAGGAAAGAATAAATAAAGATTTACTTAGAAAATGTGATTTGTGGGTCTGCCAGTACATTACTGTTAGAGTTTTTGTACAGTGCAGCTGGGTTTCCTGTCACTGTGGGCGTCAGAGCACAGTAATATATTGCAGAGTCTGATACTGCAGCAGAGGAGATGTTCAGATCCACTTGTTTCAGATCCTGATGAACTTCAGCAGACAAACGTAATGGAATGTTTTTACTTGGATCTCCAAAGAGAAAGCTGATAAGAAGGAACTCTGGTTTAGATTTTGGATATTGCCGGTACCACTGCAAATTGTTAACTGTATCAGTGAAGTCTTTGTAGCTGCAGGACAGAGTAACAGTATCACCTTCATTTACACTTTTATGTGGATCAAGTGGCTTGATTGGATCTGTAGTAGAGTCACCTGTGATGGAGAACAGAGCATAATCACTCATTCTGATCACAGACTAATGTTTCTATATTCATAAGTTAACATGGTTTATACTCACCTAGTGAAATCCACATACACATGAATATAAAGGTGAACATGATGGGTGTGTATCAGTATGAGAATATTTCTGTAAATGCTTCTCTACAGTGGTGGTAGCATCATACATTATGATGAAGCTCCACCTCATGCTACCACATGACAGTGACACAGTTTCTTCATGGTTTTCCTGTCTATCATTGTATGTTAGATCGGTCTTTCGCACTTTAGCAAGCAAACACAACTGTCCTAAACACATTTTGTATACACACTACGTGTAAAAATCTGTAACATGACACTATCTATACTAACTGTTATTGTATTTTAACAATATTGTACAACCCCAAATCAGAAAAAGTTGGGACAGCATAGAAAATGCAAATAATAAAAAACACACAGAGTTTCTTACATTTACTTTGACTTTTATTTGATTGCAGACAGGATGAACCTGAGATATTTCATGTTTTGTCTGGTCAACTTCATTTCATTTATTAATAAACATTCATTCCTGCATTTCAGGCCTGCAACACATTCCAAAAAAAGTAAAGCATTCACCACTTTGTAATGTTGCCATTCCTTTTCACCACACTTAAAAGACGTTTTGGCACCGAGGAGACCAAGTGATTTAGTGTTTCAGCTTTTATTTTGTCTCATTCTTCCTGCAAACACGTCTTCTATTTTCTATTGGGGTTAGGTCAGGACTGCAGGCAGGCCAGTCCAGTACCCGTACCCTCTTCTGTGTGCAGCATGTGGTTTTGCATTGTCTTGTTGAAAAATGCATGGACGTCCCTGGAAAAGATGATGTCTTGAAGGCAGCACATGTTGCTCTAAGTTCTCAATGTACTTTTCTGCATTAATGCTTCCATCACAGAAGTGTTAATGACCTTTGCCAAGGGCACTGACATGACCCCATACCATGACAGACCATGGCTTTTGGACTTGTTGCTGATAACAGTCTGGATGGTCCTTTTTTCATCTTTGGTTTGGAGCACTGTGTCCATTTTTTCCAAAAAAATAAACCTGGAATGCTGATTTATCTGATCACAATACATGTTTCCACTGTGTGATGGTCCATTTTAGATGCATCCGAGCCCAGAGAAGTTGACGCCGCTTCTGGTCATGGTTAGCATAAGGCTTCTTTTTTGCACAGTAAAGTTTTAAGTGGCATTTGTGCATGTAACTCTGTATTGTAGAGCTTGACAAAGGTTTGCCAAAGTAATCCCTCACCCATGTGGTTATATCAGCTATTGTTGAGTGGTTGTTCTTGGTGCAGTGCTGTCTGAGGGATCACTTGCGCCTTTGGCCTTTATGCACCAAAATTTCTTCCAATTCCTTGAATCATTTAATGAAATTATGCACTGTAGAGGGAGAAATATGCAAATCCCTTCTAATCTTTCTTTGAGGTACATTGTTTTTAAACATTTCAATCATTTTCTCACATTTGTTGACAAACTGGAGATCCTCTGGCCATCTTTGCTCATCGAAGACTGGATGCTGCGTTTGTACCAAACCATGATTACAATCACCTGTTGACATCACCTGTTTGGAATCACATAATTTTTTTTTTTTTCTTCAAATCATTACTAGCCCTAAATTACCCCTGTCCCAACTTTTTTTGGAATGTGTTGCAGACCTGAAATGAAGGAATGGATGTTTATTAACAAATGAAATGAAGTTGAGCAGATAAAACATGAAATATATTGGGTTCAAACTGTCTGCAATCAAATAAAAGTATTAATAAATGTGAGGAGTTTTTATTTTATTTGCATTTTCCATACTGTCCCAACTTTTTCTAATTTAGGGTTGTAAATAGATGTGACTATGTAATGTAAAACCTGTAAATAAATAGTAAAATTGGTGTACTGTACTACTGGGGAAAATTTTAATTTGTAGTATAGTGGGGACTCTATTACTCTATTATTCTGAGTCTGAAGCACTGCTGGTGGCTACTGGAGCAGCGCTGGAGCATAACTAAGCACTAGAACTTGCAAACTTCAGCGGACGGATACTGAACTACTGGTCTTGGTACGCTTCTTGCGAGAATTTTAAACGATCTGTCTGAACATTTGGTTTTCCAGATTTTGTCTGTTAAATCCGAAATCTAAAAACTAAAATTAAAGAATAGGGCATTCCCAAATAATGTTTTAGGTTAGTCATAAAAATAAAAAACTCGTCTTTATTACATTTTATAACTAATGCAGAGAAATAATAAAGGACAATAATATTCATGATTTAAACATTTTCCTCTTCATAAAACAGCAGAACAGACTAAATGTAGATCTTTAGTTTTTGTACAGTATAGAATGAGTTCCTGTCACTGTGGGACGCAGAGCACAGTAGTAGAGAGCAGAATCTGATACTGCAGCAGAGGAGATGTTCAGATCCACTCGATTTTTATCTTCATTTATCTTTACAGATATTCCTGGAACTGGAGGATCAGCTTTTCTTTCATAATTACCCTCACTAATCAAAATGAGGAATTCTGGTCTGGATGTTGAGTACTGACGATACCACAATAGTTCATCATCATCAGTACCAGCTCCACTGTAATTACAGGATAAAGTAACAGAAGTTTTCTCCAGGACTTTTTCAGTTGTAGAAAGTGACTGGATTTCTGCTGCAGAATTATAACCTGTATAAAAGAGGGAAAAAAAATCAGATTTCTTTCTTTTCTTTATTCCTATCAGATATAAATGTAAAATGAATGTAAAATATTAGTGTGTATTTAGCTGATGTTGAATAGAAACATAAATAAAAAAATATTGAACAAGAGCTCATGATGTCTTACCTAAAATAATGTGAAGAACACAGAGATGTGTAAGCAGTGTCATGACTGAATTACAGTGTTACATTGTTCATCTTGCAGTTATGTAGGTTTGAACTCTTTACCGTCTTTACTTCGACTTCCTCTTCAAATCTGCAGCTGGGTCAGATTGTAGTAAAATGTAGATGGATGCTGCCACCTTCTGTTTATTTTCTTATATAATTATTCTGATTGAACAGCTCACTAGCTGACTGTTTTATTCAATACTAATTAACACACACAACTGATCCAGATCACAAAAAGTATAATATATCTCTGGATGTATTTGATTAAAAACTTAGAACATAGAATGTCACTGTTACAATATAGAATGGCATGATGGTGTAGCTGATAGATTAAATGCTGCACAGCAAAATGAGTCCTGGAGATCTAGATTGAATCTTTACCTCTGGTCACTGTTTATAAGGATTTCAGCATTATTCCCTGTGTCCAGTGTTACATTGTGAACAGAACAGATGTGTTTCATAACATTTTAACAGTTAATCAGATTGCAGTATTGACCTGTGAAAACTCTTCTAACTCTTTGTCTGATCAAATTGCAGCAACCAGAAGTCCTGCCATAGTGTCAACCAATCAGATATGGTTATTCCAAAAGTCTCACTTTCCATATTCACTTTAACGATGGAGACTGTCACACCCTGACCCGCTTCATCACTTGTGCATGCAATCATCTTTATATCAGAAGTCCCCACCCACACACCCACACATTTGTAAATTAGCATTACATCCATGTTATATTTTCTTACTGAACATAATTCTTCTCCAGTATAACCACTCAGGATTTTTTTTTTTTACTACAGTAAGAGATTTTATTTTAGCTGTTATCCATTATTACTGTTGCTGTGCTGATGCTTTAAATGTAGAAAAAAGGAACTGATCATTATTGTTGGGTATCTAGAAGCTGATCATGTTTGGAGTGAAAAACAGTGATTAGTTGTTAGTTTACCAATAATGCTTTTATATGTGTTACCCATGCTGTAAGCACCGATGAACCCCCCATACCATGACAGATGTTGGCTTCTGCACCTTTTGCTAATAGCACTGTGTATGGTCCTTTTCATTTTTGCCAAGGAGAACTGGATGTCCGATTTTGAAAACAAGATGAACCTCAGATGACCAAAGAAAACGTTTCCACTGTCTTTCAGTCAATCTCAGATTCTGACTAGAAACACCTGCAGTTTTATAGCTGTGTTTCTGGCATTTTTTGTGATTTCCTGGACTAGTTTTTGTGAAGCCTCAAGTTTTCTCCATCTGTTCATAATAACTCAGTAGTTCTATGAAGTTCCAGAGTCCTAATTTATTAGAATCCTATAATCTATTTGTTTATGTATTTATAAATGTATTATTTATTTTATTAAAATTATTTCACAGGTCTAGGGGACACTGAGCTTGGTTGTGTATAATTAGCTAAAGTAGTTTACTATGTTAATTACAAGTTAATTAACAGAACAATCACCAATCACTGTTTACAAGGTTGTTATGGGTGTTAAATATCATGTTTTGTAAATAATACAAGATACTAACAATCAATCAGAGAGAGCAGGTGCTATTTATATTGTACTGTGTGGTGTGTGTGTGTGTGTGTGTGTGTGTGTGTGTGTGTGTGTGTGTGTGTGTGTGGTTAACTGATAACAAGCCATGGGAATAAATAACTTTGATCTTCTGAACTTCATACATGTGAGTTTTTGTACAGCATCTCAATAGTTTTGTATCACTGGGCTTCTCTAAGAGCACAGTGATAGAGAGCAGAATCTGTCAGCTTTACATTGTTGATGGTCAGTACAGTTGAGTCTCCGGTTGTTTCTATCTTTAATCGAGGATCATCAGGAGTGCTCTGATCTGAACCACCTTTTGCAACTTTATACAGTAAAAACTGTGGTGCACTGTTAGGATTTTGTTTGTACCAGTAAAGCCAAATTCCACTGCTGCTTGACTCATATGAAAATTTTAGGGTAACAGTCTCTGTTTCTTTTTCAATAATGTTGGAACTTACAGGCCAGATTTTATCTGCAAAACCACCTGTAAAAATAACAGAGAAAATAATATAAAAAATTTTGTAATATTAAACTAAGATTTTAAATCTTAATAACACAGGTTTTATTTAGAACAATAATAAATTACCTGATGCTACAGTAAGAATCAGTGCTGTGTATCTCACAATGTGCAGTAAGTTACATAGTGGAGCCATTTCTGATCACAGCTTTGTGAGGACTCTGTATAATAGTGCTGAACTCTTCACATGAGGAAACACATCTCTAGAAAGCCACATACAGGAAGTGCAGGTGTTGCAGCAACTTTATACACATCATTATTGTAAAGTATTTATTCTTTATTAAAACACTGCTTTTAAAGTTACTGTGCTGTTATTATTTAAATAATTGCATATGATCAAATATTTATTTGGGTCATTCAGTAGCTGCACTGCAATAAATAACATTATAAACTAAACATATTAGTTATATAAGTTAAAAACTTTTAGCAATAGATAAGGTTGCAAATTAGGTTTGTAACGATCTGTAAGACCAAGTGCAGGAACTCAATGCAAACTCAGCACAGAACCATGGAATTCAATTGACTGGATATGACTGGGGATTACCAACAGAAGATCAACCATCCAGGCAGCACTCCACAGATCACGCCTTTATGGTAGAGTGGCCAGACAGAAGCTACTCCTTAGTAAAAGGCACATGACAGCCCATCTGGAGTTTGCCAAAAGGCACCTAGTGGACTCTCAAACCATGAGAAACAAGATTCTCTGGTCTGATGAAACCAAAATTGAACTTTTTGGCCTAAATACCAAGCGTCACATCGGAAGGAAACCAGGCACCGCTCATCACCTGGCTAATGCCATCTTTACAGTGAAGCATGGTGGTGGCAGCATCATGATGTGGAGATGTTTTTTTAGCAGCAAGACCGGGGCGACTAGTCCTGATAGAGGGAAAGATGAATGCAGCTAAGTACACTGAGATCCTTGAAGAAAACCTGCTCCAGAGCACTCTGGACCTCAGACTGGGGTGAAGGTTTACCTTCCAACATGACAATGACCTGAAGCACACAGCCAAGATAACAAAGGAGTGGCTTTGGGGAAAGTCTGTAAATGTCCTAGAGTGGCCCAGCCAGAGCCCAGACCTGAATCCAATCAAACATCTGTGGAAGGAGCTGAATATGACTGTGTACCGACGCTCCCCATCCAACCTGGTGGAGCTTACAAGAATATGCCAAGAGGAATGAGCACAAATGTCCAGAAACAAGTGTGCCAAGCTTGTAGCTTCTTTCCCAAGACATCTTGAAGCTGTAATTGCTGCCAGAGGTGCATCAACCAAGTATTAGGCTAAGGGTAAGTACAGATATTAGATTCATTCATTTCGTAATTATTGATGATTGTGTTTAGATGTTTGAGGCAAAAAAAAAAAGAACTCAATCTATTATAGAATAAGTCCGTAACGTAATACAACCAAAATCAGAAAAAGATGGGACAATCCAAAAGCCAGGATCTGTCATGATATGGTGTTGTGTCAGTACCATATCATTTACACTTCTCTGATGGCAGCATTAATGCAGGAAAGTACATTGAGATTTTAGAGCAACATCTGCTGCCTTTAAGAGGACGTCTTTTACAGGGACGTCCATGCAGCCTGTCTGTAGTCCTAACCTTTCCCCAATATCAAATGTGCAGAGAATGAAATGAAATAAAAAAATGCAACAACAACATCCTGTGCTGTTGTACACCTTTAGAAGTGTCTGCAGGAAGAATGAGACAAAATCATTTAAGAACCACTGAGCTAAAACACTTATTGTTTATTAGATAAACAGACTTGGGATACAAGAAGCACCAAGTGATAAAATGTAAACATGACAATAGCTCCCTCCTCTGAGAGAAGGTTTTTGTACAGTATAGCTGGATTTCCTGTTACTGTGGGCTACAGAGCGCAGTAGTACAGTGCAGAATCAGATACTGCAGCAGAGACGATCTTTAGTTCCATTGTTTTTTTTGTTTTTGTTTTGTAGCATTTCATTGAGATTCTTGGGTCAGAGGCTTGAGCTGTTTTAACATCTTCACCATCTCCAATAATCAGCACTAAAAACTCTGGTTTTGATCCAAGTTTTTGTTGATACCAGTGAAGACTATAAACTGATCCATCATATGTACAGGACAGTGTGATGTTGCTTCCTTCAGCTGAAGAATAGCTGGTTTGATCTGGTTTAATGCTCTCAGCAGCTTCTGATATAAAACATTATAACAACTTATAACATTTAGTTGATACCATATTAAACAAATTTTTTTCTAAATATAGAATTTATGCTTCTAATAGTAGAAAATTAATACTAACATATTTAAATATGATGCCTCTTGTATAACACTTACCATTATCATCAACAATAATGAAAATGAAGAAGAGGAGGAACATCATTGTGCTGAGTGTCTGATTCAGATCTGGCATCCAGAGTTGAAAGTGTCTCTGCTGTATGTAACTACATCTGGCTCCCCACCTCCAATCCAGTTACATTCATGTCAACTCATGTTAACCTTTATCTGATATTGTGAAGATAGACTAACAAACCATTGTATATAAATAAAAACAAAAAACTGTAAGTAGATAATAAAGTATAGCTGCAGTTTATGATGTGTTTGTTGCTACACTTCAACAGCATACATATGTTACTAATATTTCTACTGGCACATTACTGAAACACTGTATACATTAATTGAACTTTACACATATCACTATCTATCTATCCATCCATCCATCTGTTAGTTTTATATTACTCATTCTGAATATCTAGATGACTGTTTTAATGTGTGTTTACAGGTGAGTTTAATGCTAATTAATTTTTTAAGTGGTAATTAAAAAGGTACAGTAGTTTAGCAAAAGCCTGATTAATTAGTAGCATATACATTCAAATGCTGCTCTTTATTGTGTTTTGGCTTTATTCATAATAATGCTGATGATTAATTGAATCTTTTTATTTTCTACCTTCCCAGAATATAGACCTTCACTAACTCAGGTAAAATGGCAATCGATGTAAATAGGGGCAGTGGTACATTAGTTGTTAAGTTGCTGGACTAGTAATTTGAAGTAATTGAAGGGGTTTAAACCCCACTGCTGTGAGGTTGCCACTGTTGGGCCCTTGAACGAAGCCCTTAACCATCAATCGCTTGCATTGTATAATGTATATAGTCACAAAAGTAAGTTCCTTTAGATAAAAGTGTCTGCTAAATGCTGTAAATGTAAACAATCATTATCTCTATTTATTATTGTGTTGTACTGTATTTTTGTAAACTTTATACAAAAACTTGGTACTTTAACAGCTTGTCATCTAGCCTCCTCACCCCCGAGATGGGACGCTTTGAAAACAAACAATATCCTGTAACAACACTTGTTCATTTCAGCCTTTTAAATGACATTATACAAAAAAAAAAAGAAATTTTGCTTGGGGACTGTGAGTTATTTAGTGTCCAGTATACTGGACATTTGGAATTAAGAGCATGAAATGTGCAAGATTCTGAAAAAATTTACATATTATTATTACCATTATAACATGTGACATATCAAGTATTGTACATTTATGGCATAATGTAATACATGTTTATAATATTAAAAAGCATATACTAGTTTATACAGAAGTTAAAATTTACATTTTAATTATTTATATGAATATTTTAAATATTTAATTTAAAACTTTTAATTTTAAAAACTCAAAACCTTAAAAATGAAAACTCAAACTTTTTAATTAAAACATTTAGCTTTGTTCATTTCCCCTTTTCTTATAAACAAACTTTCCTTTTATAGATATATTTTAAAAACAAGGAACATTACTAAAACATAAAACAGAATATTCAGTTTGTGAATATTAATTTTAAATTTTAAATTATCCACATATCTATCTTTCAATATAAATATTTTGAAAATAAATGATATCTAAATTATTCAAATCAAAACCTTTTGCATTTCAGCTTTGAGTTTTTCTTTTCTTTTTTTAACGGGACCTTGTGTGGAACTCATAAAAGCAGTTTCGTTCAACCTGAATGCAAAGAAATACATTACATTTTAAACATCTTATGCTTGATTTTTTGGTGCAGCCAGGGTTTCTGCACCTCTGAAAGCTGGTGCTATCACTACCCACCACTGGCAAGTGCTCTGCCCCACTGTATCTAACATCTTGGCTTAGAATCACTTGACTCCCTATCACTATCCTGTTGATATTCATCCCACTACTCTCAACACTGCAGTCTATTACTATCATCTAGTAATTTAAGCACCTCATCTACTGTCAGCCCTTAACATACACGAAAAAGATATGTACAGCACGAAAAATGCAAAAAGTAATACTGATGCACATCTTCTAATTCATAGTTAGCATGACAAACTAAACAACATTCAATACGTTAAATCCAAATGTCCAGCTGGCTGGACATAAAACATTTGCTCGAAATTTAAGTATGCGTAAATACATATTCATCGCTTATATTGTTACCAATCATTACAAAAACCTTCTAAAAATACATCATTTCTAAAACACTTTGGTTATATGTGCACATTAATAGATAAAAACGTATGTTTTGTTCGGTCACGGAGGCAACAAGCGTCTTTCTCAACAGCTGCCATCTTCGGGTCTTTTTTCAAGAAGCTTAAAAAAAAATTCTCAATGTCTTTGACCAACCAGTAGAAAGACAGAGTTGTGTTGGAGTGTCTAAAAGTGAGTGTAACAAAGTAAAACTTCCTGTTGAGTTATAAAACCCAGAAAAAAAATGTCCAGTATACTGGACATTAGGAGTGAGGAGGCTAGGTGGATTCGAGGAGCACTATAAACAGACAAATAGGGTCCTCTTTTGAAGAAAGCAGGTGCTGTCAATGTTGTGTTTTTGTAAAGTGTGGCACTGTGAGCTGCAGGGTGCAGTAGTACAATGCAGAGTCAGATACTGTAGTAGAGAATATATTGATGGAACGCCTTTATAAATCACAGCTTTGGAAGTAAGGGTCAGAGTGCAGGGTCAGCCATTGTACAGCACCCTGGAGCCGAGAAGGTTAAGGCCCTTGCGACCAGTACCAGTAACAATCATAATACAATACAATAAGAAATAACAGCATCAAGAATAAAATTATAAGTATGCATGTTTGCTTCATGCTTTAATGTCCTCATTTAACCACTGGACCAACGGGCAGTGGAAACGTCTTTTGTTGACTAACAAGGTAGTTTTTAGTTATGAAATTAATGAACATTGTTTCCTTCATGTCAAAAAGTAAATTATAAATCAAAAGTAAAAAATAACCCTTTGAAGCTAAATCTTATTAGTGAAGGTAATGCTCTATATTAATACACCAATACTTATTTATTACTATACTATAATATAGTATACTATTAACTCTTAGCACAGTATCTCCACTGGTATTAACCAAAAACAAACATCTTAGACCTTTGACCCCTGTATTAATTATTAGCATGTTTAGATTAAAAGCAGTTGTTGAAGTACATGTTCATCGGAATTTCTTAACGAGTTTTTCTTAACTTTTTTAATGTTTAATGTTGTAACATGGCAGGGCAAGACCATTTTAATCACATTTGCACTTGTGATATGAGTATTTAAGTATATGATATGAGGATATGAGTATTCAGTTATGGGTTGGGTTTTTAACTTGTGAGTTGTGGCCTCGGGTTGCACATCATCATCTGTTTACAGCAGCATGTACAGTAGATTTAAACTAGAAGATAAACTGAGATAACACATGCACAGAATTTACATCCTAGTCAGTATGTCTTTACCATAAAATAAAGGAAAACAATATTCACATGATCAGAAAAGTTGGGACACTTTGTAAAATGCAATAAAAAAACAATCATTAGTAATCAGCAGGATAATGCACCATGCAACACAAAATAGTTTAGAAATGGTTTGAGAAAAATGAGTTTAGGGATCTCAATCTGATTCATCATCTGTAAGATGTGCTGAAACTCATTAAACAAGTCAGATTCATGGAAGCCCAACCTTTCAACTTACAGGATTTAAAGAATTTGCTGCTAGTCTTTGTGCCACAAACCACAAAACACCGTCAGAAGTTTGTGGAGCCCAGGCCTTGATGGGTCAGAGCTGTCAGCATGAGGTGGACATATAAATGATAACAAACAATACAATATACATTGTGTATTTATTTTTGTTTCTTTGTTTTTAATTACTTAAATAGTTAAACAATGTAAGTTAATAAAAATATGGCAACAGTTAAGAACAGTAACATAGCTGTATTGAGTGTTGATTTAAATCTCCAGTATCAGAGATTTCAATTGGCATTATAAGCTGGACACTAGAAAAGAAACGAGATGTAACATGTAAACTAAATACTAGTTGCTCCCTCCTCTGAGAAAAGGTTTTAGTACAGTATAGTTGAATTTCCTGTCACTGTGGGCTCCATGGCACAGTAGTACATTGCAGAATCAGATACTGCAGCAGTGATGATGTCTAGATCCACAATCTTTTTCTCTTTGTCAAGTTTGATGAAGATTCTTGGGTGAGGTGGTTCAGCTGGAGTGACATGACTACTAACTTTATTAATCATCAGCAGAAACTCTGGTTTTGATCCAGGTTTTTGTTTATACCAGTGGAGATCTCGTGCTGAATCTGGATATGTACAGGACAGTGTGATGTTGCTGCCTTCAGCTGAAAATACGCTGGTTCGGGTTGGTGTAATGCTCTCAGCGGCCTCTGCTATTAAAAAAACATTTAAAAAATTTTTAACATTTGGCTACATACAAAATCTTACTTGTTTAATAGAAAAAAACACAATGAAACATGATGCTGATTGTACAACACTTACCATTATCATCAATGATAATGAAAAAGAAGAAGAGGAGTAACATAATTGTGCTGCGTGTCAGATTCAGATCTAGCATACAGAGTTGCCTCTTTAAAAGTGTCTCTGCTGTATGTACCCACATCTAGATCCCCACCCACAATTCAGTTTCATTTATGTCAACTCTGCCTTCATCTGATATTGTAAGGTAAAATGACAAACTATTGTTTTTAAATATCGTAACACATGCAAAACGCTCAGTACGCAAAGTGAAACTGGCAATACCTCACTTATTCATGAATTGGCTTCAGGTGTGTTCATTAGTAAGCTGGTGATGCAGACTCCCGCTGCACTGTCAGATTGGCTGCTTGTTCCACATGATCGCCCACTGCCTCCTGAGAAATGCAGTTCTTTATGAAAGTTTTTCATTCTCTCCTTGGTCAAAAGACAGAAATGAGTCCTTCAGTACCTCAGATCCAACAATGCAGGTCTTGTCAAAGTGGAAAGAAGAGACTGATGTTGGCGTCAGCTGATGGTAAGCTCTTCAACTTCCCATATGGGCTAGCGGTCACCCAGGTGGTCCCGGTTCGACTCCCTGTATGGGAATTTGTCCCTATGATGGGACTCTAGCAAAACTTTGCCAATTAGTTTCTCTGTGCCATGTTGCTGTAGCTAAAGAGGCTTGTTCTGTTGGAACTATGACAGCAGTCTATCAGGGAGCAAGCTGACTGATGCTGGCTTCTCAGTATTATAAATCACAATTTACCAAACAGTAATTATCACACAGTATAGGTCACTGCTTTAACCAAAAGGTAAAATATATAAACATGTATTTACTTAGACAGACACCACACTCTACCACAGCTTCTACTATGCAGACCTCAGAAATGCTTTATGCTAATGCTAAACTGCATGCTTCACTAACCAGCGGTAATAATGATGTTTATAGTACGTTTATCACACAGAGAAAAACCCACATAACCACACCAGTAAGTTCTTAAACTGTTCCGATTTACACTGTCATGGTATAAATTGTATTTAATACAGTATCATCCCTGAAAAGGGGAGAAAGACTTAAACGTGATGTTTTCTCACTGCTGTACTGCGATTTGTGAGGAAAACACGCGAGAGCTCCCTCTAAGCTCTGTTTAGGCATTAACCTCGCCAGTTGAGGAAACTGACAAGCGCTCCCCATATTGTCTATTTAGGCAAAAACAATCTATTGCACATCAAAAAAATGAATTATTCCTTTAAGGAATCACTTTTCTAACCATTAAGAAGGGATATTAATTAATTACTTTTCCCATAAAAAGGTAATGGTGAGGTGATGGACTGCTAATCCATTGTGCTCATGCACGCATAGGTTTGAGTCCCATTCTCGTCAAACACAACACCTTTTAAACTCTTAATGCACGCTCAATAATCCAGCTCCACAAATCCACAAAGTGGAGACCTTTAAACAACGTGTGGTTACTAATCTGTATGTCTTTAACATTGTATTAAAAGAACGGCTGTATAAGATGAGCTGTTTCTGTTTGGTGTTACAGTTGTGTTTTTTTGTGAACAGTGCTAATATTTTGCACAGAGCTGAAAGCAAGAGTTTCATGGGTTTTGTTCAATGCTTAAAATTCTGGTTTTCGACAAGGATGGGATTCGAACCCACGCGTGCAGAGCACAATGGATTAGCAGTCCATCGCCTTAACCACTCAGCCACCTCGTCTCGCTTTACCTGCTTGTTTCTGGTCCGATTGGTCTGATTGATCAATGTAGCTTTTGTAGATTTGTAAAAGACTGAAGAGCAGAAAGCTCATTTTATTTT
Source organism: Trichomycterus rosablanca (assembly GCF_030014385.1). Lineage (NCBI taxonomy): Eukaryota > Metazoa > Chordata > Actinopteri > Siluriformes > Trichomycteridae > Trichomycterus > Trichomycterus rosablanca. Next base: position 13,106,906 of record NC_085991.1, read on the forward strand.
AGTTCTCTTTAAAACTGACTGTTAACAAATAATGCACTAATGCAGTGTGCGTGCACATTCTGGTAAACACCCAGATATTTCTTAAAAGACAATGTAGCTGTTCAAGCCGTCTGGGTTGATCAATCAGACCAATCGGCCCAGAAACACATTTTCCTAGGCAGGTCAAGACGACGTGGCTGAGTGGTTAAGGTGTTGGACTGCTAATCCATTGTGCTCTGCATGTGTGGTTTTGAAAACCAGACCTTTAAACATTGATCAAAACCCCTGAAATTCTTGCTTTCAGCTCTGATAATTAAGCTCCACCTTTACAACATATTGGTACTACTCACATAAAATACAACTGTAACACCAGAGAGAAACAGCACATCTTATACAGGCATTTTTTAATGCAATTGTGTTTTTGGCTTTCTTCATTAAGGTAGAGCATGTTCTGACGTGGTGGTTAAGGCGATGGACTGCTAATCCATTGTGCTCTCCACGTATGGGTTCGAATCCCATCCTCATTGAAATCCAAGCCTTTAAACATTGAACAAAACCCCTGAAACTCTTGCTTTCAGCTCTGTGCAAAATATTGGCGCTACTCACAAAAAACTCACAACTGTAACACCAAATAGAAACAGCTCATCTTATACAGCCGTTCTTTTAATACAATGTTAAAGACATACAGATTAGTAACCTCACATTGTTTAACGGTCTTCACTTTGTGGATTTGTGGAGCTGGATTATTGAGCATGCATTAAGAGTTTAAAAGGTATTGTTTTCGACGAGGATGGGATTCGAACCCATGCGTGCAGAGCACAATGGATTAGCAGTCCATCGCCTTAACCACTCGGCCACCTCGTCTGGTCAAGTTATGAGGAATGCTCTTCTGGTCTGGTTGCAGGTGAGTCATTTGTAATCAAGTGTGGCAGGAGGAGCTTCAGAGGGCTGGATTGGCCTGAAAACGGGTGGAAAGGGTACTACTCTTATGTCCGTTTGCTTTTCCACATATGGTCAATAGGCTGCAATGTTTTCAAAGCACACTAAGGTCATTTGAGAGAACTTTTAAAAGTATTTTCACCTCAACGAGGATGGGATTCGCCTACACTTTTAAAAGCTCTCTTGAATTACTTTGGGTCTGCTTTGAAAACATTGCCACCTATTGACCATATAAGGAAGAACAAACAGACGTAGGAGTAGCAATTCAGTACATCAGTGTTACTTATTTCCAATGTTTTCAAAGCAGACTGAGGTTATTTAAGAGGGCTTTTAAAAGTGTGTTTACTTCAACGAGGATGGGATTGGAACCCACGCGTGCAGAGCACAATGAGTTATCAATCCTTTGCCTTGTTCATCCAGTAGTAGACTTTCCGATCCTAGGTAGTTCATAGCCAAATTTATCAGCCACGCACTGATCTCTGTTACTTAAATTGTAACCATCAACCAGTAGGGGTCAAAACTTTTATGTTTTGAGGTAGTTTGGAGACTTTTAGCAGATGCAACATTCAAACACACGATTTTAACATGTCAGTTGCTACGTCTTAGCATGTTTTACTTCTGCGCCACTGAAGCACCATAACCGCACATGTAATAACACCTACCCTATGAAGCTTTTGTATTATTTTTGTACAGTTACAGTATAATTAGCACTCTTTAAGTGTATTGATCACTAGTGTGACAATAATATAATTTAGTGCACTGTAGCATATTGAAGATTAGTATACTTAAGTCTACTTCATAGCTTTATAAAAAATACACTTAAGTAAACCTTTGTATATGGTATTTAAAGTGTGCTTTAAGTAAATTACTTCAGTTGTTTAACATACTTTGCAAAAATATACTAAACATCTATTTGAAAACTAGTATTTAAGAAGTATATTAAATTTTAAAAAGTGAGCTGAGGTGCAGTTTGTTTTTACTGATACTGCTTGAGAAGTTTCTACAGTTTAACTGGAGTCCACCTGTGCTAAATTCTGTTGATTGGACATGATTGGGATTACCAACACCTGCCTACAGTTGACAGTGCTTATCAGAGCAAACTCCAAGCCATGGGGTCAAAGAAATTATCTGCAGACCTCAGAAACAGGATTGCATCAGGGCATAGATCTGGAGAAGGGTACAGATAAATTGCTGCAGCTTTTCATGTCCCAAAGAGCCACCAAAAATCTTCCTAGACCTGACCGCCTGGCCAAACTGAGCGATCGGGGAAGATGGGCTTTGGCCAGGGAGGTGAACATGAACCCGAGGATCACTCTCATAGAACTCCAGCGTATCCTTGTGGAGATGGGAGTCACTTTTATGGTAGAGTGGCCAGATGGAAGCCACTCCTTAGTAAAAGGCACATAACAGCCTGCTTGAAGTTTGCCAAAAGACACCTAGAGGACTCTCAAACCACAAGATTCTCTGGTCTAATGAACCAAAATGTACATTTTTGGCCTGAATACCAAGATTCATGTCTGGAGGAAACCAGGCACCGCCATGGCTGGATTACTGACCGGGCCAGTGGGGCCAGCGCCCAGGGGCCCTTGAGGTCAGGGGGCCCCGGGGGGGCCCTGGCCCAAAACATTTTGCGATGCCTATCAACATTTATGATACAATATATTTTTATTTCCGAGGGCCCTCCATTTTAAGGATCCTCTGACTATTAGGGACTTTGACCCCAGAGCCTCTTGGGGGCCCTAGCCATGCTTTTGGGGCCCCTAGCCATGCTTTTGGGCCCTAGCCATGCTTTTGGGCCCTAGCCATGCTTTTGGGCTCCTTATGAAAATGGATGAGGCGTTGTGGCACTGCTCTGACTTCGACTTCTGGCTATTAGGGGTCCTAGGAAAGAGGGGGGCATATTTTTAGAGGGCCCTGGTTATGAGAGCCCCTACCAGGGGGCCCTAGAGAAGAGCAGGGCATACCATTAGAGGGCCCTTGATCATCTTCCATAGAAGTCGTTTACCATGGCTCCTTGACTTTCTAGGGACCTACAAATTGCCAGGCAAGCTACCATATTTCATAACAGACGTTTTGTTGCAAATATGCGATTCAGGCCCTTACTTAATGGTTCTGAATTTGTATTGTTTCAAAATTATTATGTTCAATTTCTCTTAAGCGCAGATACACAAATTAATTTAGCAATTTTGCAATTATTTAAATTTAAGACAAGCAATTTGTGTGAATTTGGCCAAGGGTGTGATTTCACTTATGTGAAAACAACAAGCCATTTGACTAGTTTCATGTTTCCCCTTTAATAAACAACAGTAAAGAGACCAGTGTTCACTCTAGCTCTAAAGGAATGCATGAAAGGAAAAGTGCCTTTTCATACAACAGAACTGCAAGCTAATTTTACTGAGTAGCACAATTTTGGTTTGGTGACAGATGATGAAACAGCAAGTGGTTTTGTTGTAGTAGCTGTGGCTGCGTATGCGTGTAACCCTGATATTTTGTTTGAGGATTATTTATTGGAAAACATATTTTATTCAGCTATTCAATGACTATTCAATGACAGTTTGACATGACTTGACATGTTTCAAGGCAGTGTGAAGGGGTCTCGACAATAATTAAACTTGATTTAATATCATTAACACAGCATTTTTAATATACTCAAAACCTTCCCCCTGTCTCCCTCTCCATGCCTCTCTCTCTCACACACACACACACACAAAACAGCATTTTTTGTAGTAGATAGTGGCTGCCCCTCCCCCACTCTCTCACTCAGTGGTGAAAAATTGTTACATTGCCCTAAATTCCCACGGGGGCTGAGCCAATCAGGTGTTGCGAGAACTTCCAAGTGAATATGCAAGATCTATATAAAACCCCCTGCCAATATCAAAACTCCTAACATTCAGACAGTTCAGCTTGCGAACTTGCTCTGTGCTTTTACTACAACTTTTACCTTGCTATTACCAGATCAGCAACCAACAGCCTTTTTAAAGGCTCATTGCCCTTTATACTGCATTATATTATTTTATAATATATATAAATATTTTTATATTATATTATACTATACTATATTGCATATATTCTGTTACATTCTTTTCATAGTCTTTTCAAAGGCTTAGATATTATATTATATTATATTATATTACATGATATAATATTATATTACTATATATAATATATTAAACTTTGAAAGGTTCACAGCCTTTTTCAAGGCTAGTGTAACGTTGCTAACTAGCAACTCACAGCTTTTTTAAAAGCTTATTGTTATTTGCATATTACATTATTGATAATAGTAGAAGTGTAAGCTTTATAATATTAGTACATACATACAATACATTTACAATAACAACAATTTATAGCAAAATAGTTATAGGTCAGCCTTTTTTATTACATATTGTATCTGGTTCTACGTACAATTTTGGGATTGTATTTTTTTCCTGAACATACAACATAGAAACAACATAGTAAGTATTGGATAGGAATAGGAATTTGCAGGACAAGCTTCTATATTTGCATCTTAAGAAACACTTGCCATTAATAACATGGATCCCAAACAAAAAAGTGGTGCCTCAAAAAGAAAAGCAAAAAAGATTAAGGAAGCAAATCAGGCAGATTTCCTAAAAAGCGTTCCTTTGATCTTAAATTCTTCGAGAAACCGCTGGATATGAGTGAGACAAGTATTGCTAATATTAGCAGTGATCAGAGTTCTAGCAATGAAGATGTGATCACCACTGTCTTAGTGTCACCTGTCAGTGACTATGTACCTTTGCAGACCCAATCAGGTGCAGAGCAGGAATGCCAGCCCTGCCAGGCTACCACAGACCAGCAGCAGAAAGACCATGAAAGGAAAGTTGCAGGTGTGTCAGACCCACAATCAGACCAGCCAGCTGCATCGTGTGAGTGTCGTTTTTCAAATGAGGAGGGCAAGGACCCCAACTCCTGGTGTGAAACGGTCAACGACCCTGCTTTATGGCCCAGTACCATTACCGACCATGCCAAGTCGATTCTTGTTAGTAGAGGAGAAGCTGCATTTCAAAACAGAAGTGCTAAGTACCCAGCCTCAGTCAGGGATAGAGGCATTGGGGGTACCAGTAGGAGCTTTACAAATGCTCTACTCAGTTGCTCTCTACCCAACGGGCAAACTGTGACTAGGCAGTGGCTACTTTACTCTCCTTCAACTGGCTGTGTGTATTGTTTTGCTTGCAAACTGTTTTCCAGTAAGCACAATACTTTTGTTCATGGATTTTCTGACTGGAAACATTCAGAGCGGATTGGTGAGCATGAGGGGAGTGTGGAGCATAGGGCTTGCATGCTAGCATTATATAATCACTCCAGAGGCACAGCAACAATTGATTCTGATATTGTCAAACAAATTGATGCAGAAAGACAATACTGGCGGGAAGTTTTGAAAAGAGTTGTTGCAGTCATCCAGTTTTTGGGGGAGAGGGGACTTGCTTTCAGGGGAGATGATGAGCTATTAGGATCAGCCCACAATGGTAATTTTTTGGGCATCATAGAACTCTTAGCCAAATTTGACCCATTCCTAGCTGAGCACCTCCAAAGGTTTGGAGGTAAGGGAAAAGGTTCTGTGTCCTACTTATCATCGACAGTGTGTGAAGAATTTATCCATTTGATGGGACATAGAACAAAGCAGGCAATTGTTAATGAGATCAAAGAATCAAAATACTTCTCTGTTATAGTTGACTCCACTCCAGACCTTGCTCATGTGGACCAACTTACTTTTATTTTCAGGTTTGTTAATAATGACGGACATGTAGTTGAGCGTTTTCTAGCTTTTGAGCCTATTGAAAACCATAGTGGGGACAGTTTGGCAGAGTGTGTCGTTGCTATGGTGGAGAATCTGGGCCTAGACTTATCCAACTGTAGGGGCCAGTCATATGATAATGCAAGTAACATGTCGGGAAAGTACAATGGAGTCCAAGCTCATCTTAAACAAAGAAACCCTTTGATTTGTTATGTCCCCTGTGCAGCACATTCACTGAATTTAGTTGGTGTCAATGCTGTTGACAGTAGCCCAGAAGCTGGACGTTTTTTTGACTTTGTACAGGCAATGTACACATTTTGTGCATCATCTACACACAGGTGGGGAAAGGTTTTCCGTGATACTGATATCAAACTCACACTGAAATCACTGTCAGGTACTCGATGGAGCACACGAGCTGAGTCAACTAAGGCTCTTTGGAAATATTATGCACAACTGAGAGAGGCATTGAATGATATGTCTAAAGATATGGAGGAGAAATGTGTAACTTGAAGTGAAGCCTCTGCACTCTGTGACAAATTGGACACGTTGGAGATGGCCTTCATGGCATACTTCTGGGACACAATACTACAGAGGTTCCAAGCCACAAGCCTGCAGCTGCAGAAGCATAATATTGACATATGTACAGCTACACAACTTCTCTTGTCTTTACGAGACTTTGTGGCAGCACAGAGAGATAACTTTGAGGTGTTTGAAGGGGCAGCTTTAAATGTCACCACTGCTGTCTCCCAAGAGTACAGGCATGACCTCCAGCGTACAAAGAAGCGCAAAATTATGTCTGATGATAGTGCAGAGCCAGGTGTAGCATTTAACGGAAAGGACAAGTTTCGGAGTGCTGGGCAACTCTTTGCCCAGGGGCCCAGACTATCCTTAATCCGTCCTTGGGCACCGCTCATCACCTGGCTAATGCCATCTTTACAGTGAAGCATGGTGGTGGCAGCATCATGATGTGGAGATGTTTTTTAGCAGCAAGACCGGGGCGACTAGTCCTGATAGAGAGAAAGATGAATGCAGCTAAGTACAACGAGATCCTTGAAGAAAACCTGCTCCAGAGCACTCTGGACCTCAGACTGGGGTGAAGGTTTACCTTCCAACATGACAATGACCTGAAGCACACAGCCAAGATAACAAAGGAGTGGCTTTGGGGAAAGTCTGTAAATGTCCTAGAGTGGCCCAGCCAGAGTCCAGACCTGAATCCAATCAAACATCTGTGGAAGGAGCTGAATATGACTGTGTACCGATGCTCACCATCCAACCTGGTGGAGCTTGCAAGAATATGCCAAGAGGAATGAGCACAAATGTCCAGAAACAAGTGTGCCAAGCTTGTAGCTTCTTTCCCAAGACGTCTTGAAGCTGTAATTGCTGCCAGAGGTGCATCAACCAAGTATTAGGCTAAGGGTAAGTACAGATATTAGATTCATTCATTTCGTAATTATTGATGATTGTGTTTAGATGTTTGAGGCAAAAAAAAGAACTCAATCTAATATAGAATAAGTCTGTAATGTAATACAACCCCAAATCAGAAAAAGATGGGACAATCCAAAAGCCAGGATCTGTCGTGATATGGTGTTGTGTCAGTACCATATCATTTACACTTCTCTGATGGCAGCATTAATGCAGGAAAGTACATTGAGATTTTAGAGCAACATCTGCTGCCTTTAAGAGGACGTCTTTTACAGAGACGTCCATGCAGCCTGTCTGTAGTCCTAACCTTTCCCCAATATCAAAACAATGGCATCCTGTGCTGTTGTACACCTTCAGAAGTGTCTGCAGGAACAATAAGACAAAATCGTTTAAGGACCACTGAGTTAAAACACTGATTGTTTATTAGATAAACAGACTTGGGTTACAAGAAGATTGATAAAATGTAAACATGCTAATAGTTCCCTCCTCTGATAACAGGTTTTTGTACAGTATAGCTGGATTTCCTGTCACTGTGGGCTGCAGAGCGCAGTAGTACAGTGCAGAATCAGATACTGCAGCAGAGATGATCTCCAGTTCCACTGTTTTTTTTGTTTTTGTTTTGTAGCGTTTCATTGAGATTCTTGGATCAGACGCTTGAGCTGTTTTAACATCTTCACCATCTCCAACAATCAGCACTAAAAACTCTGGTTTTGATCCAAGTTTCTGTTGATACCAGTGAAGACTATAAACTGATCCATCATATGTACAGGACAGTGTGATGTTGCTTCCTTCAGCTGAAGAATATCCGGTTTGATCTGGTTTAATGCTCTTAGCAGCTTCTGATATAAAACATTATAACAATTTATAACATTTAGTTGATACCATATTAAAAAATTTTCTTGTAAATATAGAATTTATGCTTCTAATAGTAGATAATTAATACAAACATATTTAAATATGATGCCTATTGTATATCACTTACCATTATCATCAACAATAATGAAAATGAAGAAGAGGAGTAACATCATTGTGCTGAGTGTCTGATTCAGATCTGGCATCCAGAGTTGAAAGTGTCTCTGCTGTATGTAACCACATCTGGCTCCCCTCCCCCAATCCAGTTACATCCATGTCAACTCATGTCAACCGTTATCTGATATTGTGAAGATAGACTAACAAACCATTGTATATAAATAAAAACAAAACCTTTATGTAGATAATAAAGTATAGCTGCAGTTTATGATGTGTTTGTTGCTACACTTCAACAGCATACATATGTTACTAATATTTCTATTGGCACATTACTGAAACACTATACATTCATTGAACTTTACACATATCACTATCTATCTATCCATCCATCCATCCATACATCCATCCAGTGGTTTAGTAAAAGCCTGATTAATCAGTAGCATGTACATTCAAATGCTGCTCTTTATTGTGTTATAACTTTATTTATAATAATGCTGATGATTAATTGAATCTTCTTTTTATTTTCTACCTTCCCAGGATATAGACCTAAACTAACTCAGGTAAAATGGCAATCGATGTACAGTGTATCACAAAAGTGAGTACACCCCTCACATTTCTGCAAATATTTCATTATATCTTTTCATGGGACAACACTATAGACATGAAACTTGGATATAACTTAGAGTAGTCAGTGTACAACTTGTATAGCAGTGTAGATTTACTGTCTTCTGAAAATAACTCAAGACACAGCCATTAATGTCTAAATAGCTGGCAACATAAGTGAGTACACCCCACAGTGAACATGTCCAAATTGTGCCCAAATGTGTCGTTGTCCCTCCCTGGTGTCATGTGTCAAGGTCCCAGGTGTAAATGGGGAGCAGGGCTGTTAAATTTGGTGTTTTGGGTAAAATTCTCTCATACTGGCCACTGGATATTCAAAATGGCACCTCATGGCAAAGAACTCTCTGAGGATGTGAGAAATAGAATTGTTGCTCTCCACAAAGATGGCCTGGGCTATAAGAAGATTGCTAACACCCTGAAACTGAGCTACAGCATGGTGGCCAAGGTCATACAGCGGTTTTCCAGGACAGGTTCCACTCGGAACAGGCTTCGCCAGGGTCGACCAAAGAAGTTGAGTCCACGTGTTCGGCGTCATATCCAGAGGTTGGCTTTAAAAAATAGACACATGAGTGCTGCCAGCATTGCTGCAGAGGTTAAAGACGTGGGCGGTCAGCCTGTCAGTGCTCAGACCATACGCCACACACTGCATCAACTCGGTCTGCATGGTCGTCATCCCAGAAGGAAGCTGACGCACAAGAAAGCCCGCAAACAGTTTGCTGAAGACAAGCAGTCCAAGAGCATGGATTACTGGAATGCCCTGTGGTCTGACGAGACCAAGATAAACTTGTTTGGCTCAGATGGTGTCCAGCATGTGTGGCGGCGCCCTGGTGAGAAGTACCAAGACAACTGTATCTTGCCTACAGTCAAGCATGGTGGTGGTAGCATCATGGTCTTGGGCTGCATGAGTGTTGCTGGCACTGGGGAGCTGCAGTTCATTGAGGGAAACATGAATTCCAACATGTACTGTGACATTCTGAAACAGAGCATGATCCCCTCCCTTCGAAAACTGGGCCTCATGGCAGTTTTCCAACAGGATAACGACCCCAAACACAACCTCCAAGATGACAACTGCCTTGCTGAGGAAGCTGAAGGTAAAGGTGATGGACTAAACCCAATTGAGCACCTGTGGAGGAGTTCAAGGTGTCTAACATCCACCAGCTCCGTGATGTCATCATGGAGGAGTGGAAGAGGATTCCAGTAGCAACCTGTGCAGCTCTGGTGAATTCCATGCCCAGGGGGGTTAAGGCAGTGCTGGATAATAATGGTGGTCACACAAAATATTGACACTTTGGGCACAATTTGGACATGTTCACTGTGGGGTGTACTCACTTATGTTGCCAGCCATTTAGACATTAATGGCTGTGTGTTGAGTTATTTTCAGAAGACAGTAAATCTACACTGCTATACAAGTTGTACACTGACTACTCTAAGTTATATCCAAGTTTTATTTCTATAGTGTTGTCCCACGAAAAGATATAATAAAATATTTGCAGAAATGTGAGGGGTGTACTCACTTTTGTGATACACTGTAAATAGCGGGAGTGGTACATTAGTTGTTAAGATGCTGGACTAGTAATTTGAAGTAACTAAAGGGGATTAAACCCCACTGCTGTGAGGTTGCCACTGTTGGGCCCTTGAACGAAGCCCTTAATCATCAATCGCTTGCATAGTATAATGTACTGTATATGGTCACAATACTAAGGTCCTTTAGATAAAAGTGTCTGCTAAATGCTGTAAATGTATATAATCATTATCTCTATTTATAATTGTATTGTACTGTATATTTAGTGTAGTGTATATTTGGACAAATTGTGTTAAACTAGAGACTTTAACAGGTTGTTATCTAGGTGGATTAGAGGTGAACTATAAACAGACAAATAGCCTCTTTTGAGGAAAGCAGGTGCTGTCAAAGTTGTGTTTTTGTAAAGTGTGGCACTGTGAGCTGCAGGGTTCAGTAGTACAATGCGGAGTCAGATACTGTAGTAGAGAAGATATTGATGGAACACCTTTATATGTGATATTTTCATTTACCCGGAAATTCTTTGGAAGTCAGGATCAGAGTGCAGAGTCAGCCATTGTACAGAACCCTGGAGCTGAGAGGATAAAGACCCTTGCGACCAGTAACAATAACAATAATACAGTACAATACAATAAGAAATAACATCACCAAGAATAAAATCATAAGTGTGCATGTTTGCCTCATGCTTTTATGTCCTCATTTAACCACTAGACCAACGGGCAGTGGAAATGTCTTTTGTTGACTAACAAGGCAAAGAGTAAAGTGTAAATGAAAAGTAATTAACCCTTTGAAATTAAGTAAAAAACTATTATTATTGAAGGTGATGCTCTTTAATATACCAGTACTTTATTAATAATATACTATTTTACAGTTTCTGAGTTGCTAAAACACATTTCCTGAAATGTCCCTGCTCAAAATCAAACACTACCGTCAAATTACACACAAATCCAGTCAATGCATAAACACTACACAGCAGTTACTAAGCACTACATAAAACAATGCAAAACTCTCTGCTTTTATCATAGCAAAACCAAAAATCTATATTCAGGAATTCTGGAATTTTGTGTGTTCAAGAAAACTATTGATATACGTATATGTACAATAGAAAATCAACAAATAAAGACATACAGTATATGAACTGCAACATATTTATTAGCATTTGTTTATAAAGCATTCAATGCCATTCATTCTGCCTTGAGATCATGCCTTTGGGGTGGTTCAGGCCACAGGACTTTGTCAACATCACAAGCAATATTCTCCCTTGTTAGACAACGGGGAAAGAATCCAGCCTAGAAAATAATCTACTCTTCGCATGCTGCATCCATTGATTGGAGTAGATTTTCCCAGGTATAGGGGTCTCAATCATAAACCTTCCACCACCATGCCGAGAAGAATTCTTCAGTTGGGTTAAGGAAGGGAGAGTATGGTGGAACGTACACAGATCGCTCCCTCAGCTCAGGATCCCCCTGCACAAGTCCAAACAAGGCATCCCTTAGACCATCCAGAAATGTTAAAAGATGTTCCGTGTTGTAGGGCCCTAATGTAACATGGCGATGCAGATTTCCATTGCTGTTGATGGCCGCACATAGGGTTACATTGCCACCACGTTGGCCAGGCATTTCTATAATGGCACGTTGACCAATTATGTTGTGACCTCTTCTTCGCCTCTTTGTTAGATTGAACCCAGCTTCATCCAAATACATACATTCATTGGCCTCTCCATGGATTCCAGTTCAAACATTGTTTATACACATAGTAAAAATAGACCCAAATAAGTTGTGACACATCATGACAGACACTGTATACATGCTGCTTTACATACAATACAGTATATATGCTCAATCATACTCAATCGTACTCAATCATGCACTGAGCTATTCTACTGTGTAGTTGCACTGTATTTTACTGTAACTTTCAGGTCCCAAACACACACTGGGAAAAAAAAACTAATTTATTTGAGAAAACATGCAAGGACCCCCTACCCTTTATAAAAAGTGGGGTGGCGTTGTCACAGTTGCTGGGGTTGTGATAGTTCCTCTTCCACCCCAAAGCGGCATTATATACATCCTTATGGAAAGAAATACCTTGAAAGTCAACACCTTTTAAACGCGACGCCACTCCCAGAAGCAACTGAAGTCGAGTTTCAAGGTACCACTGTATTTTTACTTATTAAGTAATTGTTTGGAAACTAAGGATACTTATTCATGAAGTTTTGCAAATGACATTTTTGCTTAATACAAGACTTCAGTTTGTAATCAATGTAGACTGATCAACCTCTTCATGATGCAGCTTGTATTTACAATAGGAGACAGATCTGTTAAAGATGTTGCTGACAGTGTGGAGGGCACATAAACTGCTCCACACCGATTTTGATTTTTCTTTTCTGTTTCCTTTTTTTTTTTTTTTAGAATGTACAGATAATAGTTAAAAGCCTAAAATATTACAATCTGTTGTTGAGAAATGTTAGTTTTTAAAACATTTAATCAACCAATGAGATGGTCAGCCAAACATTAAGTAATTTCTTTGCACCTTTCATTTAAATAAAGGTTCATCACCAAATCACAGATTCTTGTTTTGTTACATTTTACAAAATGTCCCAACTTTTATAGAAATGGAGCTTGTGTTATAACATATTTACAATTTTAAGTCATCCTACTTTCATTTTAACATATAGCATATGGTTATTTTCATACAACCCCAAATCAGAAAAAGTTGGGACAGCATTGAAAATGCAAATAATACAAACACAGAGTTTCTTACATTTGCTTTGACTGCTCAACTTCATTTCATTTATTAATAAACAGCCATGTCACAGAGAGCAGGTGCTATTTGTATTGTGTGTGTGTGTGTGTGTGTGTGTGTGGTTAACTGATAACAAGTAAAAAGAAAAAACTTTGATCTTCTGAACTTTGGGGAAACGTCATATGAGAGAGTTTTTGTACAGCATCTCAATAGCTTTGTATCACTGGGCTGCTTCAAGAGCACAATGATAGAGAGCAGAATCTGTCAGCTGTAGATTGTTGATGGTCAGTTCAGTAGATGTGTCGTCTGTGTTTGACTGTAATCGAGAGTCAGTAGGATTGTGCTCATAACCACTACGTGATTTGGCACCTTTATACAGTAAAAACTGTGGTGCGCTGTTGGGATTTTGTTTGTACCAGTAAAGATCAATGTTGCTGCTGCTGGACTGATATGAACATTTTAGAGTAACAGTCTCTGTTTCTTTTGCAACAATGTTGGCATCTATTGGCTTAATTTCATCTGCAAAACCACCTGTTGTAAAAAAAAAACAAAGAAAATAATGTGTAAGTTTATACAAAAATATTCATCAGAAAACTGCACTAATTAATATTAATATTAATATTAGCATATTACCAAATATAAATAAATATGTTTACTATTACCTGATGCTACAGTGAGAATCAGTGTTATGTATCTCCCAGTGTGCAGCAAGTTGCATAATTGAGACATTTCTGATCACAGCTTTGTGAGCACTCTGGATTAAACTCATCAAATAACTCCCTAGAAAACCACACACAGGAAGTGCAGATGCTACAGCATAACTACACACATCACTGGTTTACAGAATCCATTATTCACCAAGTCACTACTGAAGGCTTTTAGAGTTAGTGGGCTGTGATGTGAATCAGTAATTAAAATAATAAGTGGATCAGATTCGTAGCAAAAATATGTGTAGTGTCTCTCCTGAAAATCTTCTCTTTGGGTCTTTAGGCTTCTTGATGGCTTGTTCATTGTTCCTCTAATTGTATCTATCCATATTGTCGCTGGCCATCCTCTTCCTCTTTTACATTTACCAACTCTTCTAAGCATAATTGTTTTTTTTTTTCTATTGAATTGGTTCTTCTAATCAAAATCTGTCCAAAATAAGAGAGCTTTAGTCTGGTTATCTAAGTTTGTGTGAGAGGTTAGTTTTGATTTGGTATAGTCTTTATTTGATATTCTTTTAAAGCTTTAACACTTCTTATGGCTCTGCTGCTGAACATGATTGAAAGATGTTTTATGTACTTCATTTGTTACTGTAGTTAATATTTACATGGCTATATTTACGACACTAGTATGACAGTTTCTCATGCATTGCTGTTTTCAGCCTTGTCCTATACAGACTGAGATTTCTCCAGATTCTCCAAATCCTTTCACAACTTTAATAATACCAACTAGAGAAACAGATTTTGTACTATTTTTCCCCAGGTGGATATTAAGGTGCAAACATCATAAAACATTAGTTCTCCTGGAAACAGTGCTGTAAAAAAGTATTTGCACTTCTAAATTTCTTGTATTTGTGCATATTAGTCACATTTATAGGTTTCAGATCATTCATTCATTCATTCTTTGTTGTACAACCACTTTGTTTTGTCTTTGTCCTGGTTGCCACAGGACACACACACACACACACACCTTCGTGTGGGGTTCCACAGGGGTCAATCCTTGGTCCCATTTTCTTTTCTTTATTTATGCTCCTCTTAGGAAACTTGATAAGTCGCTTTAACATTTATCATTTTTATGCTGACGATACACAGCTTTATCTCTCTGTAAAGAGGAGGGCGGCACGGTGGCTAAGTGGGTAGCACTGTCGCCTCACAGCAAGAAGGTCCTGGGTTCGATCCCCAGGTGGGGTGGTCCAGGTCCTATCTGTGTGGAGTTTGCATGTTCTTCCCGTGTCTGCGTGAGTTTACTCCCACAGTCCAAAGACATGCAAGTGAGGTGAATTGGAGATACAAAATTGTCCATGACTGTATTTAATCTAACCTTGTGAACTGATGAATCTTGTGTCATGAGTAACTACCGTTCCTGTTATGAATGTCACCAAATTGTAAAACATGATGTTAAAATCCTAATCAACAATAAACAATCATGAATTGGTGTTTTCAGCGTTTCCCTATACTGACTGCGATTTCTCCAGATTTTTCCAATCTTTTAACAACTTTATTAATATTTTGCATTTTAAAAATTAAATACCAACTAAAGAAATAGATTTTGTACTTTAAACCCCCCCCCAGATATTAAAGTGCAAACATTATAAAATATCAGGTGTATTCAATTTTTGTACACAATGTCACTTCTCATATGTACTAAACATATTAAAACATTTACACAGAGAAAATTCCATCAGTTAATCAGGTAATCATTATTTTGCTGAACAGAAAATAACAACTGACAGAAAATATCTTTACAAGCAACTCTTAGAAATTCTTGGTGGTTAGTTTTGGTGACTGAAGGTACTCCTAAATACAGTGCTGTAAAAAGTATTTTCCCCCTCCCAATGTATTTGTGCATATTTGTCACATTTATAGGTTTCAGATCATTAATTTATTCATTCTTTTGTTGTACAACCACTTTGTCTTTGTCCTGGTTGCAGTGGGTCTGATTCACCGGAGCACCTGGAGATAAACCCATGCAGGCACAACGAGAACATGCAAACTCCACACCGAGAGGACCACAGCCACCCAGCTGGAGAATCAAATCCACTGTCACCCCATTTTAGGTTTGCTTATGAGTTGGAGGAGGTTTTCTTCATGATGCTTCCACAACTAAATTTCACTGTAGTGATGGTGATGGTTCTTTAAAGTATAGTGTAAAAAACACACGTTAAAGTTATTTCTCACCTAAAATAATATTAAGAAGCGAAAGATGAGCAAACAGTGTCATGGCTAAACCTCAGTATGACATTGCTCAGCCTGGCATCATTTATTTTGCATTGAAACCATTTAACTTGACTTCCTGTTTAAACTGTGCAGCTGTTTCTGTGTTTTGTATGTACTGTATATGATTCTGCCCTCTTGTGTGTCATTTTGTGAACAGCGTTGCTGTGTGAATAATTCTCTTTTCACATGTAGGAAACACTTCACTACTTCTTGTGGTTTGTGTTGGTTTGCAAGTCCTCACATTAATTTTAAACACAGAGATTTAAAAACACACTCCAGTAGTTCGGGGCTAACAGACTATTATGCACAGGGCCTGAACTGATTACCTTAATCAAACTACACAAAGCATGTAAACCTGTATTATCTCATGTCCATTGTGGAGGATGTGAACCCCTTTAAGCAGAGAGAATCAGAGATTTTGCAGTTTAAAAGTGAAATGTGCACTTACAGTGTTCTACAAAAGTATTTGCCCCTTTTGTCAATTTGATTTTATTTAATCTTCATGTTTTTACCACCACTTTATCCTGGTCAAGGATACACGGGGCAGGGCGCCACTACATCACAGGGCCTCGACCACCCCTCAGACATAGCCAGTCATATCTGTATGGAGACACAAGAGCATCTTTGGTCCTGTTGTTGAAAAATAAGGTGAGATGATAAATGAAAACAAAGATTACAGTTGACTGGATTGGAGGATTTATTGCCATGATTGTAGGTTCTTACAGCAGTGTATCTGGAGAAGAACCAGTGACAGATACTATGGCCATCTCTTTACACTGCTCTGGTCACATGACATTGGGTGTTAGACTTTGGAACCTCAATTCTGTGCTAAGTGTGGTTTCTTATCTAGTTGCTACAGCTTTACGACAGCTTAATGACAGACATTGCTTATCTCTGTATTTTAGTCTCCCAGCCTTACTTCAAGCAACCACATAAGGATTTAACAACTATAAGTATTTAATGCACAAGCAGCAAAATACTAATATTCAGGTGATATCAAACATAATATCTCATTTTTCCATAACATTCCCAGCAGTTGTGGACTACTGTAATTTACCACTCCACCACCCAATCTTGTTTTTAAATAAACATTATATTTATTAAAGAAAAACATTGAAAAAAAATAATTGTGTAAAATAGCAATTATATATATACACCAATCAGCCATAACATTAAGCTTCCAATCCTGATTAATAAAGTGGCAGGTGACTCCTAAGTATGCTTCAGTGGCAATACTTGTTCAAGCATCTGTGGTGAGTGTGATTTTTTATGTAACATTTTTAAGGTTTGTTTTTTACTCTCTCAAAAGTGACCTCATACTTTTCCTCCATTAAACCTGTACAGGAGTTTATACCATGTAGGAAATGTGTTGATCATCTCACGGAAGCCTTGTCCTTCCACAATCATATCCTTGATGATTGTTTGGAGGATGCTACATGTATAGATATGTAAATATGTTGTGTAAAACCTGTAAATAAATATTAAAACTGGTGTACTGTACTACTGGGGAGAAATTTCATTCACCTGTGTGGTGGAGGAGATGATTTCTTGCCGTGATGGTATAGTGGGGACTCTATTACACTTTTACAGAGTCTGAAGCACTGCTGGTGGCTACTGGAGCAGCTCTGGTGCATAACTAAGCACTAGAACTTGCATAAGCATAAAACACTAAGAAAAGGGCGAGAACAAAGCAAGCCTCCCAACACAATCAATCCTATCACTCATGGTCTTGATACACTTCTCGCAGGAATAAACAATCAAACCAGACTTTTGGTTTTCCAGATTTTGTCCGTTGAATCTAAAATACGTTAAATAAAGGTCAGTTAAATCAAGGTTTCACATTAAAGAATAAGACATTCCAAGATGATGTTTTCTTATTACATTTTAGGCTAGTCATAAAAACAGAAAACTCATCTTTATTGTATTTTATAACTAATGTAAAGAAATAATAAAGGGCAGTAATATTTATGTTTTAAACATTTAAACATTTTCCTCTTCATAAAACAGCAGAACAGATTAAATGTAGATGTTTGGTTTTTGTACAATATAGTATGATTTGCTGTCACTGTGGGCCGCAGAGCACAGTAATAGAGAGCAGAATCTGATACTGCAGCAGAGATGATGTTCAGATCCACTCGATATTTATCTTCATTTATCTTTACAGATATTCCTGGAACTGGAGGATTAGCTTTTCTTTCAAAATTACCCTCAGTAATCAAAATGAGGAATTCTGGTCTGGATGTTGAGTACTGACGATACCAGAACAGATAATCATTAGCACTAACACTACTGTAATTACAGGACAGAGTAACAGACGTTTTCTCCAAGACATTTTCAGTTGGAGAGACGGGTTGAACGTCTGCTGCAGAATTATAACCTGTTTAAGAGAGAAATATATATCAATTTATTCTTTCTTTCTTTTAATGTTTCAGTCTGAACTGTAGTGTAAAAATGATGCAGAAAAAAGAACGACAGGTTAAATTTATATCTTACCTAAAAAAATATGAAAAAGGCAAAGATGAGCGAACAGTGTCATGGTTGAAGTGCAGTATGACTGTGGTCAGCCTGCAATCATTTGTTATGCATTTGAACCATTGAACTTGACTTTCTGTTTAAACTGTGCAGCTGTTTCAGTGTTGTGTAAGATGTCCGTAGATGAATTCTGCCCTCTTGTGTATAATTTAGTAAACAACGTTGCTGTGTGGATCATTTTCTTGTCACAACATGAATGGAAAACACTTTACTACTTTTTGTGGTTTATAAGTCCTTACAGTCCAACACAAGGCTTCCCTAGTGACAAAATGTACTTAAAATATACTGAGATTTGTCCAGTGGCGTAACTAGGAGCTCATGGGCCCCAGTGCAAAATACTTTTTTTGGCCCCCTCAACAAATTTCATATACAGAAACACATCAGTAAGTATGTTTTCATGTATACAAAAAACATGATATGCTATGATAAAAGCAGTGTTTTGTAATGTTTATGTAGTGTGTTATAACTGCTTTGTAGTGTTCATGCATTGGCTGGATTTGTGTGTATTTTGATGGCAGTGTTTGGTTTTGAGAAAAGATAAAATAGTTTTGAGTTGATTGTTTGATTTTGCAAGACAAGTCAGAGGTTTTGTGAAAGTAGCTTGCATTTTGGGTTTTGTGTTTAGTGTTTTGAGAAAAGGAGAGGACATTTCAGGAAATGTGTATTAGCAATTTAGAAAAACTGTAATAGCCAGCCTCTGTAACACAGATGGAAACTCTGCAGACCTCTTTGTGTGGCTAGATATATCTTGGAGGTTTTAAACAGTTGCCTTACATTCACATTGCACTGGCCATAATTGTCTCAGCTTTTCTGGATAAGCTTCTCCACCTAAGGAATCTCTTTACTATCTGAGTAGGTACAGTACATGGGTTGTTCCATTAAAAAACCTAAGAAGGGTTTTATTAAATGATTCAAATGGAAATGTTGATGTTGCCCACAGTTATGCACACTTTCTGCCAGGTGCATCAACAAATGAACATTAAAAGAAACATTAGCAGCACCAAATAGTTAAACACAAATGTGTGAAGAGCTTGTTTTGTCATATCTAATTGACTCACTTTGATGGCATCCTGGAGAAGAATGTGCAGTGCAAAAACTAACAAAAATAGCCAATATTTATTCTTCAATATGTTGTTTACGACAGGCATTGCATAACAGATCAAAAATTACATCCATTCACTTGCTTTCCAATATTTTTGGTCATTGATTGACCTTGGTGCCCTCATGACCTCTATTGGTGGTTTAATAGAAAGCAGTTGCTTGTCTATAATGCTGTTTTTGTGCCCAAGTACCACCAGTCTTTCTCATTGTGCTTACTGTCTAAAATGAGAGATGCAAGCTGTCTAGTGGGTCATAAGCAGACACTGTCTCTTCAAAATGTAATCACAGTCTGCAATTAGAAATCAAAGGTGGCATTAAATTGGTAAACATGTAAAGCCTGTCTAACTACATGGGGTTACAAAGGGACAGCACAAAGCTTTCAATGCTTCCTTTAAATATTATTCATGTTTCAACTCCTTAAAAAGAGTTGTTCCTGCTGGCTCGTTGGTCTAGGGGTATGATTCTCGCTTTGGGTGCGAGAGATCCCGGGTTCAAATCCCGGATGAGCCCTTATTTTGTGGAATGCTTCGCTGAACTATACAAAAACCTTATCAAGTGTCCCGTTAAAATCTAATGATCAAACAAAAATGACACATGCTGATACACTGGTAGAAGTTGAAGAAGATTCTAGAATATCTTTGGGCAAATTCAAAGCATTGAAAATGTTACAAAATCCAAACAGCAAGGAGCAAGAAGTCAACATGACAAGATAAAATATCATGGTAATGTAAATGTTGTAAAATCTCTTGTATAACTAACAGATTAAAGACAGCGTCACAACGTTTGTATTGTACAGTTTGGGTGGATAAACATGATACATAACGTAAACAGTGTGAAGCATAAAGTCAGTGGGACTGCACACAGCTCCTGTCAAATGCTTCCAAGTCTTTTAATCTGACAAAGCGAGTCTTTAATGACACCTCATGCTTAAACTGTTAGAAATGCTTTAATGAAGCTCTGCATTGAATTTTGTTTTGTCATGAATACACTTCCCAGTGCAACCGGTCAACATGATTTTGACACTAAGCCATGGAGGTCTAGGGGTATGATTCTCACTTAGGGTGCGAGAGATCCCGGGTTCAAATCCCGGACAAGCCCTCATTTTGTCAAATGCTTCGTTGAACTATACAAAAAAACTTGGAGGACCCTGTGATCCGACTTTCTTACCCTCTAACCCTGAACAACTGCCAATCGTTGTTCATGCAGCCGCCAAGCCCAGTCGGAAAGGCAGAGCTGAGATTTGATACGATGCATTCGATAGCCCAACTCTGGTGAGCTAGCGTACTTTACCGCTGTGCCACCTGAGCGGCCTGCATATTTTATTGTTTAAAATAATGTCATCAGGGAATGTTGGCCCTCGGGCACTTTCACATTATCAAATCTGGCCCTCCTAGAAAAAAGTTTGGACACCACTGTAATAGGCAAAGTTTTGCTCGAGTCCTATCATAAAGACGAATAAACCAAATGTACTAACAGTTGTGTGTCAGTAGTGCAATACATTAAATACATAATAAGAATAAGAAGTTAATGTTTACATCAAATATAAAAAGACAGCAGTTCTGTAAGAATAAACATATTACATATAATATTTGCATAAATAATCAGTTATACAGTACAAATAGATAGTAGGTTTTGTTCCACACAGATGTAGTGCGTGTAAGTGTGCACATGATGGCAGGCTCCATCTACATGTTACTAAACTCTGTAACAGGGCTGTACTGCTGGAAAAGGAAGTTAATTAAAGAGAGGAAATGGTTTAATTATGCATAAGATATGATAGCAGGTGTTGAGCTACATTATTCTGCAGTTCAGTCATGGCATTGTTTGGATTTCTGTGTCTTCTTTCCATTGTTTTAGGTGAGAAATAACATCACATAACACATGAGAACATTTATCCAAACCTTAAATAGAAGTTACAATGGTCAGTTTTTTTTTACACTCATATCTTTATATATAAATAAACATTGTTTTTTCTCTGTCCACAGGTTATAACAGCGCACAGGAAATTAATTCAGTTTTAACCACTAAAACAGTCTTGGAGAGAGACTCTGTTACTTTATCCTGCAATTACAAAGGATCTGGTTCAAATAATTACCTGCAGTGGTATCGTCAGTTCTCCACATTCAGACCAGAGTTCATTATTCTGGTTGATGAATATAGTAAATAAGCTGCAGTTTCTGGGTTTTCTGCAAAAATAAATGAAGAAAAAAATCAGGTGGATCTGAAGATCTCCTCTGCTGCAGTTTCAGATTTTGCTCTCTACTACTGTGCTCTGCAGCCCACAATGACAGGAGTCAGAGTCAGAGTCAGAGAGGTTTTATTGTCATTTCAGCTACATACAAGTACATATTGAAACGAAACAGCGTTCCTCTAGGATCACGGTGTAACACGGTACAAAAAGTGCAAGACAATACAAAACAGTGTAAATACAACAATAAATACAAAAAATCCTATAATAAATAACTACAAAAGATATTCCTAATTATCCCTAATATAAACAAGTAATTAGAAGACAGGACTAAAGACAAGTGTTAGTACATGATGGTGAATAGATGGTACAATGGTTCATGAGGTAGTGACATGTTGTACATTAGCAGCGTAAAATTGGCAATGCCGATAAGGTGCCCAAAAAGTAAATAAGGTGCAAAAATACAAGTAAGGTGCAGAAATTACTTGTGCAGTTCCAGGAGGTGTGCAAAAAATGCAAGTAACATAGTCAATACAGTTCAGTGTGTGGCAGCAGAAAATTTCCGGAGAAAATTGTTATAGTAAAATCATACTATACTGTACAAAAACACACATTTAAGTTACATATATTAGTTCCTTTAGATAAAATATGTAATTTTTGGTAGCACTTCACATTACAAAAGTTTATCTTTGCAGTCCTTATTTTTATTTTAGTTTCAGACCTCCAAGTGACACTTTCTTGTATTATTTCAAATAAACCAAGCCTTATTTTTTGGACAACATTCTGCTGTGGACCTTGACTTTCTTTGGAGGTGGAGAGTCAGAAATAGCTGCTCAACCACCATAGTGGTTAAAAACAGGACAGGAAATAACCACTACAACAAGCAAGCAGTAGTAAAACAATAAATGAATGAAGTACTATTTAATCATAAACCAACTTTTTTGAGCCACTAAACTTTGTACAAGCAAATGAAAAAATGTAGAAATGTACAAAGAAACTGTAAATTTAAACTTTAAATTTACCAATGATCTCAAAGCAAATACTGTACATCCCTAATGCTAAATTACAGACGTGATTATCTACATCTAGATTGTATTCATAAATAAGATTTGATCATCTACCTTCACAATATCAGATGAAAGAGGAGTTAACATGACTAACTGAATTGGGGGTGGGGAGCTAGATGTGGTTACATACAGTAGAAACAATTCCTTATGTATTATTTGAATCTGACATTCAGCACAATGATGTTACTCCTGTTCTTCATCTTCATTGTTGCTGATGATAATGGTAAGTTATATAATAAGCATCATGTTTCATTGGTCATGTATTAAATTTCTACTATAAACATATTCACAATATCCAGTTAAAATAAATGTTATTTATTCATTTATTTATTTATTTATTTATTTATTTTTAGCAGAGGCTGCTGAGAGCATTAAACCCAGTCAAACCAGCGTATCTTCAACTGAAGGAAGAAACATCACACTGTATTGTATGTATGAAGGATCAGAAAATGGTCTCCACTGGTATCGACAAAAACCTGAATCAAAACCAGAATTTCTGCTGCTGATTTATGAAGGTACTGTCACCCAGGCTCAACCACCTGACCCGAGAATGTCCATCAGACTTAACAAGAAGGATAAGAAAGTGGATCTGGAGATCAACCCTGCTGCAGTATCTGACTCTGCACTGTACTACTGTGCCATGAGGCCCACAATGATATAAACTCAAACTGTGCTGTACAAAAAGCCTGTTTGTTCAGAAGAGGGAGCTGTTAGCATGTTTACATTTAACTGCCATTCGTTTCTTGACTCCCAACCTATGATGTCATAATACAAAGCTCTTTGTTTGGTTGATTGTAAATTACTAAAGGCCTTAAGAAATATAGATGGCATCTGAAAATATTATGTTGCAAATAATGATTTTATTAATAAGCTGGTGCATTCCCTCCTACAACATTGTAAAGTGAATATAAAGATCTTCTCTGCTGCAGTATCTGCCTCTGTATTGTACTACAGCACCTGCAGACCCCAGTCACAGGAAATCCAACACTGAGCAAAAAGCAGCTGTGACAGAAGCTGCTATTTTCAGAAGAAGGAGTTATTTGTTTAATATTTTATCATTTGAATCCACTTAAGATTTCAGGCTGAATTTCTGGGAGTACAATTACTTGCTATGTTTATTATTAAGTCTCATCATTGACCTCCTACTTACACCGATGAGGCATAACATTATGACCACCTTCTAATATTGTGTTGGTCCCCCTTTTGCTGGCAAAATAGCTCTGACCTGTCGAGGCATGGACTCCACTAGACCCCTGAAGGTGTGCTGTGGTATCTGGCACCAAGATGTTAGCAGCAGATCCTTTAACTGCTGTAAGCTGTGAGGTTGGGCCTCCATGGATCGGACTTGTTTGTCCAGCACATTCCACAGATGCTCAGTTGGATTGAGATCTGGAGAATTTGGAGACCAAGTCAACACCTTAAACTGGTTGTTGTGCTCCTCAAGCCATTCCTGAAGCATTTTTGCTTTGTGTCAGGGCGCGTTATCCTACTGAAAGAGGCCACAGCCATCAGGCAATACCGTTTCCATGAATGGGTGTACATGGTCTGCAACAATGCTTAGGTAGGTGGTACGTGTCAAAGTAACATCCACATGGATGGCAGGACCCAATGTTTCCCAGCAGAACATTGCCCAAAGCATCACACTGCCTCCATCGGCTTGCCTTCTTCCCATAGTGCATCCTGGTGCCATGTGTTCCCCAGATAAGCGACGCACACACACACGGCCATCCATGTGATGTAAAAGAAAACATGATTGATCAGAACAGGCCACCTTCTTCCATTGCTCAATGGTCCAGTTCAGAAGCTCACATGCCCATTGTTGGTGCTTTTGGCGATGGACAGGGGTCAGAGCATGGGCACCCTGACTGGTCTGTGGCTGTGCAGCCCTATCTGCAACAAACTGTGATGCACTGTGTATACTGACACCTTTCTATCGGAACCAGCATTAACTTCTTCACCAATTTGAGCTAAAGTAGCTCGTCTGTTGAATCTAACCCAACGGGCCAGCCTTCGCTGCCCACGTGCATCAATGAGCCTTGTCTGTCCATGACCCTGTTGCTGGTTTACCACTGTTAATACCACTGTAGTGATCTTAAGCAATGGGGCTGACGTTCTTTGGTAAAGTGTATGTGTATGTTTGTGTATGTATATGTGTGTATATATATATGTATGTATGTGTAGTTAAAGTGCATTTAAAATTGTTATTTGTGCTATTGTATTAATGTTTTTATGTCACTGTGTAGCTTTTATGATTATTAATTTTTGTGTTTTTATTGTATTATACTTGACCGCATTGTAAAGCACTTTGTGGCTTGGTCCTAGAAAAGCGCTATATAAATAAACTTTACTTACTTACTTACTTACTTACTGTTCCTTTGTTGCTTGCCCATTTTTCCTGCTTCTAACATCAGCTTTGATGATAAAATGTTCACTTGCTGCCTAATATATCCCACCCACATCAGTGTTATTCACTTCACCTGTCAGTAGTCATAATGTTATGCCTGGTCGGTGTAGTTGTCGAATGTTAGGATTGAACCCAGATTCTGGAGACCCATAATTCTGTGCTTCACCCCCACTAGCAGCTGCATCTGCAGTATTGTGTATTAACATGATGGTGAAGCTGCAGGTCGTAATATTAACCTCAGTTACATTTACAAAATAAATGCTTTGGTGTTTGTGTGTGTGTGTGTGTGTGTGCTCTCTGGGGGTGTCCACATACTTTTGGCTATACAGCTCTACACTGGGCGTGTCCACATCTGAAGTGAATGTTAAAGACACTGAGTGGTGCTGTGATCATCAGCTCTGCTCTCAGCTCAAGCACACACTGTGACGTGTTTGTGTAGAGTCTGTGTGTGTTTTTGTAGTGTGTGTTTGTGTAGAGTGTGTTTGTGTAGAGTCTGTGTGTGTTTGTGTAGTGTGTGTTTGTGTAGAGTCTGTGTGTGTTTGTTTAGAGTCTCTGTGTGTTTGTGTAGTGTGTGTTTGTGTAGAGTCTGTGTGTGTTTGTGTAGAGTCTGTGTGTGTTTGTGTAGTGTGTGTTTGTGTAGAGTCTGTGTGTGTTTGTGTAGAGTCTGTGTGTGTTTGTGTAGTGTGTTTGTGTAGAGTCTGTGTGTGTTTGTGTAGTATGTGTGTGTTTGTGTGGAGTCTGTGTGTGTTTGTGTCCAGTCTGTGTGTGTTTGTGTAGAGTCTGTGTGTGTTTGTGTAGAGTCTGTGTGTGTTTGTGTAGTGTGTTTGTGTAGAGTCTGTGTGTGTTGGTGTAGAGTCTGTTTGTGTAGAGTCTGTGTGTTTGTGTAAAGTCTGTGTGTGTTTGTGTAGAGTGTGTTTGTGTAGAGTCTGTGTGTGTTTGTGTAGTGTGTTTGTGTAGAGTCTGTGTGTGTTTGTTTAATGTGTGTTTGTGTAGTGTGTGTGTGTGTTTGTGTAAAGTCTGTGTGTGTTTGTGTAGAGTCTTTGTGTGTTTGTGTAGTCTATGCGTGTTTGTGTAGAGTCTGTGTGTGTTTGTGTATAGTCTGTGTGTGTTTGTGTAGAGTGTATTTGTGTAGATCCTGTGTGTGTTTGTGTAAAGTCTGTTTATGTTTGTGTAGAGTCTGTTTGTGTAGAGTCTGTGTGTTTGTGTAGAGTCTGTGTGTGTTTGTGTAGAGTGTGTTTGTGTAGAGTCTGATTGTGTTTGTGTAGAGTGTGTGTTTGGTTGTGTGGTGTGTGTTTGTGTAGTCTGTGTGTGTTTGTGTAGAGTATGTGTGTGTTTGTGTAGTCTGTGTCTGTTTGTGTAGAGTCTGTGTGTGTTTGTGTAGTCTGTGTGTGTTTGTGTAGAGTCTGTGTGTTTGTGTAGAGTGTGTTTGTGTAGAGTCTGTGTGTGTTTGTGTAGAGTCTTTGTGTGTTTGTGTAGTCTGTGTCTGTTTGTGTAGATTCTGTGTTTGTTTGTGTAGTCTGTGTGTGTTTGTGTAGAGTCTGTGTGTTTGTGTAGTGTGTTTGTGTAGAGTCTGTGTGTGTTTGTGTAGAGTCTGTGTGTGTTTGTGTAGAGTTTATGTGTGTTTGTGTAGTCTGTGTGTGTTTGTTTAGTGTGTGTTTGTGTAGAGTCTGTGTGTGTTTGTTTAGAGTCTGTGTGTGTTTGTGTAGTGTGTGTTTGTGTAGAGTCTGTGTGTGTTTGTGTAGAGTCTGTTTGTGTAGTGTGTGTTTGTGTAGAGTCTGTGTGTGTTTGTGTAGAGTCTGTGTGTGTTTGTGTAGTGTGTGTTTGTGTAGAGTCTGTGTGTGTTTGTTTAGAGTCTGTGTGTTTGTGTAGTGTGTGTTTGTGTAGAGTCTGTGTGTGTTTGTGTAGAGTCTGTGTGTGTTTGTGTAGTGTGTGTTTGTGTAGAGTCTGTGTGTGTTTGTGTAGAGTCTGTGTGTGTTTGTGTACAGTCTGTTTGTGTAGTCTGTGTGTTTGTGTAGGGTTTGTGTAGTGTGTTTGTGTAGAGTCTATGTGTGTTTGTGTAGAGTGTGTTTGTGTAGAGTGTGTTTGTGTAGAGTCTGTGTGTGTTTGTGTAGTCTGTGTGTGTTTGTGTAGAGTGTGTTTGTGTAGTGTGTGTTTGTGTAGAGTCTGTGTGTGTTTGTGTCCAGTCTGTGTGTGTTTGTGTAGAGTCTGTGTGTGTTTGTGTAGAGTGTGTTTGTGTAGAGTCTGTTTGTGTAGAGTCTGTGTGTTTGTGTAGAGTCTGTGTGTGTTTTTGTAGAGTGTGTTTGTGTAGAGTCTGTGTGTGTTTGTGTAGTGTGTTTGTGTAGAGTCTGTGTGTGTTTGTGTAGTGTGTTTGTGTAGAGTCTGTGTGTGTTTGTGTAGAGTGTGTTTGTGTAGAGTCTTTGTGTGTTTGTGTAGAGTGTGTGTGTGTTTGTGTAGAATGTGTTTGTGTAGAGTCAGTGTGTGTGTAGAGTCTGTGTGTGTTTGTGTAGAGTCTGTGTGTGTTTGTGTAGAGTGTGTTTGTGTAGAGTCTGTGTGTGTTTGTGTAGAGTCTATGTGTGTTTGTGTAGTCTGTGTGTGTTTGTTTAATGTGTGTTTGTGTAGTGTGTGTGTTTGTGTAAAGTCTGTGTGTGTTTGTGTAGTCTTTGTGTGTTTGTGTAGAGTCTATGTGTGTTTGTGTAGAGTCTGTGTGTGTTTGTGTAGAGTCTGTGTGTGTTTTTGTAGAGTGTGTTTGTGTAGAGTCTGTGTGTGTTTGTGTAGTGTGTTTGTGTAGAGTCTGTGTGTGTTTGTGTAGTGTGTTTGTGTAGAGTCTGTGTGTGTTTGTGTAGAGTGTGTTTGTGTAGAGTCTGTTTGTGTAGAGTCTGTGTGTTTGTGTAGAGTCTGTGTGTGTTTTTGTAGAGTGTGTTTGTGTAGAGTCTGTGTGTGTTTGTGTAGTGTGTTTGTGTAGAGTCTGTGTGTGTTTGTGTAGTGTGTTTGTGTAGAGTCTGTGTGTGTTTGTGTAGAGTGTGTTTGTGTAGAGTCTGTGTGTGTTTGTGTAGAGTGTGTGTGTGTTTGTGTAGAATGTGTTTGTGTAGAGTCAGTGTGTGTGTAGAGTCTGTGTGTGTTTGTGTAGAGTCTGTGTGTGTTTGTGTAGAGTGTGTTTGTGTAGAGTCTGTGTGTGTTTGTGTAGAGTCTATGTGTGTTTGTGTAGTCTGTGTGTGTTTGTTTAATGTGTGTTTGTGTAGTGTGTGTGTTTGTGTAAAGTCTGTGTGTGTTTGTGTAGTCTTTGTGTGTTTGTGTAGAGTCTATGTGTGTTTGTGTAGAGTCTGTGTGTGTTTGTGTAGAGTCTGTGTGTGTTTGTGTAGAGTGTATTTGTGTAGAGTCTGTGTGTGTTTGTGTAAAGTCTGTGTGTGTTTGTGTAGAGTCTGTTTGTGTAGAGTCTGTGTGTTTGTGTAGAGTCTGTGTGTGTTTGTGTAGAGTGTGTTTGTTTAGAGTCTGTGTGTGTTTGTATAGAGTGTGTTTGTGTAGAGTCTGTGTGTGTTTGTGTAGAGTCTGTGTGTGTTTGTGTAGAGTGTGTTTGTGTAGTGTGTGTGTTTGTGTAGAGTCTGTGTCTGTTTGTGTAGTGTGTGTGTTTGTTTAGTGTGTGTTTGTGTAGTCTGTGTGTGTTTGTGGAGTCTGTGTGTGTTTGTGTATTGTGTGTTTGTGTAGAGTCGGTGTGTGTTTGTTTACAGTCTGTGTGTGTTTGTGTAGTGTGTGTTTGTGTAGAGTCTGTGTGTGTTTGTGTAGAGTCTGTGTATGTTTGTGTAGTGTGTGTTTGTGTAGTCTGTGTGTGTTTGTGTAGAGTCTGTGTGTGTTTGTGTAGTTTGTGTGTGTTTGTGTAGAGTCTGTGTGTGTTTGTGTAGTGTTTGTGTAGAGTCTGTGTGTGTTTGTGTAGTGTGTGTTTGTGTAGTCTGTGTGTTTGTGTAGTCTATGTGTGTTTGTGTAGAGTCTGTGTGTGTTTGTTTAGTGTGTGTTTGTGTAGAGTCTGTGTGTTTGTGTACAGTCTGTGTGTGTTTGTGTAGTGTGTGTTTGTGTAGAGTCTGTGTGTGTTTGTGTAGAGTCTGTGTGTGTTTGTGTAGTGTGTGTTTGTGTAGTCTGTGTGTGTTTGTGTAGAATCTGTTTGTGTAGAGTGTGTTTGTGTAGAGTCTGTGTGTGTTTGTGTAGTCTGTGTGTGTTTGTGTAGAGTCTGTGTGTGTTTGTGTAGTGTGTTTGTGTAGAGTCTGTGTGTGTTTGTGTAGAGTGTGTTTGTGTAGAGTCTGTGTGTGTTTGTGTAGAGTCTGTGTGTGTTTGTGTAGTCTGTGTGTGTTTGTGTAGAGTGTATTCGTGTAGAGTCTGTGTGTGTTTGTGTAGAGTCTGTGTGTGTTTGTGTAGAGTCTGTGTGTGTTTGTGTAGTGTGTTTGTGTAGAGTCTGTGTGTGTTTGTGTAGAGTGTGTTTGTGTAGAGTCTGTGTGTGTTTGTGTAGAGTCTGTGTGTGTTTGTGCAGAGTCTGTGTGTGTTTGTGCAGAGTCTGTGTGTGTTTGTGTAGAGTCTGTGTGTGTTTGTGTAGAGTGTGTTTGTGTAGGTCTGTGTGTGTTTGTGTAGAGTGTGTTTGTGTAGAGTGTATTTGTGTCGAGTCTGTGTGTGTTTGTGTAGAGTCTGTGTGTGTTTGTGTAGAGTCTGTTTGTGTAGAGTCTGTGTGTTTGTGTAGTTTGTGTGTGTTTGTGTAGTGTGTTTGTGTAGAGTCTGTGTGTGTTTGTGTAGTCTGTGTGTGTTTGTGTAGTGAGTTTGTGTAGAGTCTGTGTGTGTTTGTGTAGAGTCTGTGTGTGTTTGTGTAGTCTATGTGTGTTTGTGTAGAGTCTGTGTGTGTTTGTGTAGTGAGTTTGTGTAGAGTCTGTGTGTGTTTGTGTAGAGTCTGTGTGTGTTTGTGTAGAGTCTGTGTGTTTTTGTGTAGTCTATGTGTGTTTGTGTAGAGTCTGTGTGTGTAATGTGTGTTTGTGTAGTGTGTGTGTGTGTAGAGTCTGTGAGTGTAGTGAGGTTCAGGACCAGTTTGATGAGAGGACTCTTCTCTGTGTTCACCTCTTGGCATTGCAGGGCTTTGCTGTGGTTTGTTTGGGGGTCGCTGCTCTTTAGATGGAGCCAGTATTTAACGGCTCTTTTTTGGATTTTGATTATTAGCGGGTATCGGCCCACCACCAGCCACGGGTTAGGGATGTGGGGGATGAAAAGTAACCAACTACGACAAGCAGCCATCCGGCGATTCGCAGCCATAACCAGCGCGCGCTGCAGACCCGTCCTGCCGTATTTGTGGAATTAAGCTAAGAGTGGAGACGTTGGGTTGGGGGATGGGATTCTGTCAGTCCTTCATTCCTGAGCAAAAAGTCTGTACAAAGTTCGCGATAGATTGCGTTTACAGTAGTTGCTACCCAAAATGAAAACAGTCAGAGAGCAGGGGAGGGTAGGTACGAGATGACCCGTAGCAACAGAACCTCTGGAGAAATTTCCTTATCAGCAGCCGATGCTGATAACAGGGTAAGCCGAAAAGCAGAAATGACTTGTTTTTTTTAATCCGAGCACGAGTAAGAATTTTCAACACATGCTCTCAGATTGAGTCAGCCTCTGGTTCATACCGTTTTGCAAAGCCGTTAGTTTCTCCAAGATGAAATCCATATTGCGATTCATAGTCACAGTCTGAGTTCCAACGGCTCTGCCCATCATATCAATCAAATTGGGCAGTTTCTGGGGACCTTTGACAACTGACCCAACTCTTTTAATTTCCCGATACAGCAGGGTAAAGCCTAATCCAATCAGCGAAAACCCCACAATCAAAGTTCCGAATAGGTAAACATCCTCTATGTCCTCTAACGAAAGAGGTGCCAGGCACACGACCCTCCACTTCTCCCACGAGTCCATCGCGTATCCCGCCATCTGCGTTCCGCCGGGGCATGTGGGTTCCCCCGAACCCGAACTTCTCGATGAGAAGATGGTGTCAATAGCATTCAGAGACCATTTAACCAATTCCATGATTTGTTCTTTGAAGAGCAGTGCTAAGAGAATCCCTGTAGAGAAGAGTAGACGAGACAAGATGATACCGGAGAAGCCAAGCAGGAAAGATAAGGGAGGAGAGAGAAGTGCGACCGCCTTCCACGAGAGCAAGAGCAAAAGAAAAGTTTTGGTTGGTGAGTGGGCCCCATACCTCACTGTCATATAGGATAATGGGTTCTATGGCTGAGTCGAATATTTTAAGCCAAATTCGGATGGGGATTTTAACAGGAAGTTGTCACTTGATTGCGTAGAAGGCCCGACGTGCTTTTTCTGTTAGTTCATTGACTGCAGGGGTGAAGTTTCCGGTTGAGACAATTTTTAGCCCTAGGGAGTTGTATTCTGTACATGTTTCAATTTTGTGTGTTCCTAATGTGAATATTGGTGTGTGTCTCTGATGTCTGGCTCTTTTTTGAAATATAAGCGATTTTGTCTTTTTAATGTTGACTGTCAGGGCCCAGGTCTGACAGTACTGCTGCAGCAGGTCCAGGTTATGTTGTAAACCCTGTGCAGTGGGCGATAGTAGGACCAGGTCGTCTGCATATAGCAGGAATTTGACCTCTGTGTCATTGAGAGTGAGACCGGGTGCTGTGGAGCTTTCTAGAATATTAGTCAATTTGTTAATATACAGTGTATCACAAAAGTGAGTACACCCCTCACATTTCTGCAAATATTTTATTATATCTTTTCATGGGACAACACTATAGACATGAAACTTGGATATAACTTAGAGTAGTCAGTGTACAACTTGTATAGCAGTGTAGATTTACTGTCTTCTGAAAATAACTCAACACACAGCCATTAATGTCTAAATAGCTGGCAACATAAGTGAGTACACCCCACAGTGAACATGTCCAAATTGTGCCCAAAGTGTCAATATTTTGTGTGACCACCATTATTAGCACTGCCTTAACCCTCCTGGGCATGGAATTCACCAGAGCTGCACAGGTTGCTACTGGAATCCTCTTCCACTCCTCCATGATGACATCACGGAGCTGGTGGATGTTAGACACCTTGAACTCCTCCACCTTCCACTTGAGGATGCGCCACAGGTGCTCAATTGGGTTTAGTCCATCACCTTTACCTTCAGCTTCCTCAGCAAGGCAGTTGTAATCTTGGAGGTTGTGTTTGGGGTCGTTATCCTGTTGGAAAACTGCCATGAGGCCCAGTTTTCGAAGGGAGGGGATCATGCTCTGTTTCAGAATGTCACAGTACATGTTGGAATTCATGTTTCCCTCAATGAACTGCAGCTCCCCAGTGCCAGCAACACTCATGCAGCCCAAGACCATGATGCTACCACCACCATGCTTGACTGTAGGCAAGATACAGTTGTCTTGGTACTTCTCACCAGGGCGCCGCCACACATGCTGGACACCATCTGAGCCAAACAAGTTTATCTTGGTCTCGTCAGACCACAGGGCATTCCAGTAATCCATGTTCTTGGACTGCTTGTCTTCAGCAAACTGTTTGCGGGCTTTCTTGTGCGTCAGCTTCCTTCTGGGATGACGACCATGCAGACCGAGTTGATGCAGTGTGCGGCGTATGGTCTGAGCACTGACAGGCTGACCTCCCACGTCTTCAACCTCTGCAGCAATGCTGGCAGCACTCATGTGTCTATTTTTTAAAGCCAACCTCTGGATATGACGCCAAACACGTGGACTCAACTTCTTTGGTCGACCCTGGCGAAGCCTGTTCCGAGTGGAACCTGTCCTGGAAAACCGCTGTATGACCTTGGCCACCATGCTGTAGCTCAGTTTCAGGGTGTTAGCAATCTTCTTATAGCCCAGGCCATCTTTGTGGAGAGCAACAATTCTATTTCTCACATCCTCAGAGAGTTCTTTGCCATGAGGTGCCATGTTGAATATCCAGTGGTCAGTATGAGAGAATTGTACCCAAAACACCAAATTTAACAGCCCTGCTCCCCATTTACACCTGGGACCTTGACACATGACACCAGGGAGGGACAACGACACATTTGGGCACAATTTGGACATGTTCACTGTGGGGTGTACTCACTTATGTTGCCAGCTATTTAGACCTTAATGGCTGTGTGTTGAGTTATTTTCAGAAGACAGTAAATCTACACTGCTATTCAAGCTGTACACTGACTACTCTAAGTTATATCCAAGTTTCATGTCTATAGTGTTGTCCCATGAAAAGATATAATGAAATATTTGCAGAAATGTGAGGGGTGTACTCACTTTTGTGATACACTGTATATGTTGAATAGTGTTGGGCTTAAGCTGCATCCCTGTCTCACTCCACGTTCCTGATCGAATAATTCGGTCCTTTTGTTGCCAATTTTTACAGAGCATTTGTTGTTAGTGTACATGGATTTAATAATGTCATATGTTTTACCCCCTACACCGCTTTCCAGGATTTTGTAAAATAGACCTTTGTGCCAAATCGAGTCAAATGCTTTTTGGAAATCTATGAAACATGCGTAAATTTTATTTTTGTTTTGGTTAACGTGTAAGTCTATTAGAGTATGTAGAGTGTAGATATGATCTGAGGTACGATAATTTGGTAGGAATCCAATCTGACTTTTGCTCAGGATACTGTGTTTCATAAGGAAGTCGATCATTCTTGAGTTAATGATACTGCAGAAGACCTTCCCCAGGTTACTGTTCACACAGATTCCTCTATAGTTGTTAGGATCTAATTTATCACCATTTTAAAAAATAGGTGTTATTAGGCCTTGAGTCCATACGTCAGGGAAGTATCCGACAGTCAGGATCATGTTGAATAATTTAAGAATAGCTAATTGGAATTTTTTTGCTAGAGTATTTTATCATTTCGTTTAGGATGCCATCGGGTCCGCTAGCTTTGTTTGGTTTAAGGGACTTTATTTTGTCATTTAGTTCCTGCTCAGTAATTGGAAAGTCGAGTGGGTTCTGTAAGTCTTTTATTGCAAATTCAAGGTTGGTAAGTTTCTCGACTATATTGTTTTATAGTCTCTCTCTCTCCCCCCAACCCCCCACAATGCTATCCAACAACAAGGGCTTACTACCAGTTTAGTTATCTAACCACACATTAATCTAAAATAGCCTGCTCAGACAAGACTTCACATTAATAAATGTCTTTATTTATAAAAAAAAGATAAACAAAACTTGACTCAATAGTCATTTTTCATTAAAAAAGGGCAAAAAGAAAACAGACTTCAACAAAGTGCTAAACACTGAAATTTATACCCCAGTTAGTGCCCACTGACAGGTCTTCTTGGTGGCAACATCATTGATGAGGTCCTTAAAGTCCAGTTTTCTTGCCAACTGACTTTCAATGGAGAGAAGGGCAAGGCTGTTCAATCTATCCTGGCTCATTGTTGATCTCAAGTAGTTTTTAACCAGTTTCATTTTGCTGAAATCCCGCTCACCTCCAGCAACAGTTACAAGTAAGGTACAGAAAATCCTTAATGCAATGCATATTTCTCCAAAAATCATAAATCATAAATGTTGTAAATGTATTTATGCCATCTTATTTTGCCATGTGTTCTGCCATATTTTACAGCACAGATGGTGTGACTGCTGAAGATGTTGTGTCAAATCTCTCAGCACAGATCATAAGAACTACTTGCAGGAAGTTTAACAGAAATCGAGCTAATGTATGGGATGGAGCATTACGAGGTTTTAAAAGAGCATCATATGATCCAGTGCATGACATGCTGGTGAAATTCACAGATGATGAGGGGCAGAGTGAAGATGCAGTGGACACAGGTGGCCCCAACCGTGAATTTCTAAGCCTCCTGATGGACTGCCTAAAAAACACGAAGAATCTTTGATGGCCCAGAGAATGCAAAATTTCTCACCTTTGACATTGACGGTACATACAACCCCTGGCAAAAATTATGGAATCACCACTCTTGGAAGATGTTCTTTCAATTGTTTAATTTTGTAGAAAAAAAATAAATCACAGACATGCCACAAAACTATCATTTTTCAAAATGTCAACCTTCTGGCATTAAGAAACAATAAAAAAAGAAACAAATATAATAGTTGTGGTCAGTCACAATTGCTTTTTTTAGATCAAGTAGAGGAAAAAAATATGGAATCACTCAAATCTGAGGAAATAATTATGGAATCATTAGAAAACACCATTATTACTTTGTTGCACCACCTCTGGCTTTTATAATGGTTTAAACTCTCTGAGGCATGGAGTTAACTAATGACAAACAGTATTCTTCATCAATCTGCCTTCAACTGTCTCTTATTGCTGTTGCCAGATCAGCTTTGCAGGTTGGAACCTTGTCATTGACCATTTTCTTCAATTTCCACCAGAGATTTTCAAATGGATTGAGATCCGGACTATTTGCAGGCCATGCCATTGACATTATATGTTTTCTTGAAGGAAAGTTTTCACGTCCTTTGCCCTATGGCAAGATGCATTATCATCTTGAAAAATGAAGTCATCATCACCAAACATCCTTTCAACTGATGGAATAAGAAAAGCGTCCAAAATTTCAATGTGGACTTTGGCATTTATTGAAGACCATCTCCCCTGCGCCTTTACCCGACATGTAGGCCCATATCATCAACAACTGTGGAAATTAACATGTTTTCTTTAGGCAGTTATCTTCATAAATTTCATTGGACAGACACCAAACAAAAGTTCCAGCATCATCACCTTGCCCAATGCAGATTCGCGATTCATCACTGAAGATCACTTTTATCCAGTCACCCACAGTCCACGATTGCTTTTCTTTAGCCTACTTTAACCTTGTTCTTTTCTTTTTAGGTGTTAATGATGGCTTTTGTTTGGCTTTTCTGTATGTAAATCCCATTTCTTTTAGGTGATTTCTTACAGTTCAGTCACAGACATTGACTCCACTTTCCGGCCACTTGTTTCTCATTTGTTGTGCATTTTCTGTTTTCAAGACATATTGCTTTAAGTTTTCTATCTTGATGCTTTGATGTCTTACTTGGTCTACCAGTATGCTTCCCTTTTACAACCTTCCCATTTTGTTTGTACTTGGTCCAGATTTTAAACACAGCTTCCTGGGAACAACCAACATCTTTTGCGACATTCCACAATGATTTATCTTCTTGAAGGAGTTTTATAATCCTCTCATTTGTTTCAACTGACATATCTTGTGTTGGAACCATGATTCATGACAATCTGCTTTGTGCAACAGCTCTCCGAGGTGTAAGCACTCTTTTTAAACTGAAGAATAATTAGCAAATCTAATCTGCTGCAGATGTTTTGTTTTTAAACTGCAAATTACAGAGTGATTCCATAATTTTTTCCTCAGATTTGAGTGATTCCATATTTTTTTCCTCTACTTGATCTAAAAAAAAGCAATTGTGACTGACCACAACTATTATATTTGTTTCTTTTTTTTATTGTTTCTTAATGCCAGAAGGTTGACATTTTGAAAAATGATAGTTTTGTGGCATGTCTGTGATTTATTTTTTTTCTACAAAATTAAACAATTGACAGAACATCTTCCAAGAGTGGTGATTCCATAATTTTTGCCAGGGGTTGTATATGTAAAACTGTTTTAGAAATTCCATTTACAGCTGCCAGGAATGATGAATAATTTCTTGCTGGGAGAATGACCCTTTCTTTCAGAAAACCTTTATTATTACCTTGCTGGGAAAGGAACATCCACAAGTTCAGCCTCAATTAAAGACATACATGATGACCAAATGAGGTCGTCTCTTCTAGAGGTAACATTCTATACTGGCAGTCAAAAAGAACTGCTCATAAGCATGTGTGTCAAACCTGTCAGTATTTCCCAAAAGACCAGGTGCCCACAATTTAATCCAAAGTCCACTGTGTGCTTAAACATGCCCAATTCTAATTAAACTCTATTTCTAATTGTTTGGTTGTGAGACAAAAAAAACCCATGAGAATATAAGTATTGTTTGTTCATGAAATTGAAACCTTGCACCAAGAATCTTTCTATTATTTTGATTAAATAACTGCTGTATTATTACTATAGATAGCGAATGCACAGACATTGGTGTCAGACGAGACCAGGGTAGCGGGGATCCAAGTGCAGGTTTGTTGAGATCCAAGCAAATACATACAAGTAAACAGTACAGAATAGGGCAAATCCAAAAATCCAAGTCGTTATACCAAAACTAAGTCAAGAACCAGATAGAACTAAACACACAGACTAAAGAGAGATATCAAACGCTTCGAATTGCAGTATGAACAACAAGATGTCGCACCTTAGCTCTGGTGCGGCGTCCTTAAATACCTTGCTTAATGAGATCACGGAAAACAGGTGAGCGTATTCAATACTGAGGCGAGGGTGACCTACTCTGACGCGGAGGTGGAACTTCAGGGTCATTTGTGACAATGCTTACTTTATGAAACTGTTTTTGTGGAACAGTTCATTGTGTTTTTTATGTAAAGAGCTTGGAAATAATTGTGTGTGTAATGCAAATTATTTACATCTTTGATTAATTAAATCAGGAGCTGAATTTGAAGTGTTAAGAAATACAACAGTATAAACTACAGAGGGCATGGGGTCCCTAGGACTGGAGTTGATAACTACTGCTTTATTTAACCCATGCCTTAACTAGTGCTTTGTTTTGATAGTTTGACAACAGGCATGCCACTGTAAAGAACTGGCTAATGTTTACTGTATGGGAAAGGGAAATTACAACATTAAACAACTTGTTTCTAATTACACGTTCTACATATACTCTAAGTCGAGCTATGGATTGTGTTGGGCAGTAGACTTTGCACTTAACACAATCAGTAATTAGGAAGCCCTTGTCAACCATCACTGCCATTTCTTCTGTGAGCAACTTGGCCAATCCTGACTGTTTGAATAACTCTTTGTCACTCACTGACCCAGCATAAAGTGAGGAGACAAATGTCACTGCACCATGTGGGGCTATGCCAACCACTTTGTAGGAGTGGTGATGATGGTGTCTGACACCTGAGCTCAGTGCAGTCCAAGATTCCCTGAGTATCAGGAAAGTCTTGGAATTCTGAGGGGTTTTTCACTTCCTCTGGTGACAACCAAATGCACACAGATGCAAGAAGCGTGTAGAGGTAGTTTGTCCATGTTTAAATAATTCGGCTGACTGTGGAAGGATGGATGTTAAAACGGTGTCCCAAGTCTCTCTCCTTAAGACCAACAGAGAGGTGCACAAGGAAAAGGAAAAATTCATCAACTGGCTGCAGCACCTGCCTCTGTGAAGGTAATGATGTAAAATGTCAAATAATGTACAGTTATGACAGGTACAAACAACCGCTCTAAAGCATTGTAATACTTTCCCAAAGCTCAAGTAATCTGAGACTGCACTGACCTCAGGTGTCAGACACCACAACTATAAAGTAAGGCTGTTTACCACATTGTAAATAAGACAACATTTATAACATCTGGTCATTTATTCCAAATATTACCACAACATAACCTGTATAGCAGGAGTCATCAGTTACTGTTTATTGTTTTTATTTTTTTTGGGTGGTAGTGTCTAGAACAGCTGCTGATGTCCTTGCTCAGATACACAACTTCAAGTGTGATACTGTGAAATAAAAATATGACCTACTTCAAGTAGGTGTGTTACAGAAAAGAAATCAGTAGCTGTGCTGGACACTGACTCCACTGACCCCTAAGACTGGAACTGATGACCTGTGATTTAGTTCATAAAAGTTATCCTACCCCTGACATTCATGAATGGGTCACTTCTTCGTTCTTCTTATCTGCAGCTTTGGCTCTTGAGACCCGAACCATTCTGTGGATGGAAACGCCATTAAGTGGTCATAGCTTGGGAATCTGTTGGCAAAATTAATATATTAACCTTTTTTAACAGCAAACTGGTTATCAAAGTGGCAGTGCATTTAATCTATAGCTGTGTTTACTATACGTTACCTGGTGTAAAATCGAATGTCCTTGTCGGAGCTGGCAAAAAGTTAAAGCCCAAAGGTTAGCTGGACGCGTAATTCATGTAGCTGATTTCTCAGCTTCTCCACTTCATGGGACAGATCTTCGTTTTCAGCGCAAGACATGTCTAGCGATGATGGCTCAGGAGCAGAACAATAATCATGATCCATTGTAGGATCAGTTGATGGATCTTCCAGGGAGGTAGGGTCAGCCGGTCTTTCTCTGCTCTCCCACACACTTAGCCGTGGAGCCTAAGCCTAGCCATTCCATTCAAAAAGCAATGGTACTGCACCCTTCGTCAATCTTCTCCGACCTTCTGGGATTTTTGGTTCAACCAAGTGGTCTGGAAAAAAATGTCTGCTACAGACCTTCGTATGAGGCGAAATAGTAAAGTGGTCCCGACAGATGTTTATTAGCCACTGCCTCCTGAGGTCACTCTGAGCTGGGAAGCTTTGAAAACTTAAACTTTCATTAAACTTCACGCAGAGCAAAGAGGAACACAACAGTGCTCTGAATATTTCTTGAGCTGTTTCTGGAAATGTTCTGACTTGAAAACTTTAATCTCACGCTAGCAAAAAATTGAAGGTTTTGCGTATGCCGGTGAATGTAAACAATACAACCGGAGACATCCAAGATGCGTTATTTGAAAACGGAAATCAGTCAAAGCCATGAGTGCAAGGAGTCCATTAGAAATCAAAGGTGGCATTAAATTGGTAAACATGTAAATTCTGCTTATATACATGGGGTTACAAAGGCACTTTATAACCAGTCTGTGTACTGATACTGAAGGTTTTAATAGTTTTGTAATGCAAGCACCGACCACACTTACCAGCTCAACCAGACAACATAGTTTTGAAGGTCAGTCACGCAGATCAAAGTAACACAAAGACTCTCGTTCCTGCTGGCTCGTTGGTCTAGGGGTATGATTCTCGCTTTGGGTGCGAGAGGTCCCGGGTTCAAATCCCGGACGAGCCCTCATTTAGTTGAATGCTTCATTGAACTATACAAAAACCTTATCAAGTGTCCCGTTAAAATCTAATGATCAAACAAAAATGACACATGCTGATACACTGGTAGAAGTTGGTAAGCTTATGTGGATGTAAATACCTTTCATGCCTTTAATGACACCTCATGCTTAAACTGTTAGAAATGCTTTAATGAAGCTCTGCATTGAATTTTGTTTTGTCATGAATACACTTCCCAGTGCAACCAGTCAACATGGTTTTGACGCTAAGCCACGGAGGTCAAAGAAATGCCCTGGCATTTGTCCAAGCTGGCTCGTTGGTCTAGGGGTATGATTCTCGCTTAGGGTGTGAGAGATCCCCGGTTCAAATCCCGGACGAGCCCTTGCTTACCCATGTTTAATTCATCAACTGCCTCTTAAGGTTCTAATCCCAGTGTGCAAGTGGAAATAAAACAGGGCAATTAAATGGCAAAACTTGAACAGCTTTCAAGAATTTTAATAATGTGGCCTGGCATCCACGTAGAAACTGTTAAAGTTTTGCCATTTAATGCACACCTTAGCCACCCTTCAGAAGCAGTTTTATATGACTCAAAGAGCCAATCAGAAATAAGCAAAGAAATAACTTTGCACAGCAAAACACATTTTTGTGATTGATTTAGAGATATTTTTAAAAAATTAGCCGGTGGGTCCGTGTACCTTTGGTCATTCCTTTTTCACTTCAAAAACCAAAACTGTTCAATTGGAAATAAACACACAAGCGTGCATGCGCTGACATGCGTATATTTGCTTCATAAGCAAATGCTACTGTGATAAGTTAAAATGATAATGCACTGTCATGCTGTTTAAAAATAGTAAACATTTGCACTATATAAAAAAGGGGTTAAAATGTTAAAAAAACATTCAATTCAGCCATTGTTTTGTTGATTCTAAATTGTTAAAAATGAAGGTTTATTATCTATGTAGTGTTATCCATGACACAGGTCTTGATCCACTAGTCGGAGATTGATTGCTTTTTCCTCCACTAGTGATGCTGGGGAAATCGCGGTGTTTTTCTCATTCCAGTAAAAAGTTCTCACTGAGAAAACATCACTTCATCACTCTCGTGGTTATTTCTCCCCATTTTCTGGTATGTGTGCACTTTATTTTGTTCAGTGATTGTAATAGTTCTTTAATATAAGTCCAGATTTCAGAAAAAAAGTGTATGTTAAAGTTTGAAAGTTGTAGCGAAGTTTTGCTGAGTATGCTCAAGCGTGTGTGTGTGTGTGTGTGTGAATGAAGCCCCAGCTTGTTAGCTGCATTAAACTCGTGGCTAATTGTATTGCAGTCACCATTTTGTGAATTCACATGTGCATGTTATGTTTTGTATCTCCTGACCGCCAGGGCGGTGCATAGTAGTGGATAATCCCGCGCGTGCGCGCTTCAGACCGAGATATTTTATACCAAATTAGTCACACGTGACCCCCTGCAGTGATGTCACTTGCTGTATAATACACCTGTGACTCACGCAGTCTTCCTCTTTTCTCGTCTCGCCTTCAAGACCGATAGTTCAGCCCGGCGACACTTGGTGTCGGAGCTACAAATTTTATTCGTCCACTACGGGCTGTGAGTATCCCAGCGGGATCTGGTAACCAAATTCACCTAGAGTGCGCTCGGTGTGAGAATGAGCCAGAAAAGCTGTGTTTGTTACTGGATTTCCCACCCAGAGATTACTCGGTGTGGAGTAAGCTGAACTGATACTGTACGTGGAACTCAGGTAAGTAACGCTTATGTACTATGGGAGTTAGTTCGCTCTAACCTAAAGTAACATTTGTTTTTGTGTGGAACGCACTGCTTGAAAAGTTATAACTCTGAGCGCTAGCAGCGCATCTCTCTTCACCTAGAGTTTATACTCTGTGTGAAGCCAACACTCATTCGCTATATCGAGTAGATTACTCGTAATAACTTAGCTGTAGCAGCACGACACTTTCATCCAGAGTTCTGTACTCGGTGTTAAGTGACATCGCTTCGCGAAAAGATTGCCTTACATTAGCAACACAGCCTTGTCATCTAGAGTTTTCATACTCTGTGCCAAGCGATACCTGCTACTCACTGAGTTAGTGAGAAGAATTGCATAGCGTACAGTTTTTCACACTCAGTGATAACTTAGAAGATTATCTGGCGTACAGTTTTTCTCCGCCAGGGCATCAATCAACATCGGTGCATGGAACGTCAGGACCATGTATGAAACAGGGAAGACCGTGCAAGTTTCTGCAGAAATGCGTTACTACAACCTGGCCCTGCTTGGAATCAGTGAAACGCAATGGACACAGTCAGGACAGAAAAGACTGACAACAGGGGAGATGTTGCTTTACTCGGGACATGAGGAGGACACACAGACAGTAGCACTGATGCTGTCCAAAACAGCACAAAGAGCGCTCATCGGATGAGAAGCACATGGTCTGAGGATCATTACAGCGTCTTTCCGAACAAAGAAGAGGAGAGTCATCATGAATATAGTGCAGTGCTATGCACCTACAAATGACAGCTCAGAAGAGGAAAAAGATCAGTTCTACTTTAGACTTCTGACCATCCTGAAAAAACTCAGTGAGAGTCATGTCAATATCCTCATGGGAGACTTCAATGCAAAAGTGGGCAGTGACAACACCGGGTACGAAGAAGTGATGGGCAGTCATGGTTTCGGGGACATAAACAAAAATGGGGAGAGGTTTGCAGACCTGTGTGCTCTCAACAACCTGGTGATAGGCGGTAGTGTCCTTGCGCACAAAAGGATACACAAGGTAACTTAAGTGTCACCAGACTGCACCACTGAGAACCAGATAGACCACATCTGCATCGCCAAGAAATTCAGGAGATCCCTGCTGGACGTGAGGGTGAAGCGAGGAGCAGACGTCGCATCAGACCACCACTTGGTGGTTGCACGACTGAAGCTGAAACTGAAGGAGTGGATGGCATCGGCAACACAGCGCCACAAGTACAACACATGTTCTAAGAGGGACTCAGACAAGCGAGAAGAATTCAGAGTGGCTCTGAGCAACAAGTTCCAAATGCTGCAGGAACTGATGGAAGAGGAGGAGACAA
The DNA here is from genome assembly GCF_030014385.1 of Trichomycterus rosablanca. NCBI lineage: Eukaryota > Metazoa > Chordata > Actinopteri > Siluriformes > Trichomycteridae > Trichomycterus > Trichomycterus rosablanca. The sequence continues at coordinate 13,149,996 of NC_085991.1, forward strand.
GAGACAGCAGATGGAATATAGTGAAAGAAGCTATGACAACAACATGCAGCGAAGTTCTTGGGCCCATGAAGTACCAGCATAAGGAGTGGCTGTCAACAGAGACTATGAAGAAGATCCAAGATAGGAAGGAGAAGAAAACAGCAGTAAACAACAGCAAAGGTAGCGGGCCCAGACAGCGTACCAGCAGAGGCATTGAAGGTGGATGTGGACACAACTGTGGAGATGTTGTTCCCATTGTTTGAGAAGATCTGGGAGGAGGAGCAAGTACCATCAGAGTGGAAGGAATGATACCTCATTAAACTACCAAAGAAGGGCGACCTCAGCCACTGTGCCAATTACAGAGGGATCACGCTCCTGTCCATATCAGGTAAAGTGTTTAACAGAATCATCCTGAACCGAATGAAGGACCATGTAGACACTCAGCTCAGGGACCAGCAAGCAGGCTGTTCCTGCATAGATCAGATTGCTACCCTGCGCATCATTGTTAAACAGTCCTTGGCGTGGAACTCTTCTCTTTATATAAACTTTGTTGATTATGAGAAGGCATTTGACAGTCTGGACAGAAACACCCTTTGGAACCTTCTCCGTCACTACAGTGTGCCAGCCAAAATAGTTAACATCATCAACAACTCGTATGATGGGATGACTTGCAGAGTAGTCCATGGAGGGCAACTCACCGATGCCTTTGAAGTGAGGATGGGAGTTCGCCAGGGATGCCTACTCTCACCATTCCTCTTCTTGCTGGCCATCAACTGGATAATGAAGACATCAACAGGACGCACAGGAACAGGAATCCAATGGACACCCTTCATACAAATTGATGATCTCGACTTTGCAGACGACCTGGCACTGCTGTCCCATGCCCGCAAACAGATGCAGGAGAAAACCGATAGAGTGGCAGCCACCTCAGCGCAAGTAGGCCTGAATATCAAGAAGAGGAAGACCAAGATCCTGAAGGTCAACACCATCATCAGTGATCCCATTGAGCTTGAAGGAGAAGTCTTAGAATAGGTGGACGCCTTCACCTACCTGGGTAGTGTCGTCGACAAGATGGGCGGTACCGACCTTGATGTTAAAGCCAGAATAGGCAAAGCAAGGACAGCATTCATACAGATGAAGAACGTATGGAAGTCCAGGGAGCTGACTCTGCAAACAAAGATCAGGCTCTTTAACTCTAACGTCAAGTCGGTCTTGTTATATGAAGCAGAAACATGGAGGACAACAGTAGCAACGATAAAGAAAGTACAGACATTCATCAACTCATGTCTGCGGAAGACTCTCCGGATCCGTTGGCCAAACACAATCAGCAACAAGGACCTCTGGCAGAGAACCAACCAGCTTCCTGCAGAAGACGAGATCCTGAGACGGCGCTGGAGATGGATCAGTCACACGCTGCGCAAGCCAGCCTCCAACATCACCAAGCAAGCACTGACCTGGAACCCCCAAGGAAATAGGAACAGAGGACGACCCAGAAACACGTGGCGCCGAGACCTTGATGCTGACACCAAAAGAATGGGGTACACCTGGAACCAGCTGGAGCGGAAAGCCCAAGACAGAGATGCCTGGAGATCTCTTATCGGTGGCCTATGCCTTAGGAGGGGTAGTAGGCGATGATTGATTGATATTAATCATGAGTTAAACATGATTATTGCCACTCTACTGTCAATATTGTATCATGTCATGTAAACTTTTGGCTTACTGTTAAATAGAAGTATGAACACTTTAAATGAGATTACAACTGTTTTTTTTTTCTTTTATATATCAGTATGGATCCGACTCGATACCAAACGTTATTAATCTACAAAAGTACTGGAAAATACCCAGAGTGTCTAACAAAAGCTGAAAAGTATGTCATTCGACGACGCGCACATCAGTATGTTGTCCAGGGTAAGACTTGCTGTGTAACTTATTTGTAGTTTGTATATATCCGACAATATGTATCAGACGTATTATAATGGACCCCTAAAGCCCCGTAAGGTGATATTTTCTTTTAAATAGGCAATATAAGGCAATAGTTATCTTTTGCGCACAAGATAATTTACTTTATATTCATGTTTGTAAATATTCAAATAACACGGTCACAATATAATAAACCACAAACCTAAATATTAAATCATTTAATCCATACTGAGTTAAAGTCTTTGATCAGGTTACAGTATAAAGAAAAATACTGTTAAACTGCATTTAAACTACAATTGCATTATGTTTATTTTAAGTGCCTGCTGTTTTTAAATTTGTTTAACTTTCCTATTATTTTGCAATATAAAAGACCAGCTAAGATAATGACATAATGACAACAGGTAAATACATCACCAGCATCACTGTAGTGTTTTATGAATACACACACACAGTAATATACATGTGGGGAACCATATTCCCCAGGCCTCCAGGTAAATCTGTTCCCCCCTGTGTTGTTAGTGTAATGGACTGATCTATAGGTTAAACTTTTTCTACATAATGAAAACAGTTAAATACATCACCAGCATCACTGTAGTGTTTTATGAATACACACACAGTAATATACATGTGGGGAACCATATTCCCCAGGCCTCGAAGTAAATCTGCCCCCCCGTGTTTTTAGTGTAATGGACTGATCTATAGGTTAAACTTGTTCTACATACTGTTTGTTCATTTTAAAATCACATGGACGAAGTTTGTAAAGTTTAAATGAACAAGAGAGATCACCATGAATGACACTATTCTTGAAAGTATATGGTAGTGCAGCTGAGATGAGTAACCTTAAATAATAACACAGACTACTTATTGTCCTGTGCGATATAGTTTATTTGTATCTGCACCAAAACTTTATCTTGTGTGACAAAACGAGAAGAAACAAACTAGAGTCTGAATAACAGCATGTCCTGTATTAGGATATACTGTATATACAAATAAATCTGACACATTATTTCTAGTTGTTTGACAGCAATAAAACGTCTGACAGTAGTTCACTGAATACTTTAAAGTATGTCTTTAATCACAAACTACCTAACATACAACATGAAATTTGAAAAGAACATACCGCTATAAACTTACACATATTCCAAATAAACCGATGCTCAACGAAGCAAAAAGATGTCATGAAGAAAAAAATGTCATGATTTTTGCACATTGCACGCTAAAGGGGAAACGGGGGGAACTAAATTCTCTGTAACACCGGCAGAAATCCGATTGACCAGGCATGACGCCACATAGAAGCACAAAGCCACGCACCAGCGTGACCAAGTTAGTCTCCACCGTGACTCACAATAAACGTGTTTGAAACACTAAATCACTTGGTATCCTCGGTGCCAAAACGTATTTTAAGTGTGGTGAAAAGGAATAGCAACATTACAAAGTGGTAAATGCTTTACTGTCCCAACATTTTTTTGGAATGTGTTGCAGGCCTGAAATGCAGGAATAGATGTTTATTAATAAATACAATGAAGCTGACCAGACAATGTAATGCAATAAAAGTTAAAGTAAAAACTGTGTGTTTTTTTTATTATTTGCATTTTTTTATGCTGCCCCAACTTTTTCTGATTTGGGGTTGTAGATGCTTGTCAGCCTTAATAATATTTATCTGATGAATAATCTGATTAAGATACCTGGATTTCTGGCCAGTAACCTGATTATTCAAATCATGTATTTGGGTAATTGACTTGCTATGGGATTTATATGTTTGTGCATGTGCAGCTGAAGAGGTGATTTATTGGACTGCTGGGTCTAAAAGTTACAGTTTGTTCAGTTAATGCTCAACTTATTACTTGGGTGAAATTATAGACCAAGCAGTGAAAGATGGCATTTTACATTTATGTAATTTAAAAGATGCTTTTATCTGAAGTGACGTACACTTGTTACTGAATCTTGCATCAGCTAAGAACGTTACAGCTACCCCAGGAGCTATAATAATATAATAATAAAATAAACTGCCATCATAAAGTCAATGTCATCACCATGTCCATTACAGTGTGGTGCAGCTCAGCCACCAAGCACAACACTCACAGACTGCAGAACATTATCAGGTCTGCAGAGAAGAACATTAGTGTTAAGTTGCCCACACTGCTGGAGTAAATCATTACTTACCCATCACACCCTGCCCAGCGCTTTAGCCAAATAGGAAACAAGATGACCTAATATTGTGTTGGTCCCCCTTTTGCTTCCAAAACAGCCCTGACCCGTCGAGGCATGGACTCCACTAGACCCCTGAAGGTGTGCTGTGGTATCTGGCACCAAGATGTTTGCAGCAGATCCTTTAACCCCTGTAAGTTGTGAGGTGGGGCCTCCATCGATCTGACTTGTTTGTCCAGAACATCCCACAGATGCTCGATTTGTCAAACTCGCTCAAATCCTTACGCTTGCCCATTTTTCCTGCTTCTAACACAACAACTTTGATGATAAAATGTTCACTTTCTGCTTAATATATCCCACCCACTAACAGGTGCCGTGATGAAGAGATAATCAGTGTTATTCACTTCACCTGTCAGTGTTTATACCTAAACACTGTCTGTGTGTCTGTGTGTGTTTGTGTGTGTGTGGTTAACTGATAAGGTGTGAAAATAACTTTGATCTTCTAACTTCATAGAAGTGAGTTTTTGTACAGCATATCAATAGCTTTGTATCACTGGGCTTCTCTAAGAGCACAGTGATAGAGAGCAGAATCTGCCAGCTTTATATTGCTGATAGTAAATTCAGTAGAACCTGATGATGATCCTGTTTCTTGCTTTAAATACTGAGGTGCGCTGTTAGGACTTTGTTTGTACCAGTAAAGATAAGTGTAGCTGCTGCTTGACTCATATGAACATTGTAGAGTAACAGTTTCTGTTTCTTTAGCAACAATGCCAGAATTTATTGGCCAAATCCTATTTGCAAAACCACCTGTTAAAAAATTTTTTTTTTAATAATACTAAAAATTGTAAAGAAATTAAACATATTTTAATAACATGGCTATTAATAAAAATGTTAATAAATTACCTGATGCTACAGTGAGAATCAGTGCTGTGTATCTCACAATGTGCAGTAAGTTACATAGTGGAGCCATTTCTGATCACAGCTTTGTGAGGACTCTGTACAATAGTGCTGAACTCATCACATGAGGAAACACGTCTCTAGGAAGTCACACACAGGAAGTGCAGGTGCTGCAGCAACACTGTACACATCATCATCATTTCATATCTATTATTTTCCAAAATACTGCTGGAGACTTTTAACGTTTCTGAGCTTTGGTGTGAGACAATATTGAAATATCTAAAATACGTTCTTCATGTTTACATTACCCAACTTGCACCTTTATGCTTAGGTTGTTGAATGTAGGTGACTTTAGACATTTGATCTGCTTTGTCATTAACTGTGATTAATGTTCTGGTATCCAAAAAGTGTACACTTATCCCAATCTGCATTATTCAGTGAATTTAAATGTCTCATCAACCTGACTAAGATATTTGAATATGTTTACATTTATATTTGAAATTATTACAAACACTTCATAACTTCCTTTGGTGTTACTTCTTCAGTGCCGTCTGTGTAGCTGTTGTATTTGCCATATAGACTGCTCCACTGATCTCCTGATCAATCTGTGTATATTGCGTTGTGTGCATAATATAAGATTCTAATGTATTCTTATAGGTTTTAAATTAAAATGCTTATATTCAGGCCGCTCAGGTGGCACAGCAGTAAAATACCCTAGAACACCAGAGCTGGGTTTTCGAATACATCGTATCAAATCTCAGCTCTGCCATCCGGCTGGGCGGCTGCATGAACAATGATTGGCTGTTGTTCATAGGGTTAGGGGCAAGCCGGATCATGGGTCCTCATAACTGGTGCAATTACGACCCCTGTTGGCTGATTGATGGTGCCTGCACAGGGCTGAGGAATAATGCTGATCAGGGTGTGGCTCTCAGCGCACAGTGCTGATCGGTATATATATGAACTTGACTCGTGCAGGTGAAAAATGCAGTCTGTACTGAGCACGTGTCGGAGGGAGCGTGTGTCAGTTGAGAAGCGTCCTCAGTCAGCAGTGGAGGTTTGAAACAGTGGAGGATGCAGTCGGGGTAATTGTACTAGATTAGGAGAGAAAATGGGGAGAAAAAAGGGGGAGAAAATGTTCCCTCCCTACATCTGTGTGTGCAAAAATAAACACATTGGTAACTGATCATTTATGCCAAGTTGTTTCTGCCTGTAGAGCTTCTACAAGAAGAACTTTTTGTATTTTTCTGTGTAACTCTAGACAGTTTCTGACATGCTTAATTCAGCCCATCCAGCACCAACAACCCTGCAAGAGTCAAAGTCAATCAGATAACTTTGAATAAATTGCAGATAAAATGTTAATTTCATGTTGGATATGAAGAGTAACTGAACTTCTTTACCCAGGTCTGTATGATCTCAAGCACTGCACTGATGTCACACTGGCATAGCTGACTGAGTTATTATATTAATCTAAAAGTGTTAATAATAAAATGGACAATATACCTCCTTTAAAAAGTGCACATCTCTTACAGTATAATTGGTTTGATACTTCCGGTGGCGCTGCTCTGCGGCGACCCGGGCTCCCCACGCTACAGTCGGATTGTCTTTTGTTTGTTTGTTTGTGTCGGGTTCTAATAGGAATCGAATTGTATGATGACTTGCGCTAAGCATCTACTACTCTTCGGATGTATAGTTTTTTGACTTATATCGGAGTGCATCGTTACGTGTACGCACATGGACTATGAGCCGGTGGCGTCTGTTTACTACATGAGGGACACACTTCTCCAGCTCCGGCACTTTAATCTTCATGCACCGCTGGATCTGCCGGAGGAGCTGCGAGTGCCGGAGACGAGGAAACGGGTGAGGAATAGGGGCAGGCGAGGAGGGATCAGACAACGGCTTATTCGCAGACCTCATAGACCTCCCCTACCCTCAGTGGTTCTGAGTAACGTTCGCTCTTTGCGGAATAAAGTGGATGAACTGCGAGCAACAACTAGATTTCAGCATGAGTATAGGGAGTCGTGTCTGCTGGTATTTACTGAGACTTGGTTTCAGCGAGATTCACCAGATGCTCTGGTTTCTCTGAACAGTTTTAACTTGATTCGGATGGACAGAAATGAAAACTCGGGTAAACGCACAGGTGGAGGAGTGTGCGTTTATGTAAACGACAAGTGGTGCACACAGTACACCGTACGGGAGAAGGTGTGTAATCCCGATCTTGAACTTTTACTCGTAAGTTTTAGAACTTTTTACCTACCCCGGGAATTTGGGAGTATTTTAATTTGTGCTGTTTATATTCCGCCGGATAGTACTGCGAAGGTCGCAGCCTCCATGATAGCTGACTGTGTTTCTAAACAACTACAAAGCTCTCCCGAAGCCCCCTGTTTTATTATGGGTGATTTTAATCATTGGAAATTGGAAATGGCACTTCCTGGATTTGACCAATATGTGGATTGCTGTACCCGAGGCAATAAGGTTTTGGATAAGTGTTATGGAAATATTAAAAACGCCTATAAAGCAACGTTAAAGCCACCCTTGGCTAATTCCGACCATAATGTAGTCTGTCTTTTTCCATCCTATAAGCCAGTTTTTAAAAGGTGCAAGCCCCAGCTCAAAACAGTGTATGACTGGAATCATGATGCTATTGAGACTCCGAAAGGGTGCTTTATGGCAACAGATTGGGAAATTTTTCATGATCAGGACTTACAGGATGCCACAGTTTCTGTTACAGATTATATTAAATTCTGTGTTGATAGTGTGGTACCCACAAAAGTATTTTTAGTATACCCTAATAATAAGGCTTAGGTTACAAAAGAAATTAAGGATTGTATCAATCGTAAAAGACTGGCTTTTAGGAATGGAGATAAGGTTCAAATGAAGATAATTCAAAAGGAACTTAATTATAAGATAAGAGAGGCCAAAAAGGTGTACAAAGATAAAATCGAGGGGCAATTTTATCGTAATGACTCGAGGAAAATGTGGGAGTCCTTAAAGTCTATGTCTAATATGAGTGCAGGTAAAAGGTGCATTAGTGTAGTAAATGAAGCTGAGAAAGCCAATGAGCTAAATTATTTTTTTTGTAGATTTGACTTAAGTGATGGTACTACAACACAGCCTCTTGATGAACTAAGGAACAATAAGCCAAGTCCCAGATTATTGATTGATCAATTTGCAGTACAGAACTTGTTTTTAAATTTATGTCATAAGAAGGCTACGGGGCCAGATGGGATTTCAGCATTCATGTTAAAATTGTGTGGAGTGGAGTTAGCTGAAGCATGGTGTCCCATTTTTCAGAGGTCACTGGACACAGGAATTGTGCCAGATATTTGGAAAAAATCTACTATTGTACCAATTCCTAAAAACACGGGTTGTAAGGATAATAACAGTTACAGACCCGTGGCTCTGACTTCAGTGGTGGCAAAATGCTTGGAGAGGTTTATTGTCGCCAGACTGAAAGAGGAGGTCAGCAGTAGTTTAGACCCTTTCCAATTTGCCTATAAGAGCAGTAGGAGCACAGAGGATGCAATTGCTAGTTTGATGCATATGATCTTTAAGCATCTCGATAACTCTACATCTTACGTTTGGGTACTGTTCATTGATTTTACTTCTGCGTTTAATACAATTCAACCACACTTGCTGATTAACAAACTAATAGATATGAAGATCAATCCATTCATTGTAGAGTGGTATCGATCATTCTTAGCAAATCGGACACAGCAGGTCAGAGTTAATGGATGTCTTTCGGATTGGAAGATCTTAAGTACAGGTGTTCCCAGGGCTGCGTTAGTTCTCCTCTGTTGTTTACACTCTATACGAATGACTGTAGGAGTATATATCCCAATCATTTTTTGTTCAAGTTCTCTGATGACACTGCCATTCTAAGTCTAATGCAGAAGAATGACAGTGTTAATGACTACTTTGCTGAGGTACAGAGATTTGTGGAATGGTGTGACATTAATTTCCTCAAATTGAATATTAAGAAGACACAAGAGATTGTCTTTGATCACAAAAAAATTGGTGACCACAGTCCAGTGGTTATTTATAACAATTCCATATCTCAGGTGTCTTCTTATAAGTACCTGGGGGTTTATATTGACAGTTCACTTGGATGGCTAACCCATGTAGAGTAACTCTGTGCTAGACTGCAACAGAGACTGTACTTTTTGAGGAGACTTTGTAGCTTTGGAGTGGACCAAAGGATTATGATTTTGTTTTATAAGACCATATTAGAGAGCATTGCAAGTTATGGTATTTCTGTCTGGTTTGGTGGCCTTTCAACCCAACTAACGAATAAGTTAGCCAGTGTTGTCAAAAATGCCTGGAAAATCATTGGGGGCAATCAGTACTCCTCATTGGGTACAGTCTATGAGCGGTCTGTGCTGAGGCTGGCAAGGAATATTACTTCTGACCCTGACCATGTTATGTTCTCAGAATACCATCTTCTCCCTTCGGGAAGAAGATTCAGAATGCCATTGTGTGGATTTAATAGGTTTAAAAACTCTTTTGTGCCAATTTCCATTACTATTCTTAATTCCAAGAGGTGAGCAGAGTAGGGGAGGTATTTTAATGTATTTTACTATGTTGTATGTTTAATGCGTGTTGTTTGATGTTCAATGTTTGTATTGTGTAGTATGTCATTGTATGTTTGTATAAACGATATGTAGCTTGGGGTGGCCCAAGTAAAATTTCCCCTAGTGGGACAATAAAGTAAATCAATAATTTAAAAGTAAAAGGTTTATATTGTTAAGCAATATGCAAAATCATATGGCTGGCTGCAGCATTGTCTCTACTCTATAAAAACTAACACAAAGATGCACAACTAACATGTTCACACAAACATTTAGACAAATCAGAACAATGATGATATTATTGTTATTCACGAGGAGGAAGATTACCATATTATACCACAAATAATCACAGTACAGTTTGGAGCTGAGAACATTTAAATATGGGGCGGAATCTTTATCAACCCTAGTGAAAAAAAAATGTACTTAATTGTACTAAAAATATACTGAGATTTGTCTAAGTATACTGTAAATAAACTTGCACATGTCTGTACTTATTATAAACATGTTATAAATATATAATGTCATACTTTAACAAATGAGTGCAAGTAAACTTTTATCATACTTATTAAAAATGATAGAAAGTATACATTTAATAACATTACCATGAAGTTTACTTTTAGTTGAAATTAAGTTTCATTAATTTAATATACTTCTCAAATACTTGTTTTTTTTAAATAAATGTTTGGTCTGTTTTTCAAAGTATATTAAATAACTGCTGTAGTAATTCACTTTTAACACATATAAATGTTTATTTAAGTGTATTTTTCAAAAAGTGACTTAGTACATTAGTAAAATGTTTTACAATATTTTTGTTGTATTAAAATTTAATAATCAAAAATCAAACTAATTATGTGTCTTCCTGCGTTTCACCTAATGAGCTCTGGGTTAAACTTTAGCTCCCCCATGGACCTAATTATGATAAGAATCTGATGAATGAACGAGTTAAAATATACATTTCAAGTGTACTTTAAGGTGACTAGAGCTCACAATAATGCTAGTATGACAATGTTAGTTTGACAGTATGACAGATCATTTTTACTTACTAATTAAAGCAGATTAAAAAAAAAAAACATTCACTTCAACAACACACGTTAACACATAAGAACTGACATATGTAAATCCCAGACTTTGTGCTGACTTTGTAACTAAACGAATTTATGCTGTTTTGGCTTGTGGGTTGTGACAGCAAATATTGCTTTGATTTAGATTTCTATTTTGTTAACGGACACAAATAAACTGTTAACACTTTTATTCTTTCCACACCTGCCTAATAAAAAAATAAGTTAATGCTTAAGCTTTATAGTTTATTATTTAACATCATACCCTATGGACTGGGAAAGCAAATGCTAAAAAAAATGTAAACATGCTTATAGCTCCTCCTCTGAGAGAAGGTTTTTGTACAGTGTAGCTGAATTTCCTGCTACTGTGGGCTGCAGAGCACAATAGTACAGAGCAGAGTCAGATACTGCAGCGGAGATGATCTCCAGTTCTACTTTCTTGTTCTCTTTAGTTTTGGACATTCTATGGACATTCTATGGTCAGGTGGTTGAGCCTTGGTGACAGCACCCTCATAAATCAGCAGCAGCAACTCTGGTGTTGATCCAGGTTTTTGTCGATACCAGTGGAGTATATTATATGATGATTCATATGTGCAGGATAGTGTGATGTTGCTGCCTTCATTTGATGTTAAGCTGGGTTTATCTGCTGTAATACTCTCAGCAGCATCTGCTATAAAACATGTTAACAATATATAACATTTATTTTATTCTAAATGTAAAACATTTAACTAAAATTGTTATAATGTTTGTTATAGTGGATTTAATGCAAACTCAATGAAATATGATATTTATTGTATAGCACTTACCATTTTCATCAGTAATGAGTAAAACGAAGAGAAGGAGTAACATCATTGTGCTGAGTGTCAGATTCATATCTGGCATACTAAAATTTGTCTCTACTTTGTGTAAACACATAACCCCGCCTCACCCCCCATCCATGTGCATTAATGTTAACCCTGCCTTCATATATTGCATGAAGTCAACACTACAAGATAAAATATCATGGTAATGTAAATGTTGTAAAATCTCTTGTATAACTAACCGATTAAAGTCAGCGTCACAACGTTTGTATTGTACAGTTTGGGTGGATAAACATGATACATAACGTAAACAGTGTGAAGCATAAAGTCAGTGGGACTGCACACAGCTCCTGTCAAATGCTTCCAAGTCTTTTAATCTGACAAAGCGAATCTTTAATGACACCTCATGCTTAAACTGTTAGAAATGCTTTAATGAAGCTCTGCATAGAATTTTGTTTTGTCATGAATACACTTCCCAGTGCAACCAGTCAACATGGTTTTGACGCTAAGCCACAGAGGTCAAAGGAATGCCCTGGCATCTGCTGAGGCTGACTCGTGGTCTAGGGGTATGATCCTGGGTTCAAATCCCGGACGAGTCCTTGTTTACCCACGTCTGTAAACATTGTTAGTTCATCAACTGCCTCTTCAGGTTCTAATCCCAGTGTGCAAACAGAAACGAAATGGGGCGATTAAATAGCAAATCCTTAGACCAGACCACATTATTAAAATTCTAACCTTTAGCTTAAACTTTGTCCTCATAAAATTAAAACAAACAAAAAAAAACCTTCATAAAATCATATGGTTATGGTTATGGTTATTAACCATATGGTTATTTTCATACAACCCCAAATCAACAAAAAGGTTGGGACAGCATGGAAAATGCAAATAAAATTAAATTGCAGAGTTTCTTACATTTACTTTGACTTTTATTTGATTGCAGACAGGATGAACCTGAGATATTTCATGTTTTATCTGCTCAACTTCATTTCATTTATTAATAAACAGCCATGTCACAGAGAGCAGGTGCTACTTGTATTGCATCATGTGTGTGTGTGTGTGTGTGTGTGTGTGTGTGTGGTTAACTGATAACAAGTAAAAAGACAAAACAAACTTTGATCTTCTGAACTTTGGGGAAACTTCATATGAGTGAGTTTTTGTACAGCATCTCAATAGCTCTGTATCACTGGGCGTCTCTAAGAGCACAATGATAGAGAGCAGAATCTTTCAGCTTTACATTGTTAATAATAAGTACAGTAGATGTATCGCCTGTGTTTGACTTTAAGCGAGAGTCAGTAGCTTTGCGCTCCACACCACTAAGTGATTTGGCACCTTTATACAGTAAAAACTGTGGTGCGCTGTTAGGATTTTGTTTGTACCAGTAAAGATAAATGTTGCTGCTGCTGGACTGATATGAACATTGTAGAGTAACAGTCTCTGTTTCTTTTGCAACAATGTTGTCCTCTACTGGTCTAATTTCATCTGCAAAACCACCTGTTGTAATGAGAGAAAAATTAAAAGAAATAATGTGAAATACATTTCAATGATATACATTGCAAACACAATGTAATAAATCAATAACTTTTATTTATTAATAAATATATATTTTAATATTACCTGATGCTACAGTGAGAATCAGTGTTATGTATCTCCCAACATGAAATAAGTTGCCTGGTCGAGACATTTCTGAACACAGCTCTGTGAGCACTCTAACAGTCTAGTAGTGCTGAATGAAACTTATCACATATGTCTCTAGGAAGCCACACACAGGAAGTGCAGAAGCTACAGCACAACTACACACATCCACAATTTCAGTATCAGTTGTTTACTAAGACACTGCTGGAGACTTGTGGAGTTAGTTGGCTGAGTGAGTCAGTATTTGACAAAAATATATCAAATATCTCAAAACTCTTTCTTTATGTTTGGCTTTTAAATTAGTTTGATAACAGTGGAAATTTAAATACGTTCTTAACATTTTTAATAGTGTCACAAAGAAGCTTTACAGAGACCCCAAATTAGCGAACCCAATTACATAATGATTAGTGATAATTAATTAACAACTATGAACAGTGATTAGGAACAACCAAAATGAGCTCAAGTAACTGAGAATCATAATGACTAGTATTTACCAGCATTTATAAAAGTACTCTAAACATGAGCTCTTGTAAACTTTCAGCAACAAAACACTGAAACAAATGTCAAACAGTAGGTGTGACCAACATCCCACACCAAACCATTCAGGGCTTTTTACTGCATTCCAATATTAATGAAAGTTGTTCTGGTGTCAAAGAGTGACAATATTCATCATTACAGTGGGTAGAACTGTTGTCTTACAGTAAGATGGGCCTGGGCTTGATTCCTCAACTGAATAAACTTTGGCTAGGGTCTTTTCTGTGTGGAGTTTACATGTTTTTCTGTGTCAGCTCTGATTTCCTCCCACAAATGTGCAACTATTCAAAAATGTTGCATACAAAAAAAATTCTTAACTGAAGCAGAGTGATATGCATACTAATATATCTAATTTATTTAACTTAAAATTTGTTTTTCAGCTCTTCCAACATACTCTTACACTGTAGAAAGTGTAAGATCCTGGCTTTGACTTGGCCATTCCAGAACTCTCCATTTCTTTCTTTTAAGCCATTCCTTGGTAGATTTACTGGAATGTTTTGGGTCATTGTCATGTGTCACAAGACAGAAATGAACCAGATGCTCACAGAAATGTAGAACAAGGTAAGTTTAATATCAAAGGGCAATCCAAAAATCAGTGTATAAAGTCAAAACCGGAAGTCAGAAGTCATAAAACCTGTAAAATGAAAGAGAAATGTTTATTTAATGTAGTGTTAATGTACTGTAGAGATTTAGATCCAGAACCCTTATATATAAATCACAGAGATAGGACTGTAGGAAGAAACTCTGTAAGTATGTTTAATCAGATAATACTTGAAGATACATTTAAATTTTTATAATAAGTTTAAGTTATGTTTTGCTGACAAATTTGTATTGTCTTTAATACATGCTGTATGAAGTGTGTTTACTCACCTAAAAAAAAGGAAATAAAGACACACAAATCCAACAAACAATGCCATGGCTAAACTGCAAAATCATGTAGCTTAAAGCCTGCTGTCGTTCTTAAACATATTGGAACCGCCTTCTCTCTTCAGCTTCCTTTTCCAACAGTGCAGTTCTGTTAGTGTTTAGTGAAAGGTGGATGGAGTCTGCCATCATGTGTTTACTCTCCCTCCCTACAGATGTGTGCACAGAAACAAAGCATAACAAATAGAATGGTTTCCATATTTTTAAGAATAGCAAAGTATGTACAGGTAGGTGAGAGCATTTAGATAACTGGGTCAGATCTTTGCTGTAATTTCCATTAATGATTTTGCAGTGGTTGTACTAATATTACTACTGCAGTACTAGTATTAATTTGAAGTGTCTGAATACCTTTTTCCTCACCAAATTTGCTTTATTACAATATGTTTATGCCTTTATGTTTTCTGTTCATATTGATAAGTTTAAAGTAAAATAAAGTGAATATATGTGCTGTAAATATATTAACAGTAAAGAAATATAGTTTGTTAAATGTTCATTTTTCCTCAGTTACGAAGTACTACGTGAGAAATCAATACAGTAAATGAATATCACAGGACCCATTTACCACTGTAAACATAATCTAGACTTAATATTAACTCTTGGTATTGACATAGACAACCTGGTTGTTTTCACCACAAAATGACTTGATCTCAGATTATTCTCTCCTAAAATATTAACTGTGTTTATCTAATAATGTTTAACTACCATGCTGCTATCAATTTAGGGGCACTACTTCATCTGCAACTGCAGCTTGCTTTCATAAACAGCTTATTAGAATTAACAACTGTGTCAGCATAAGAACCCAAAAAGCTAGAACAGGCAACTCAACATTAAGAGTATGTATTCTGCACAACCTTAAATAACGCAGTACCAGTTAAACCCAAACTGTTTAGGAATAAAAAGCTAGCTCCATGGTACAATGACCACACAGGTGCTCTAAAACAAGCAGCACGAAAATCTGAGCGCAAATGGTGGCACACTACACTGGACATACAATAGCATGGAAAAAGGTCCTAACTCAGTGTAAACATGCACTTACAAAAGCCAAATCTCTATTTTGTCGTTCTTATTAGAGAATGGAAAAAAATTATCCCAGATTCCTTTTTGAGACAGAACCAAACTTACTACAAATGTCACAGAAACGGAATGTAAGACACGACTGTACCAGTGATGATTCTTTTAAAGTTCTTAAATGACAAGATAGAAGAAATACAACTTTAAAGTCTGCGACCTGACAATATTAAGCGTCAATTCACTTGGAGCAGCAAGGGTGTTAATAGTGACTTATCCATCAAGGTTAGCCAACTAAATTCCTTTCATACAATCTCCCAACCTGAACTAACTACATTGAGTAAATCATCAAAGTCATTGTCATGTATACTTGACCCTGTTTTAACTTGTTTAGAAGTATTGGTCGTTTTGGCTCAACTGGCTCATCAGTAAACTTGACCTTCTAAAAGACTGCTGGCAAGTCCCTCTTACTACTCGTGCTTCTGAGAGCTCTGCTTTCACTACACCAGATACATTTCTGCAGTATACAGTAATGACGTTTGGTTTAAGAAACGTTTCTGTCACATTTCACATTTAATGTCTCATGAATATGAACTAACTTGGATGACGTGGTTGTTTATTCAGATTCTTGAATGCATCATCTGAAATTGCTAGAAACGATATTTACCAAAATTTGAAATGCTAACCTTTGTGCTGAATTTGGAAAAGGTGTGATAGCTTACCTTGGTAAAACTGTTGGTAATGGTACTGTATGACCTCTTGATGCAAAGGTCCAAGCTATTAGCTCCTTCCCCGCACCTAAAACAAAACGTGAGCTTAGATGCTTCTTGGGGATGACCGGTTATACAATCACAGTTTATACAGATCACAATCCCCTGTTTTTTTCCCAATGCATGTCTAATACAAACCAACGCCTTATGCGCTGGTCACTTATTACTAGGGTTTTAACTTGGTTATCCTTCACAAAAAAGGGCTCTGAAAATATTGTTGCTGATCCCTTGTCGCGTTGTTAAGAACCTTGAGTGAACTAAGTGATAAAGTTCATGCTTTATGGGGGCGTATGTTGTATATGTGTGTGTGTTTCAGGATCCAGTCCAGAATCTACCTCCCACCCTCCTGGATCTAGATCCACCCCATGTCTTCAACTCAGCTCATCTATAAAAGGAGCTGCTAGAGAGAGTCCCTTCCCTTGTGGTGGTGTTGTGACTTTTGATTGAGCTTGCTGATTTGGACATGTATTGCTGTATAAATGTAGATATATATGTTGTTTGTACACCGGTGGTATGGAGTGGCTGCCTTTTTGTTTGTAATCTGTGTTTTGTCTCTGTTTATGTTAGTTAATGAGGTAGGGAAGCACCGGTTTGTTTTAGTATCACATATTTGTAAATACACTTGGTTAAACGTAATCCCCTCTTGTGTTCTTTGTGGTTCGTTTCCCCTTATTTTACCATTTCTCAAACAGTGTTCAAGTCTAACCTAGACTAGGCCGTAACACTACAGATCTCCACTCCTCTTCCTGCCACTTTGGACAGAGTGATGGCACCCTCATCTCTCCTCCCTCTGCTGAACAATCCAAAGATTCTGACCAGAAAGCTGAATACACATCTTTTGAAAATCCATCTGCTTCAGCTCCTTTTTCGTCAATGAAACTGTATTTTAAAGGGTACTGAAATATAGCTGGATCTTTAAACTGGTTAATCATCTCCTCAAAAAGGTTGACTCTGTAAAGCTTTATTCTGACTTTCTGAACTTCATATTCTGGTGCTGAGAGGGTAGATGTCTCTTCCAAAATATTTAACCCAGTGTGCTCTCCAGTTTCTTCAAAAATAAAATCTGTGTCAGCTGGTGGATGAAAGTTGTTTGTAAGTATAACTTCAGGATTTTCTACCTGGTCAATTAACACTGTGTCTTCCAACTGACTTGCTGATGTTTCACCAAGGAATGGACCAAAGGTAACTTCAGATGAGTCAGATAGACCGCTTATATTTGTTGTTTCAACATTGGTTGATATGACAAAAATGTGTTCAGTATATTGTTCATCCTCAACATTTACTGCTTGTTTTTCTGTGTCACTAAAGGTCTCTGGTGCAGATTCATCTTTATCTGTTAGGCACTTAGTGTTCAGGTAAAATCTCAGGACAACCATTTTTAGTACATAATAGAGCTCTCCTACTGTAACATCTTCAAGCTGGGTTTCCTGATAGTCTAAAGTATCATGAGATAAGTTTTTACAATGTCCTTTTTTTATTTTCCATTGGGAAAAAAGAGATCCTTGGCACGTCCTAATATGTCAACTTTTTTTGCTGGGTTGGGTCAAGAGCCAGCAAATTATCAATTTTAGATTCAGGTGGGCGATTGGGAAAGTGGGGGAAAAGATGCTGTACAAAGTGTCTAATTTGGAAAAAGCTAAATAAGTGGCTTTTAGGTAGATCAAACTTCACCAGGAACAACAAAAAAGACTCCTTCTGATGACAACGCTGCCATGTTAACAAGGAAAAGCTCACTTTTTTAGTTTGTACAAAGATTTAGTTTGTAGCCCGACAGGTTGCCAAACTGTTGTAGAATGTCTAGTATTGGTGGGAGGAAAGAAGTGTGGTTGGAAATATATAATAGAAGATCCACCTGTGCTAAATTCAATTGATTGGACATTATTGTGGATTGCCAACACCTGCCTATATAAGGTCCCACAGTTGACAGTGCATATCAGAGCAAACTCCAAGCCATGGGGTCAAAGGAATTATCTGCAGACCTCAGAAACAGGATTGTGTCAAGGCATAGATCTGGAGAAGGGTACAGAAAAATTGCTGCAGCTTCACAGGTCCCAAAGAGCACAGTGGCCACCATCATTCATAAATGGAAGAAGTTTGGAACCACCAGGACTCTTCCTAGACCTGGTCGCCCGGTAAAAACTGAGTGATCGGTGAAGACGGGCCTTTACCAGGGACGTGAGCTGGAACCCGAGGTTTACTCTGACAGAGCTCCAGCGTATCCTTGTGGAGATGGGAGAACCTTTCAGAAGATCAACCATCCAGGTAGAGTGGCCAGACGGAAGCTACTCCTTAGTAAAAGCCACATGACAGCCTGCTAGGAGTTTGCCAAAAGGCACCTAGAGGACTCAAACCATGATAAATGAGATTCTCTGGTCTGATGAAACCAAAATGTAACTTTTTGGCCTGAATACCAAGCGTCAACTCTACAGTGAAGCATGGTGGTGGCAGCATCATGATTTGGGGATGTTTTTCAGCAGCAGGATCAGGGCGACTAGTCCTGATAGAGGGAAAGATGAATGCAGCTAAGTACACTGAGATCCTTTCAGAAAACCTGCTCCAGAGCGCTCTGGACCTCAGACTGGGGTGAACCTTCCAAAAAGCAGCATCCAGGAAAGGCTGAGTCTTTGATGAGCAAAGATGATCAGAGGATCTCCAGTTTGTCAACTAATGTGTGAGAAAATTATTGAAATGTTTAAAAACAATGTACCTCAAAGAAAGATTGGAAGGGATTTACATATTTCTCCTTCTACAGTGCATAATATTATTAAACCATTCAAGGAATTAGGAGGAATTTCAGTGCGTAAGGCAAAGGGCGCTGGACCACTGAGCTAAAACACTGATTGTTTAATAGATAAACAGACTTGGGATACAACAAGCAGCAAGCGATAAAATTAGGGCTGTCATGCGATTAAAAATTTTAATCGAGATTAATCGCGATTAAAGAGCCAAACTAATCGCGATTAATCGCAATTAATCGCAAACTAATAATTAGGCAAAAATTGAACAGTTATGCACATTTTTATTGCAAGAACCATTTCTAAATGCCACACCAGTGGTGTAACTAGGAGCTTATGGGCCCCAGCTGATGGCTGAACAGAATTAATTACAAGTCACTCAGAAGTTACAATTCCTGCCTCTGGTATTTTTAATGCACAGTTTTAGTTTTATTAGTTTTACTTAATGGAAAAATTGTAATGTAATAAAAATGAATTACGGAGTGCAGCCAGGGGGGAGGTGGGTTGTTGTTGTTTTTTTTGGGGGGGGTGGCGTCAGTGAGGTGAGTGGTTGAGTTCATGTCGTGGAGGACCCCCCTATTTAATCTAATATTATGCATCAATAACAAATATGATTATTAAAACACAGATATGATTATTTCATAGATCTATTATGAAAAGCTTTTAATACTGTGTTGTGCAGAAACATGACTGGAAAATATTGTTCTATTACCATTCAAACATCTATAAATACCTGAAACAGTCAAGTTACCAGACATTATCTACAGTGTATCACAAAAGTGAGTACACCCCTCACATTTCTGCAAATATTTTATTATATCTTTTCATGGGACAACACTATAGAAATAAAACTTGGATATAACTTAGAGTAGTCAGTGTACAACTTGTATAGCAGTGTAGATTTACTGTCTTCTGAAAATAACTCCACACACAGCCATTAATGTCTAAATAGCTGGCAACATAAGTGAGTACACCCCACAGTGAACATGTCCAAATTGTGCCCAAAGTGTCAATATTTTGTGTGACCACCATTATTATCCAGCACTGCCTTAACCCTCCTGGGCATGGAATTCACCAGAGCTGCACAGGTCGCTACTGGAATCCTCTTCCACTCCTCCATGATGACATCACGAAGCTGGTGGATGTTAGACACCTTGAACTCCTCCACCTTCCACTTGAGGATGCGCCACAGGTGCTCAATTGGGTTTAGTCCATCACCTTTACCTTCAGCTTCCTCAGCAAGGCAGTTGTCATCTTGGAGGTTGTGTTTGGGGTCGTTATCCTGTTGGAAAACTGCCATGAGGCCCAGTTTTCGAAGGGAGGGGATCATGCTCTGTTTCAGAATGTCAGAGTACATGTTGGAATTCATGTTTCCCTCAATGAACTGCAGCTCCCCAGTGCCAGCAACACTCATGCAGCCCAAGACCATGATGCTACCACCACCATGCTTGACTGTAGGCAAGATACAGTTGTCTTGGTACTTCTCACCAGGGCGCCGCCACACATGCTGGACACCATCTAAGCCAAACAAGTTTATCTTGGTCTCGTCAGACCACAGGGCATTCCAGTAATCCATGCTCTTGGACTGCTTGTCTTCAGCAAACTGTTTGTGGGCTTTCTTGTGCGTCAGCTTCCTTCTGGGATGACGACCATGCAGACCGAGTTGATGCAGTGTGCGGCGTATGGTCTGAGCACTGACAGGCTGACCTCCCACGTCTTCAACCTCTGCAGCAATGCTGGCAGCACTCATGTGTCTATTTTTTAAAGCCAACCTCTGGATATGACGCCGAACACGTGGACTCAACTTCTTTGGTCGACCCTGGCGAAGCCTGTTCCGAGTGGAACCTGTCCTGGAAAACCGCTGTATGACCTTGGCCACCATGCTGTAGCTCAGTTTCAGGGTGTTAGCAATCTTCTTATAGCCCAGGCCATCTTTGTGGAGAGCAACAATTCTATTTCTCACATCCTCAGAGAGTTCTTTGCCATGAGGTACTATGTTGAATATCCAGTGGCCAGTATGAGAGAATTGTACCCAAAACACCAAATTTAACAGCCCTGCTCCCCATTTACACCTGGGACCTTGACACATGACACCAGGGAGGGACAACGACACATTTGGGCACAATTTGGACATGTTCACTGTGGGGTGTACTCACTTATGTTGCCAGCTATTTAGACATTAATGGCTGTGTGTGGAGTTATTTTCAGAAGACAGTAAATCTACACTGCTATACAAGTTGTACACTGACTACTCTAAGTTATATCCAAGTTTCATGTCTATAGTGTTGTCCCATGAAAAGATATAATGAAATATTTGCAGAAATGTGAGGGGTGTACTCACTTTTGTGATACACTGTATATGTTAATGACTGTAGCTATAAAAAGTGTTAATTAATACAGTCCATGTAAACGCTTAGTCCATATAAATATCAGATACAAATGTGTTTTTAAAAAACTACAAACATCACAAATATAAATCATGTTTATAGCCATGTGATATAATAACCTGAATAAACTGTAGAGATGAAACATTACACAGTTTCACTTCTGTCTCAAACAGTACCTGAGGGAAGGGAGGCGGAGCTACGTGGTTTGATGGACAGGTCTAACAGCCAATGGAGATACTCGTTACAAAGATTGCGTGATTTCATTCATCTTTTCATCAACACGTAAAAATAGTGAAAACTGCTAAAAGTAGTTTTTCATCGGACAGCAACGATAATTTATTACTTTTTTTCTGTTTGACTGCGCTGGCGGGTCACAAGTAATGCAGTTTAAAACAGAAGATGCGGGCTGCATAAAACCAGATCCGGTGTCGACAGAACACCCCGGAGTTTGGACAATCTGCTTTATACAAGTACAGTGTGATCCAGTTAATATAAAGTTCTGTGTACAGTTCATGCGCTTTACATCCAAATTCATCTGAAATACAGTTCATTACCACAGAGACACATATTTACGTGGCACAAACAGCCAAATAAAAATAGTTAGATAAAAATTTTTAATCTTGATTAATTTTATTAATCGCGATTACAATTTTAACGTGTTAATCGCGTTAATTAACGTGTTAAACGACAGCCCTTGATAAAATGTAAACATGCTAATAGCTCCCTCCTCTAATAACAGGTTTTTGTACAGTATAGCTGTATTTCCTGTCACTGTGGGCTCCAGAGAGCAGTAGTACAGTGCAGAATCAGATACTGCAGCAGAGACGATCTCCAGTTCCATTGTTTTCTTTGTTTTTGTTTTGTAGCGTTTCATTGAGATTCTTGGGTCAGACGCTTGAGCTGTTTCATCATCTTCACCATCTCCACTAATCAGCACTAAATACTCTGGTTTTGATCCAAGTTTTTGTTGATACCAGTGAAGACTATTTAACGATCCATCATATGTACAGGACAGTGTGATGTTGCTTCCTTCAGTTGAAGAATAGCTGGTTTGATCTGGTTTAATGCTCTCAGCAGCTTCTGATATAAAACATTATAACAATTTATAACATTTAGTTAAAACTATATTAAACACATTTTTCTTCTAAATATAGAACTTAAGCTAATAGTAGAAAATGAATACAAACATATTTAAATATGATGCCTATTGTATATCACTTACCATTATCATCAACAATAATGAAAATGAAGACGAGGAGGAACATCATTGTGCTGAGTGTCTGATTCAGATCTGGCATCCAGAGTTGAAAGTGTCTCTGCTGTATGTAACTACATCTGGCTACCCACCCCCAATCCAGTTACATCCATGTCAACTCATGTTAACCTTTATCTGATATTGTGAAGATAGACTAACAAACCACTGTACATAAATAAAAACTAAACCTTTATGTAGATAATAAAGTATAGCTGCAGTTTATGATGTGTTGTTGCTACACTTCAACAGCATACAGAAGATACTAATATTTCTACTGGCACATTACTGAAACACTATATACATTAATTACACTTTACACAAATCTCCATCCATCCATCCATCCATCCATCCATCCATCCATCCATCCATCCATCTGTTAGTTTTATATTATTGATTCTGAATCTCTAGATGACTGTTTTAAGGTGCATGTTTACAGGTGTGAGTTTAATGGTAATTTATTGTTTAAGTGGTAGTTAAAAATGTACTGTGGTTAATACAGTGGTTTAGCAAAAGCCTGATTAATGAGTAGCATGTAGATTTAAATTAATGCTGATGATTAATTGAATCTTCTTATTATTTTCTACCTTCCCAGGATATAGACCTTAACAAACTCAGCTAAAATGTAAATAGATATCAATAGGGGCAGTGGTACATTAGTTGTTAAGATGCTGGACTAGTAATTTGAAGTAATTAAAGAGGTTTAAACCCCACTGCTGTGAGGTTGCCACTGTTGGGCCCTTAAACGAAGCCTTTAACCATCAATCGCTTGCATTGCATAATGTATATGGTCACAGTTGTAAGTACCTTTAGATAAAAGTGTCTGCTAAATGCTGTAAATGTTAACAATCATTATCTCTATTTATTATTGTATTGTACTGTATATTTGGACAACTGGTGTTACAAAAACTTGGGACTTCAACAGCATGTTATCTTGGTGGATTTGAGGTGAACTATAAACAGACAAATAGCGCCTCTTTTGAGAATAGCAGGTGCTGTCAATGTTTTGTTTTTGTACAGTGTGGCACTATGAGCTGCAGGGTGCAGTAGTACAGAGTCAGAGACTACAGCATCAAAGATATTGATGGAACACCTTTATATGTGATATTTACATATACCTGGAAACAGTACAATAAAATTCTTATTTTGCATATCACAGCTTCTTTGGAACTCAGGGTCAGAGTGCAGGGTCAGCCATTGTACAGCACCCTGGAGCTGAGAAGGTTAAGTCCATTTGCGACCAGTAACAATAATACAAACATTCAATAGAATATAATAAGAAATAACAGCATCAAGCAGTGGAAATGTCTTTTGTTGACTAACAAGGCAAAGAGTAAAGTGTACAAGAAAAGTAATTAACCCTTCAAAATTTAAAAAAAATATTATTGAAGGTGATGCTCTATGTTAATATACCAATACTTAATTATTAATATAAGGTCTTCAAATTTACCCCTCAGGCTCCAGCACCTCCTTTTTTTTTTTTCTTTTTTTTTTTTTGTTGGTTTGTTGGGACATGCCGGGAGTCGTGCATATAAGGGTGCAGCTGTGAATCAGGTGTCGGAGACTGTTTTGATTTTTGGTTTGCTCCTGTCTATTAAGCTCCTGTTTGTTTGTTTTGATTCATGCCTTGTTTAGTCGTGTTTCTGTTTGTCTTAGTCTAGTTTATGTTTAGTTCTGTTCAGGTGTGTTTAGTGTAGCATTTAGCTTAGCGTTTAGGTTTCATGTGTTTAGATTAGCGTTAACATTCAGCATTTAGATTAGCATTTAGCATAGGTCTTGTTTTAGTGTGTCTTGTCTGGTTTAAACCTGTCTTGTGTTTTGTTATTATTAAACTCTTCAATAAAACATTTCCGTGTGTGTGTCCCCCTCTTGTCCTGTCTAGCCCAAAATCATTACAAGCACGACTTTGAACCCTCCTAAATCAGGGAGGTAAAGAAGGACTCAGCGGTCCCTCTAGAAAAATTTCTGAAGAACCTGAGATGGGAGAACATGTTGAACCTGTTGTTATTCCTGCAGCCTTCACAGATTAAAGCTTTATACAGAGTGGCGAGATGGAAGCACCACTGACAAAAATCTGAAGATGGCTCCTCCATGAAGATGGTTCCTCCATGTTCTTCAGATGTTTCCACCTTGTTTACGATCCCAGGAGCCAGTAAACATTCATCAGTTCACCTTTAATAAGCAACTAAACTTAAACCAGCTGTTTTTTTTTTATGCTTTTTATTTTTATTTTGATGAAGGAAAAGTTTCTGGTGCTCATCGTGTTGTTTGGAGGTTCTTCTCCAGATGATCAGGAGGAACGATCCCTGTGGAGCGAGCACGTTCTGAAGGACGCCACAGTGCTGCAGAACACAGCAGAGCCGATGAAACATATTTTGAGGACGGCAGCACCAGTACAGGACGCACGGTCCAGCGGTTTGTTCTCTTTAGCTTCAGCATGTACACCGGGGGCACGGGAGCACCAGCGGGCACGGACGCGCCTACACAACACACACACACACACACGTTACAGGAACACTCCAGCCTTCATTTGCTCACTAGGATGAAGATCTAGATCTGTAAATAATCCACCTTGATTCTCCACCGTGGTCTCCATCAGTCTTCCACTCTCTTCAGATTGGATGATGAATGTGGGAGCAATCAGAACGTGCTCGTCCTGGACGTTCTACTGCTGCACCACTTCATCAGATGAGGACCTGAAGACGTTCTCCATAACAGCCTGAAGTGGATCTGCTGGAGAAATGAAACCTGATTCAGCACCATGATGGATTAAACACCACACAGCTCAAAAAACTTCTTCAAGATGTACCTTCAATCCCTTTTATAACCGGGTTCTGCTCCTCTGGGTTCTTCTCTTCCATGTACTTCTCCTCCATGCACAGCTCCACCTGGTTCCTCTCTTCCATCTCTATCACCTGTACCTCTGGTTCCTGCCCTTGGCCCTGCAGAACATCATCCCTTCATTCTCCTCATTTCCCATCATCTGATTCTCCTCCACATTCATTTCCTCCTGCTTCTCCTTCTTTTTGAGTCTCTGCCACCATTTCTTCTTCTTCTCCTTCTTCTCAGGTTTGGGTCTGTGCGGCTCCTCATCCCCGTCATCTGGGGCGCTACAACACCACAACTTCTTAAACCAGAACATTTTAGCTGCTGCTGCTTCGATGTTCCATCTCAAAGTGAAGCAGCACCAGCACAGGAGCTCAGATCAGAGCTTGTAGAATATTGTGACATCATCATGATGTCACAGTGTGTGCTGGAGCTGAGAGCAGAGCTGATGATCACAGCACCACTCAGTGTCTTTAACATTCACCTCAGATGTGGACACGCCCAGTGTAGATCTGTATAGCCAAAATAGGAGTGAGTGTATAAGTGTGTGTGTATATGAGTGTTTGTGTGTATATGAGTGAGTGTGTGTGTGTGTGTGTGTGTATGTGTGTGGGTGAAGCACAGAAACATGGGTCACTGGGCTCTGGGTTTAATCCTAACCTCAGATTACTATCTGCGAGCTTTGTATGTTCTCCCTGTGGCATGTTTTCCATACAGGAAAAGCATATGCAAATTCAGACAACGTAAATGAATGAGAAAGATAATTGTATTGTTTTATTTTTTTCCATCTTTCCCCCCCCCCCAATTTTTCTCCCCTAATCTAGTCGTGTCCAATTACCCTGATTGCGTCCTATATACTGATTCAACCCTTCACCGCTGACTGAGAACGCCTCTCAAATGACATACGCCCCTTCCGACACGTACAGTCAGTAAAGAGTGCATTTTTGACCTGCACGAGTCAAGTTCATACACTTGACAGGCACTGTGTCTGGAGGGCCACACCCCCATCAGCATTATTCCTCAGCCCTGTTGTCATGACTGAGCTCCTGTGTGCCACGCCCCCCTCTCCGTACACTCACTCTCCTGCCATGGCTCACAGGTGATTGGCTCCCTAAGCTAATCAGCCCCAGCTCCTCCTCATCATGGAACATTTATAAGGAGAGCTGGGGCAACGGGGAGATTGGGAACTATTGACCTATTTTGGACTTTTGTTTGGCTTTCTTTGACTCTGGTGACTCTGTATGGATTCTTGTTCCTAGCTCCAGGTTCCTTGCTTTGGTCCGTTTCATCCGGTGTGTTTGTTTTGTTTATTCTGTTCATGTCTAGTTAGCCCGTTAGCCTGCTTAGTCTGTTTAGCTTGTTTTAGTTAGATTAGCATAGTTTGTGTTATCAGTCAGTTTAGCATTTAGTTCAGATGTTTAGTTCTTGTTTAGCTTAGGGGTTGTGTCCATGTTTAGTCAGTTAGCCTGTTTAGTATTTAGTTTGTTTAGTCTTTGTAATTTGTTTAGCTTTGCTTAGGTCTTTTGTTTCTCTGTTTTGTCTTTGTTATTAATAAATATAAATTATTGTTTCATCTCTGCGTGTGTGTCCGCCCCTTTTGTCTCAGCCTTAGCCCCAGCGTGACATAATAGTTCCCCTTAACTTAGGACACAGCGAGATGGCTTGTGTTTATGCATTCGCTGAGCTGAACTCTGTGCAAGTGTTTGAGGGCCTCATGCGAGCTCAATTCTCAGGAGGAAACCCTTACGGGTTTGGTATAGGGAGGGTTTCCCAACCTCCTGTACCATTTGGAGACGCTCTACGCAGCAAAGCGCCCACTGCAGCTTATACCCGGCATCCAGTGCCCACTGGGGAGGTTAAATTTCCCCGGGTGCCCACTGCTGATGTGGTCCGGGTGCCAGTGCCCGCTTCTAATGCTTGTGAGCGTCCCACGTCCTTGTTAGGAGCCAGTCAGGATGGTTTATTTAGTCCTGCTCCTTGTAATGACCCCAAAGGCTCCAGGGGTTCTTCTGTTTGTTTGCCAGCTCCAGTTCCGTGTACTCAAATTCGGGTCAGTCCTATGTCGGTTCCGTCTGTTTCCTTGACTCATAGTCAGTCTAAGTCTTTGTCTAGGAAAGTTTATGACTGTATCCTACCAGTTCGGTTATGTTCATGTTCGCCAGTGTCGAGTTCAGTGCAGTCCAGGTCAGGTTTGTTAGTTCAAACTCGTCCAGCCACTGTGTCTGGTCCCGTTAATTCTGTTAGTCCTTCGATCTTGTCTGTTTCGAATCCGTCTGTCCAGATCCGTCCTGTTGCGTTGTCAGATTCCATTAGTTCAAGTTTGTCTGATCCAGTCAGTCTGTCTTGTCTTGTCCTGATCTATCCGTCCAAGTCTGTCCTGTGTCTGTCAGGTTCCCTGAGTTCTAGTTTGTCTAGTCCTGTTCTGTGTTCATCTGTCTGTCGGTACTAGGTGTCAGTCAGCAGGTCAGGGTTTCAAAAATGGTCTATTTGTACGTTCAGGGCCTCCTGCCACCCAGACAGAGTCAAACAGTTCCAAGTCCTTTCCAGTTTTGTTTTCTGTCAAAGTTCCAAGCGTTATGTTCCAGCCTGCAGAGTTCAAGTCACCGTCTACTACAGACAATTCTCCTTCAGCTCTGCGGCTGCCGCCTTCAGGTTCCAAGCAGATGATTCACGAAGCATCTCCAGGTTCCAAGCAGCTGATTCAAGAAACCTCACCAGGTTCCAAGCAGCTGATCCAAGAAGCCTCTTCAGGTTCCAAGCAACTGATTCAAGACGAATCCTCAGGTTCCAAGCAACTGATTCAAGATGAATCTTCAGGTTCCAAGCAACTGATTCAAGACGAATCTTCTGGTTCCAAGCAGCTGATTCACAAAGCTTCTTCAGGTTCCAAGCAGCTGATCCAAG
The DNA here is from genome assembly GCF_030014385.1 of Trichomycterus rosablanca. Lineage (NCBI taxonomy): Eukaryota > Metazoa > Chordata > Actinopteri > Siluriformes > Trichomycteridae > Trichomycterus > Trichomycterus rosablanca. The sequence continues at coordinate 13,178,335 of NC_085991.1, forward strand.
AAACCCCACCAGGTTCCAAGCAGCTGATTCAAGAAACCTCTCCAGGTTCCAAGCAGCTGATTCAAGAAACCTCACCGGGTTCCAAGCAGCTGATTCAAGATGAATCTTCAGGTTTCCAGCATCTGATTCAAGACGTCCCTCCAGAGTTCAAGCAGCTGATTCAAGACGTCCCTCCAGGGTTCAAGCAGCTGATTCAAGACGTCCCTCCAGGGATTAAGCAGCTGATTCAAGACTTCCCTCCAGGGTTCAAGCAGCTGATTCAAGACGTCCCTCCAGGGTCTAAGCAGCTGATTCAAGAACTGTCTCCAGTGTTTTCGCAGCTGATGCTGGAAGCCTCTCCAGGGTCCTCGCAGCTGGTTAATGATGTTTCCCCTGTGTTTTCACAGCTGACTTTGGACACCTCTCCAGGGTCCTCACAGCTGATTCAAGGAGTTTCTCAAGGGTCCTCGCAGCTGACTCCGGACGCCTCTTCTCAAGGGTCCTCGCAGCTGACTCCGGACGCCTCTTCTCAAGGGTCCTCGCAGCTGACTCTGGACGCCTCTTTGCCAGGCTCTACGCAGCTGACTCCCGAAGCCTCTTCGCCAGGCTCCACGCAGCTGACTCCCGAAGCCTCTTCGCCAGGCTCCACGCAGCTGGGTTCTGTTCCCGAGTTGGCGCCCCCTGATGGCGCTTCTGTTCCCAAGTTGGCGCCCCCGATGGCGCTTCTGTTCCTGAGATGGCGCCCCCCGATGGCGCTCCTGTTCCCGACTTGGCGCCCCATGATGGCGCTTCTGTTCCTGAGTTGGCGCCCCCTGATGGCGCTTCTGTTCCCGAGTTGGCACCCTTCGATGGCGCTCTTGTTCCCGAGTTGGCGCCCCCCGATGGCGTTCCTGTTCCCGAGTCGGCACCCCTGATGGCGCTTCTGCTCTCAGGCCGGCACCTCCGGAGGGTGCTTCTGAACTCTTGTTGGCGTCCCAGATGGTGCTTCTGCTCTAGAGTCGACGCCCCCGATGGCGCTTCTGCTCTCAAGTCAGCACCCCCAGAGGGTGTTTCTGAACTCTCTAGATGGTGCTCCTGGCTCCTCGTCAGCGCCCCCCGACGGCGCTTCTGAACTCTCGTCGGCACCCCTAGATGGTGCTCCTGGCTCCTCGTCAGCGCCCCCCGACGGTGCTTCTGAACTCTTGTTGATGCCCTCTGGCGGCACTTCTAAACTCTCGTTGGCGCCCCCCGGACGCTTTCCGTCGACAGCCCACGTTACAGCGATTTTGTCATGCCTTCCTCAAGACTTTCTTAAGGACTTCAAATTTTCCCCTCAGGGACCAGGACCTCCTTTTGTTTATTTTTTCTTTTAGGCACTCCAGGAGTAGTGCCTTTAGGGAGGGGCTACTGTCATGACTGAGCTCCTGTGTGCCACTCCCCCCTCTCCGTGTGCACACTCACTCTCCTGCCATGGCTCACAGGTGATTGGTTCCCTAAGCTAATCAGCCCCAGCTGCTCCTCATCATGGAACATTTATAAGGAGAGCTGGGGCAACGGGGAGATTGGGAACTATTGACCTGTTTTGGACTTTTGTTTGGCTTTCTTTGACTCTGGTGACTCTCGAAAATATACTCAAACACAGCACCAATGTCCACATAAGTGATAAACATGCACATATGATAAACAGTAACATGAACAATGTAAATAGATGTAAATATGTCATGTAAAACCTGTAAGTACATGTTAAAACTGGTGTACTGTACTACTGGGGAGAAATTTCATTTACTGTGTGGTGGAGGAGATAATGTCTTGTCGTGATAGTATTGTGGGGACTTTATTACTCTATTATTCTGAGTCTGAAGCACTGCTGGTGGCTACTGGAGCAGCGTTGGTGCATAACTAAGCACAAGAACTTGCAAAATAAAAGCATAAAACACAGAGAAAAAGGCGAGAACAAAGTGAGCCTCCCAACAAAATAAATCCTCTCACTCATGTAAACAGAGAGACGTGCGCCAGCTAGTGAATAATTACTGAACTACTGATCTTGGTATGCTTCTCGTGGGAATTTTAAACAATCGTATAACTAAACGATTTAACGCAGCTTCACAACGTTTGTATTGCACAGTTTGGGTTGATAAACATGATACATAACGTAAACAGTGCATTGAATTTTGTTTTGTCATGAATACACTTCCCAGTGCAACGTCAACATGGTTTTGACGCTAAGCCATGGAGGTCAAAGAAATGCCATGGCATTGGTCTTGGTTGGCTCATTGGTCTAGGGGTATGATTCTCGCTTAGGGTGTGAGAGGTCCCGGGTTCAAATCCCGGACGAGCCCTTGTTTACCCACATCCTATTTCATAGTTCTGTAAATGTCGTTAATTCATTAACTGCCTCTTCAAGTTCTAATCCCAGTGTGCAAATGGAAATGAAACAGCGATTAAATGGCAAAACTTGAACAGCTTTCCATGTGGATGCCAGGCCACATTATTAAAATTTTAACCTTTAGCTTAAACTTTTTCCTCTTACAAACAAAAAACCTTTATAAAATCATGCTGCCAGAGTTATTCTAAAAGCCATCGAGAGGTTTTGTGAATCCATGTTTAAATGTAAAGCACTGTCATTGTGAAGGAACGTCAAACAGTGCAGAGTATGAAGTCAACACGACAAGGAAAATTTCATGTCAACGTAACTTTCTTTCAATCTTCAGTATTATGAACCGATAACACAAAACATCATAACGTTTGTTTTATGTAGAAAAATAAATAAATATTTCTTTGTCAAGCACTGAATTCACTTCCTAGCTCAACCAACAGAGTTTTAACGGTCAGTCACGCAGCGTTGGTCTAGGCGTATGATTCTCGCTTTGGGTGTGAGAGTCGGCGTTGTAAAAAACGTTTCAGGTATAAAAAAAATTTAAAAATTAAAACGCCTATCAAATGTATCATTCTTTTGTATAACTGACCAATTAAACACAGTGTCACAATTGTACAGTTGGCTTTAAAAGTTGCTTTTAAATATGATCAAAGTAACACAATGGCTTTCGCTTTGGGTGCGAGAGGTCTCGGGTTCAAATCCCAGACGAGCCCTTGTTAAGTCGAATGCTTCATTGAACTATGCAAAAGAGAGATAAAACATTGTTTCTGGGATTGACGTCCAGGAGCGTGCTGTTACGCTCATCAGGAAGCCGAAAATGCCTCTTAATCCTCGCCCGAACTCCTCCTCGCCTGCCGCGTTTCCTTCAGCGTGTCCTCAGTTGAACACCACAGCAGCGTAGGCCACAAACGCCGGCCAGTACTGGCAAATAAAGCCACAGGTTAAAAGCACAATTTCCCCAAAAAAGCACAGAACTTTGGTTACACACCTCCACCACAGTAGATCATATAGCTAGGAGAGTCTCCCAGTCATAAAAGAGGGTGGATAGAGAGAGGAACAATGAAGCATAAAAGAAAGGAGAGGGTGATTGAGTGATTTTCCTGGCATCTATTAGCAAACGTGCAATTTTTAGGTTGCCAAATTTTTGTAAACAAGTTAAAGGTAAAAATACAGATTTCTGGACAGGATGTTGTGTAACGATTTACTAATGAGTCATTAAAAACGTTTATCCTGCAAAAGTGAAGGTTGTGTAGGTTTCCTGATAAAATCCGGGTGGATCCCTTCTTTAATCCCCTGCTCTTTCACTAAAGAATGTTGACTTATCAAAATGTCTCTTTAAAATGTATCACAGTGTGCAATTAGAAATCAAAGGTGGCATTAAATTGGTAAACATGTAAAGCCTGTCTAATTACATGGGGTTTCAAAGGTACTTTATGAAAACAGCACAAAGCTTTCAAATGCTTCCTAGTCCTGACAGTCGACTAATTAAAAGAAGTTTTTACTATTTGGAGCCTTTAAATACTTGTTTTAACATTTAATGTTAAAATTTAATTTAATGTTAACATTTAATGTTTTAACTCTTTATAAAGAGGTTATAACCAGTCTATGTACTGATACTGGAGGTTTTGATAGTTTTGTAATGCAAGCACCGACCACACTTACCAGCTCAACCAGACAACATAGTTTTGAAGGTCAGTCACGCAGATCAAAGTAACACAAAGACTCTTGTTCCCGCTGGCTCGTTGGTCTAGGGGTATGATTCTCGCTTCGGGTGCGAGAGGTCCCGGGTTCAAATCCCGGACGAGCCCTCGTTTAGTCGAATGCTTTGTGAACTATACAAAAAACGTATGAAGTGTCCTGTTAAAATCTAATGATCAAACAAAAATGACACATGCTGATACACTGGTAGAAGTTGGTGAGTTTATGTGGATGTAAATACCTTTCATAACAATTCTTCCAGTCAGCTTCAAGTTTGTTTGTTTTTTTCTACAGATTTTAGAATCTTTGGGCTAATTCAAAGCAATTGTTAATTCATCAACTGCCTCTTCAGGTTCTAATCCCAGTGTGCAAATGGAAATGAAACAGCGATTAAATGGCAAAAATGGCTTTCTAGGCCACATTATCAAAATGATAACCTTGAGCTTAAACTTTGTCCTCATACAATAAAATATCTTTTTTTCACTGTAGCACATGAATGGTCTAAAGATTAAAGTATGCTGTTCCAGAGCATGAATAACATCCAGTGATGAAAGTCCTTCCCTAAATCTGGAAAAACGGTCAATGATATACTTAAAAGACGCAATGGCAAATTAAGAGTGGGGAAATACAAATTAATATAAACTAATGAGGGAAACGCTACCTTTAAATGGAAAAATGATTCAGATAAATGATGAACCACTGCATGAATTTTTTAATGATGATCTCCTTTTTCTCTAGACTTCTGTAGTATTGAAAACACCCAGCAGTCTGCAGCAAACTGGAGTGCTTATCAACGGAGTTCTGTAGTTCATCCAGGGTCTGTGCATCCGCTATCTATAGTAATTTTTGTGAACAAACAATACTTATATTTTCAGGGTTTTGTTTTTGTCTTACAAACAAACAAGATTTTATTAGTTGAATTGAACATGTTTAAGCACAGATAGCGCTTTTCCACCAAAAGAACCCTGGTTCTTGAACCAGTTCTGTTCAGGTTTATTCGAACCTTGGTGCTTTGTAGATAACCGACACACGTTTCCACCAGTTTTTGGAAACCAAGCCTGCGTCATCAATGGTAGGCGTTACACAATGAAAGTAAAAAGTAGTAACATAATGGTGGAGCGTGTAGATTACCTGTGAGCATTTGTGCTGTTGTTACAGATGTTTGTTTTTATGCAAAAAGCATCGCTCAGCTATTGCTGGTAAGAAGACTTAACAGTGTTGCTGTTTTCTTTAGTTCATTGATGTGAGAAGCATTGTGCACTTCGCTCTCACCGCGACCCTCGGCGCAAATAGCCAATTTGCTCAGCGCTCGGCTTGAGCGATAATACATCACTGAAGTTAAATGACCATTAAATCCACTCTAAAAGCTCCACATATGTCTGTGTTTAGCCATATTAACTTCATGTGTGGTGTTTATGCAGCTCGGGGTTCTGAATCCACAAAAAGCTTTACCCATATAAACCATAACGTGGCTTAATGTACTAAAAGTATGACAAAGAAACACTAAACTTCTCTCTGTTGTTACTGGTTATAAGTGCTCTGTACTGCCCAAATTCAGTGGTCATTGTTTTATTACAACTTTATTTTTCATGTTAAACGTTGTTTAAAAGATGAAAGTGGTTTGAATTCTATATCATGTTATAATGTCTCATGTAAAAGTACTCAAACCTCTACACCATGACACGCCCACAGATGACGTCACGGTTCGCGCTGAAAAACCAAGTATTCTGTGGTACCAGATTAGAATGCTAGTTTGCTGTCTGGAACCTCTTTTTTTCGGTGGAAACACGTAGAACCGGCTCAAAATCAAGTTCGCGAACCGGAACAGAGCCGGGGTAACAGTGGACTTTAGATTAAATTGTGGACACCTGGTCTTTTGAGAATTACTGACAGGTTTAAGCCTAAAAACAGAAATATTCATACAACTATCTTAATTTATATAAAATTATAAATGAGGATGATTTATAACAAATGACTATATGGTCAGTCAAAGCATACTGCTCACATGTTCTTATGACTGTGTAGTGGATAAAGTCTCAGTTCTCCTCCTTTTAGGAGAAGGGATCGTTTCACTTTCTTCTGAACTAGACTCAGATTTGTCAGGCCTAAAATGCAGGAATGGAGGCATATTATTAAATGAAATGAAGTTGAGCAGATACAACATGAAATATCTCAGGTTCATCCTGTCTGCTTTTAAATAAAAGTCAAAGTAAATGTAAGGAAGACTGCATTTTTATTTAATTTTTTTATTACAAAATTAGAAGAAGCATCATTCCAGAGAGAGTGTTGAAATGTTTGCAAAATGCTCTGAGGTTGAGTACCCTGATGTGCAATGTAGTGAGGATGAGACTGTAGTGGTGGTTGAGGTGGATTGATGGGCTGGAATGTATACAGTGCTGGTGGTGCATGTGAGGAAGATGATCTACTCCTTTCATTGTCTTGGGCATCATATGGTGGTTATGATGTTTCTTTTCAGTCTAATTATAATTGCTGGGTCCTGTATTTGTCTTAATTCAGATGATACCTGGTTTCCAAATGTAGTGAAGACATCAAGAGTAGAATCAGCATCAACCTTTGCTGCCATTTACCACAACCAGTTTCTGCAACTCTACATGAGATTCTGACCTCCTCTTGCGTTTGGCCCCCCTTACACTTGCCAGATGTTTAAGCAGGTGAAGGATCTTCATCTTAAAGGAGGGAAGCAACAGTGATGTACTAGGTGAGTGTGTTCCAGCTCTTGACAGTGGTGTTGGTGACCGAATGATTCAGAAAGATAATTCTGACATCCAGCTCAGACATATCAAGCTGGAACAGAGATGAAAGTAAAATAGTGTCAGTAGAATCACAGCAAGGCATCAGCCATAAAATGAACATTAGTATCTGAATACTAAATACATATCGTGATTACTGCATGTGATTTTCCATGTGCAAACATATCATAATATTTGATAGTTAATTATGTGTTTCAGTTATGCAATTTATTATTATATGAAACATTAAAAGCATAATTTAAATACGTTGAAGTAAAATAATAGAAGTTACATAGGAACTGTTGCAGTCTGTTCATTGTGTATACTGAAAAACATGTTTGTAGACTATATAATAACTTAAAGTGGTCTCACATGGACGATGAACAATATACTGTTTAATAAAATCCATCATCCTGAGGAGGCACCTTTGCCTAAGTGTCAAAGGTTTGGTCCCACTCCCACTCAGTTTTGGTTTTATCAGCCTTGAATATTGTGTTCGCAGAGATGCTGTCCTGGTCTTAACCTCCTCAACTGCAAGACAAAGTTTTAAAATGCAAAAAAGAAATCAAACACTTTTAAGCAATTTGAAATGCCACTGTGTATGAAAGGTGCTATATAAATAAACTTGCCTTGCCTAATATTTTTAGATGCATGTATGCATGTAAAAGTCGGTCTGTCATATAGTAGCAGCACAATGTATACAATTATAAAGTTTTAAGAAAGTTATTAAGGTTTAACCCTTTGATGCACAACCTGGGTCAAAAGTGACCCAACTGAGTTTTTATTTTCTATATCTTTGCAATAAATTAATTTTGTCATTCAAGCTTCCATGAAATTTTCAATTAACTTGTTTTTGATCATCACAAATCCTTATTTCAGTTTTATATTTTTTACTTTTTTAATAAAAATCATTTTTGTATCACTACCCTTCTAATGCACAACATGGGTCAAAAATGACCCTTATGTATTTACTATGGAATTTGACAGAAACTACTGACACAGTGATATATTGCAAAGTCTGATACTGCAGCAGAGGAGATGTTCAGATGCACTTGTTTCTGATCCTGATGAACTTCAACAGACAAACGTAATGGAATGTTTTTACTTGGATCTCCAGAGAGAAAGCTGATAAGAAGGAACTCTGGTTTAGATTTTGGATATTGCCGGTACCACTGCAGATTGTTAACTGTATCAGTGAAGTCTTTGTAGCTGCAGGACAGAGTAACAGTATCACCTTCAGTTACACTTTTATGTGGATCAAGTGGCTTGATTGGATCTGTTGTGGAGTCACCTGTGATAGAGAACAGAGCATAATCACATTTTGATCACAGACTAATATTTCCATATATCATAAGTTAACATGGTTTTTACTCACCTAGTGAAATCCACATACACATGAATATAAAGGTGAACATGATGGGTGTGTATCAGTATGAGAATATTTCTGTAAATGCTTCTCTACAGTGGTGGTAGCATCATACATTATGATGAAGCTCCACCTCATGCTACCACATGACAGTGACACAGTTTCTTCATGGTTTTTCTGTCTATCATTGTATGTTAGATCGGTCTTTCGCACTTTAGCAAGCAAACACAACTGTCCTAAACACATTTTGTATACACACTACGTGTAAAAATCTGTAACATGACACTATCTATACTAACTGTTATTGTATTTTAACAATATTGTACAACCCCAAATCAGAAAAAGTTGGGACAGCATAGAAAATGCAAATAATAAAAAACACACAGAGTTTCTTACATTTACTTTGACTTTTATTTGATTGCAGACAGGATGAACCTGAGATATTTCATGTTTTGTCTGGTCAACTTCATTTCATTTATTAATAAACATTCATTCCTGCATTTCAGGCCTGCAACACATTCCAAAAAAAGTAAAGCATTCACCACTTTGTAATGTTGCCATTCCTTTTCACCACACTTAAAAGACGTTTTGGCACCGAGGAGACCAAGTGATTTAGTGTTTCAGCTTTTATTTTGTCTCATTCTTCCTGCAAACACGTCTTAAGATTGCAACAGTTTGGGGTCGTCGTTGTCACATTTTTCGTTTCAAAATTCTTCACACATTTTCTATTGGGGTTAGGTCAGGACTGCAGGCAGGCCAGTCCAGTACCTGTACCCTCTTCTGTGTGCAGCATGTGGTTTTGCATTGAAAAATGCATGGACGTCCCTGGAAAAGATGATGTCTTGAAGGCAGCACATGTTGCTCTAAGTTCTCAATGTACTTTTCTGCATTAATGCTTCCATCATAGAAGTGTTAATGACCTTTGCCAAGGGCACTGACATGACCCCATACCATGACAGACCATGGCTTTTGGACTTGTTGCTGATAACAGTCTGGATGGTCCTTTTTTCATCTTTGGTTTGGAGCACTGTGTCCATTTTTTCCAAAAAAATAAAACTGGAATGCTGATTTATCTGACCACAATACATGTTTCCACTGTGTGATGGTTCATTCTAGATGCCTCAGAGCCCAGAGAAGTTGACGCCGCTTCTGGTCATGGTTAGCATAAGGCTTCTTTTTTGCACAGTAAAGTTTTAAGTGGCATTTGTGCATGTTACTCTGTATTGTAGAGCTTGACAAAGGTTTGCCAAAGTAATCCCTCACCCATGTAGTTATATCAGCTATTGTTGAGTGGTTGTTCTTGGTGCAGTGCTGTCTGAGGGATCACTTGCGCCTTTGGCCTTTATGCACCAAAATTTCTTCCAATTCCTTGAATGGTTTAATGATATTATGCACTGTAGAGGGAGAAATATGCAAATCCCTTCTAATCTTTCTTTGAGGTACATTGTTTTTAAACATTTCAATCATTTTCTCACATTTGTTGACAAACTGGAGATCCTCTGGCCATCTTTGCTCATCGAAGACTGGATGCTGCCTTTGTACCAAACCATGATTACAATCACCTGTTGACATCACCTGTTTGGAATCACATAATTATAATTTTTTTTAAAATCATTACTAGCCCTAAATTACCCCCGTCCCAACTTGTTTGGAATGTGTTGCAGACCTGAAATGAAGAAATGGATGTTTATTAACAAATGAAATGAAGTTGAGCAGATAAAACATGAAATATCTTGGGTTCAAACTGTCTACAATCAAATAAAAGTCAAAATAAATGTGAGGAGTTTTTATTTTATTTGCATTTTCCATACTGTCCCAACTTTTTCTAATTTAGGGTTGTAAATAGAAGTAAATATGTAATGTAAAACCTGTAAATAAATAGTAAAATTGGTGTACTCTACTACTGGGGAAAATTTTAATTTATAGTATAGTGGGGACTCTATTACTCTATTAATAGCATAACTAAGCACTAGAACTTGCAAACTTCAGCGGACGGATACTGAACTACTGGTCTTGGTACGCTTCTCGCGGGAATTTTAAACGATCTGTCTGAACATTTGGTTTTCCAGATTTTGTCTGTTAAATCCGAAATCTAAAAACTAAAATTAAAGAATAGGGCATTCCCAGGTAAATGTTTTGTTATTTCATTTTAGGTTAGTCATAAAAATAAAAAACTCGTCTTTATTACATTTTATAACTAATGCAGAGAAGTAATAAAGGACAGAAATATTCATGATTTAAACATTTTCCTCTTCATAAAACAGCAGAACAGATTAAATGTAGATGTTTAGTTTTTGTACAGTATAGAATGATTTCCTGTCACTGTGGGCCACAGAGCACAGTAGTAGAGAGCAGAATCTGATACTGCAGCAGAGGAGATGTTCAGATCCACTCGATTTTTATCTTCATTTATCTTTACAGATATTCCTGGAACTGGAGAATCAGCTTTTATTTCATAATTACCCTCACTAATCAAAATGAGGAATTCTGGTCTGGATGTTGAGTACTGACGATACCACAATAGTTCATCATCATCAGTACCAGCTCCACTGTAATTACAGGATAAAGTAACAGAAGTTTTCTCCAGGACTTTTTCAGTTGTAGAAAGTGACTGAATTTTTGCTGCAGAATTATAACCTGTATAAAAGGGGAAAAAAAATCAGATTTCTTTCTTTTCTTTATTTCTATCAGATATAAATGTAAAATATTAGTGTGTATTTAGCTTATGTTGAATAGAAACATAAATAAAAAATATTGATCAAGAGCTCATGATGTCTTACCCAAAATAATGTGAAGAACACAGAGATGTGTAAGCAGTGTCATGACTGAATTACAGTGTTACATTGTTCAGCTTGCAGTTCTGTAGGTTTGAACTCTTTACCGTCTTTACTTCGACTTCCTCTTCAAATCTGCAGCTGGGTCAGATTATAGTAAAATGTAGATGGTTGCTGCCACCTTCTGTTTATTTTCCTATATAATTATTCTGATTGAACAGCTCACTAGCTGACTGTTTTATTCAATACTAATTAACACACACAAGACACAACTGATCCAGATCACAAAAAGTATAATATATCTCTGGATGTATTTGATTAAAAACTTCATAGAATGTCACTGTTACAATATAGAATGGCAGGATGGGGTAGCTGATAGATTAAATGCTGCACAGCAAAATGAGTCCTGGAGATCTAGATTAAATCTTTACCTCTGGTCACTGTTTATAAGGATTTCAGCATTATTCCCTGTGTCCAGTGTTACATTGTGAACAGAACAGATGTGTTTCATAACATTTTAACAGTTAATCAGATTGCAGTATTGACCTGTGAAAATTCTTCTAATCTTTTGTCTGATCAAATTGCAGCAACCAGAAGTCCTGCCATAGTGTCAACCAATCAGATATGGTTATTCCAAAAGTCTCACTATCCATATTCACTTTAACGATGGAGACTCTCACACCCTGACCCGCTTTCATCACTTGTGCATGCAATCATCTTTATATCAGAAGTCCCCCCCACACACACACACATTTGTAAATTAGCATTACATCCATGCTAAGTTTTCTTACTGAACATAATTCTTCTCCAGTATAACCACTCAGGATTTTTTTTTTACTACAGTAAGAGATTTTATTTTAGCTGTTATCCATTATTACTGTTGCTGTGCTGATGCTTTAAATGTAGAAAAAAGGAACTGATCATTATTGTTGGGTATCTAGAAGCTGATCATGTTTGCAGTGATTAGTTGTTAGTTTCCCAATAATGCTTTTATATGTGTTACCCATGCTGTAAGCACCGATGAACCCCCAGTACCATGACAGATGTTGGCTTCTGCACCTTTTGCTAACAGCACTGTGTATGGTCCTTTTCATTTTTGCCAAGGAGAACTGGATGTCCGATTTTGAAAACAAGATGAACCTCAGATGACCAAAGAAAACGTTTCCACTGTCTTTCAGTCAATTTCAGATTCTGACTAGAAACACCTGCAGTTTTATAGCTGTGTTTCTGGCATTTTTTGTGATTTCCTGGACTAGTTTTTATGAAGCCTCAAGTTTTCTCCATCTGTTCATAATAACTCAGTAGTTCTATAAAGTTCCAGAGTCCTAATTTATTAGAATCCTATAATCTATTTGTTTATGTATTTATAAATGTATTAGTTATTTTATTAAAATTATTTCACAGGTCTAGGGGACACTGAGCTTGGTTGTGTATAATTAGCTAAAGTAGTTTACTATGTTAATTACAAGTTAATTAACAGAACAATCACCAATCACTGTTTACAAGGTTGTTATGAGTGTTAAATATCATGTTTTGTAAAATAATACAAGATACTGACTATCAATCAGAGAGAGCAGGTGCTGTTTATATTGTACTGTGTGTGTGTGTGTGTGTGTGTGTGTGTGTGTGTGTGTGTGTGTGGTTAACTGATAACAAGCTGTGGGAATAAATAACTTTGATATTCTGAACTTCATACATGTGAGTTTTTGTACAGCATCTCAATAGCTTTGTATCACTGGGTGTCTCTAAGAGCACAGTGATAGAGAGCAGAATCTGACAGCTTTACATTGTTGATGGTCAGTACAGTTGAGTCTCCGGTTGTTTCTATCTTTAATCGAGGGTCATCAGGAGTGCTCTGATCTGAACCACCTTTTGCAACTTTATACAGTAAAAACTGTGGTGCGCTGTTAGGATTTTGTTTGTACCAGTAAAGCCGAATGAAGCTGCTGCTTGACTCATATGAACATTTTAGTGTAACAGTCTCTGTTTCTTTTTCAATAATGTTGGAATTTACAGGCCAGATTTTATCTGCAAAACCACCTGTAAAAATAACAGAGAAAATAATATAAAAAATTTTGTAATATTAAACTAAGATTTTACATCTTAATAACACAGGCTTTATTTAGAATGATAATAAATTACCTGATGCTACAGTAAGAATCAGTGCTGTGTATCTCACAATGTACAGTAAGTTACATAGTGGAGCCATTTCTGATCACAGCTTTGTGAGGACTGTATAATAGTGCTGAACTCATCACATGAGGAAACAAGTCTCTAGAAAGCCACACACAGGAAGTGCAGGTGTTGCAGCAACTTTATACACGTCATTATTGTAAAATATTTATTTTTTATTAAAACACTGCTATTAAAGTTACTGTGCTCATATTATTTACATAATATTTAAATAATTGCAGATGATCAAATATTTCTTTGGGTCATTCAGTAGCTGCCCTGCAATAAATAACATTATAAACTAAACATATTAGTTATATAAGTTTAAAACTTTTAGCAATAGATAAGGTTGCAAATTAGGTTTGTAAAGATCTGTGAGACCGAGTGCAGAAACTCAATGCAAACTCAGCACAGAACCACGGAACTCGATTGGACATGACTGGGGATTACCAACAGAAGATCAACCATCCAGGTAGCACTCCACAAATCCCGCCTTTATTGTAGAGTGGCCAGACAGAAGTCACTCCTCAGTAAAAGGCACATGACAGCCCGCTTGGAGTTTGCCAAAAGGCACCTAGAGGACTCTCAAACCATGAGAAACAAGATTCTCTGGTCTGATGAAACCAAAATTGAACTTTTTGGCCTAAATACCAAGCGTCACATCGGAAGGAAACCAGGCACCGCTCATCACCTGGCTAATGCCATCCCTACAGTGAAGCATGGTGGTGGCAGCATCATGATGTGGAGATGTTTTTTAGCAGCAAGACCGGGGCGACTAGTCCTGATAGAGGGAAAGATGAATGCAGCTAAGTACACCGAGATCCTTGAAGAAAACCTGCTCCAGAGCACTCTGGACCTCAGACTGGGGTGAAGGTTTACCTTCCAACATGACAATGACCTGAAGCACACAGCCAAGAGAACAAAGAAAGTGGCTTTGGAGAAAGTCTGTGAATGTCCTTGAGTGGCCCAGCCAGAGTCCAGACCTGAATCCAATCAAACATCTGTGGAAGGAGCTAAAAATGACTGTGTACCGACGCTCCCCATCCAACCTGGTGGAGCTTGCAAGGATATGCCAAGAGGAATGAGCACAAATGTCCAGAAACAAGTGTGCCAAGCTCGTAGCTTCTTTCCCAAGATGCCTTGAAGCTGTAATTGCTGCCAGAGGTGCATCAACCAAGTATTAGGCTAAGGGTGTGTACATATATCAGATTCATTTATTTCATAATTATTGATGATTGTGTTTAGATGTTTGAGGCAAAAAAAGAACTCAATCTATTATAGAATAAGTCTGTAATGTAATACAACCCCAAATCAGAAAAAGATGGGACAATCCAAAAGCCAGGATCTGTCATGATATGGTGTTGTGTCAGTATCATATCATTTACACTTCTCTGATGGAAGCATTAATGCAGGAAAGTACATTGAGATTTTAGATCAACATCTGCTGCCTTTAAGAGGACATCTTTTGCAGGGACGTCCATGCAGCCTGTCTGTAGTCCTAACCCTTCCCCAATATCAAATGTGCAGAGAATGAAATGAAATAAAAACGCAACAATGACATCCTGTGCTGTTGTACACCTTCAGAAGTGTCTGCAGGAAGAATGAGACAAAATCATTTAAGAACCACTGAGCTAAAACACTTATTGTTTATTAGATAAACAGACTTGGGTTACAAGAAGCAGCAAGTGATAAAATGTAAACATGACAATAGCTCCCTCCTCTGATAACAGGTTTTTGTACAGTATAGCTGGATTTCCTGTCACTGTGGGCTCCAGAGCGCAGTAGTACAGTGCAGAATCAGATACTGCAGCAGAGACGATCTTCAGATCTATTGTTTTTTGTTTGTGTTTTGTAGCGTTTCATTGAGATTCTTGGGTCAGATGCTTGAGCTGTTTCATCATCTTCACCATCTCCAATAATCAGCACTAAATACTCTGGTTTTGATCCAAGTTTTTGTTGATACCAGTGAAGACTATCAACCGATCCCTCATATGTACAGGACAGTGTGATGCTGCTTCCTTCAGTTGAAGAATAGCTGGTTTGATCTGGTCTAATGTTCTCAGCAGCTTCTGATATAAAACATTATAACAATTTATAACATTTAGTTGATACTATATTTGAATATTGCAATTATGCTTTTAATAGTAGAACATTAATACAAACATATTTAAATATGATGCCTATTGTATATCACTTACCATTATCATCAACAATAATGAAAATGAAGAAGAGGAGTAACATCATTGTGCTGAGTGTCTGATTCAGATCTGGCATCCAGAGTTGAAAGTGTCTCTGCTGTATGTAACCACATCTGGCTCCCCACCTCCAATCCAGTTACATCCATGTCAACTCATGTCAACCTTTATCTGATATTGTGAAGATAGACTAACAAACCACTGTATATAAATAAAAACAAAACCTTTATGTAGGTAATAAAGTATAGCTGCAGTTTATGATGTGATTGTTGCTACACTTCAACAGCATACAGATGTTACTAATATTTCTATTGACACATTACTGAAACACTATATCCATCCATCCATTTATCCATCTTATATGATTGATTTTGAATCTCTAGATGACTATTTTAAGGTGTATGTTAACAGGTGAATTTAATGGTACTTTATTGTTTAAGTGGTAGTTAAAAAGTACTGTGATTAATTCAGTGGTTTAGCAAAAGCCTGATTAATCAGTAGCATGTACATTCAAATGCTCTTTCTTGTGTTATTCATAATAATGCTGATGATTAATTGAATCATCTTTTTATTTTCTAACTTCCCAGGATATAGACCTTAACTAAGTCAGGTAAAATGGCAATCAGTGTAAATAGGGGCAGAGGTACATTAGTTGTTAAGATGCTGGACTAGTAATTTGAAGTAATTAAAGAGGTTTAAACCCCACTGCTGTGAGGTTGCCACTGTTGGGCCTGTAAACAAAGCCCTTAACCATCAATCGCTTGCATTGTATAATGTATATGGTCACAATAGTAAGTTCCTTTAGATAAAAGTGTCTGCTAAATGCTGTAAATGTTAATAATCATTTTTATCTCTGTTTATTATTGTACAGTACTGTATATTTGGACAACTGGTGTTAGAAAAACTTGGGACTTTAACAGCTTGTCATCTAGTTGGAGAACTATAAACAGACAAATAGCTCCCTCTTTTGAGGAAAGCAGGTGCTGTCAAAGTGTTTTTGTGAAGTGTGGCACTGTGAGCTGCAGGCTGCAGTAGTACAATGCAGAGTCAGATACTGTAGTAGAGAAGATATTGATGGAACACCTTTATATGTCATATTTACATATAACCGGGAACAAAACAAATTCTTTGGAAGTCAGGGTCAAAGTGCAGGGTCAGCCATTGTACAGTACCCTGGAGCTGAGAAGCTTAAGGCCCTTGTCACCAGAAACAATAACAATAATACAAACATTCAATACAATATAATAAGAAATAACAGCATCAAGAATAAAATCATGAGTATGCATGTTTGCCTCATGCTTTATGTGCTCATTTAACCACTGGACCAATTGGCAGTGGAATTGTCTTTTGTTGACTAACAAGGCAAACAGTAAAGTGTAAATGATTAACCCTTCTCTATTGGGGACAGGTCAAGACTGCAGGCAGGCCAGTCCAGTACCCGTACCCTCTTCTTCCGCAGCCATGCCTTTGTAATGTGTGCAGCATGTGGTTTTGCATTGTCTTGATGAAAAATGCATGGACGTCCCTGGAAAAGATGACGTCTGGAAGACAGCATATGTTGCTCTAAGATCTCAATGTACTTTTCTGCATTAATGCTGCATGCTTTTTTGAATTCCAGTGGTTCTTTTGACAAATTTCAGTCAGGCTTTCGAGCTCACCACAGCACTGAAACGGCTCTCATAAAAGTGTTAAATGATCTACGGCTGAATAGTGACTCAGGTAAAATATCAGTTCTGGTATTACTGGATCTTAGTGCAGCCTTTGACACTGTAGATCATAGAATATTGCTGGACAGGTTGGAAAACTGGGTTGGACTTTCCGGAACAGTCCTTAATTGGTTCAGGTCTTATTTAGAAGACCGGAGTTACTTCGTCACTATTGGCAGCTGTGAATCCGACAGGGTGGCTATGACATGTGGAATCCCCCAGGGATCAGTTCTCGGACCTCTCCTGTTCAATCTTTATATGCTGCCATTAGGCCAAATGCTACAGGCTAACAACATTGATTACCATAGTTATGCAGATGACACACAGATATATCTGGCTCTCTCACCAGATGATTACAGCCCAATAGATTCACTGTGTCAGTGTTTAGAGGACATCAATAAATGGATGAGCCAGAATTTTTTACAGTTAAATAAGGACAAAACAGAGATTGTTGTGTTTGGCAACAAAGAAAAGAGGTCTAGTGTCATTGAACACCTCAGTTCCCGGGCTCTAAAAACCAAAGACCAAGTCCGAAATCTTGGCGTTCTAATAGACTCAGATCTTACATTCACCAGCCATATTAAAACCATCACCAAAACAGCCTTCTACCATCTTAGAAATATAGCCAAAATCAAGGGTCTAGTGTGCCAACAAGACCTAGAGAAGCTGATCCATGCTTTTATCTCCAGTAGGGTGGACTATTGTAATGGTCTCTTAACTGGACTTCCCAAAAAGACCATTAAACAGTTACAGCTCATTCAGAACGCTGCTGCAAGAGTTTTAACTAAGACAAAGAGAACTGAGCACATCACTCCAGTTCTAAAATCTCTACACTGGCTTCCGGTTAGTTACAGAATAGAATTTAAGGTGCTGCTACTGGTCTATAAATCACTGAATGGGTTCGGCCCAGAATACATCTCAGAAATGTTCAGAGAATATAAACCCAGTAGATCTCTTAGATCCATGGACTCAGGTCAGCTAGTAGAGCCCAGAGTCCAAACTAAACATGGTGAAGCAGCATTTAGTTGTTGGGCTGCATATAACTGGAACAGACTGCCAGGAGATATTAGATGTTCCTCAAACATAGAAATCTTTAAATCCAGGTTAAAAACTTTTCTTTTTTCTTGTGCCTATGATTGAGCTCGATATTTTTACTATTACCCTCATTTTACCATATTTCTTTTAGTCTTATTTTAATTCCATATTCTCTAAACTGTAAGGTATATTTTACTATATTTTCTTTTAGTATGTTTTATTTGCTTATTTTTCTTGTTTTAATTTCGTATTTACCAAATTGTAGGGTATATTTTACAATATTTTCTTTTAATTTTTCAAGTTCTTAATTTTTATCTCTCTTGTTTGAATTTCATGTTTTTAATTGTAACTAAATGTTTGCAAGAAGTCTTTCTGAGGTTCTAGATCTCAGGAATGTTTTAATGCTTTTAATTTTTAATTTTTCCTTATGTAAAGCACTTTGAATTGCCACTGTGTATGAAAGGTGCTATACAAATAAACTTGCCTTGCCTTGCCTTGCCTTGCATCACAGTCCCATACATGACAGACCCTGGATTTTGGACTTGTTGCTGATAACTCTGGATGGTCCTTTTTGTCTTTGGTCCGGAGCACACAGCATCCATTTTTTCCAAAAAAGACCTGGAATGCTGATTCATCTGACCACAATACATGTTTCCACTGTGTGATGGTCCATCGTAAATGCCTCCGAGCCCAGAGAAGTCGATGCCGCTTCTAGACATAGTTAACATAAGGCTTTTGTGCATGTAACTCTGTATTGTAGAGCTTGACAAAGGTTTGCCAAAGTAATCCCTCACCCATGTGGTTATATCAGCTATTGTTGAGTGGCGGTTCTTGATGCAGTGCCGTCTGAGGGATCAAAGATCACGGGTGTTCAGCTTAAGCTTGCGCTCTTGGCCTTTATGCACTGAAATTCCTCCCGATTCCTTGAATTGTTTAATGATGTTATGCACTGTAGAGGGATAAATATGCATATCCCTTCCAATCTTTCTTTGAGGTTCATTATTTTTAAACATTTCAATCATTTTCTCACACATTTGTTGACGAACTGAAGATCCTCTGATCATCTTTGCTTATCAAAGACTCAGCCTTTCCTGGATGCTTCTTTTGTACTAAACCATGATTACAATCACCTGTTAACATCACCTGTTTGGAATCACATTAATATTTCGTGTTTTCACCTCATTACCAGCCCTAAATTGCCCCTGTCCCAACTGTTTTTGGAATGTGTTGCAGACCTAAATTGCAGGAATGGAGGTATATTAACAAATGAAATTAAGTTGAGCAGATAAAACATGAAATACACTGATCAGCCATAACATTAAAACCACCTCCTTGTTTCTACACTCACTGTCCATTTTATCAGCTCGACTTACCATATAGAATTTATAGTTCTACAATTACTGACTGTAGTCCATCTCTTTCTCTACATACTTTCTTTTAGCCTGCTTTCACCCTGTTCTTCAATGGACAGCACCACCACAGAACAGGTATTATTTAGGTGGTGGATGATTCTCAGCACTGCAGTGACAATGACATGGTGGTGGTGTGTTAGTGTGTGTTGTGCTGGTATGAGTGGATCAGATGCAGTAGCGCTGATGGAGTTTTTAAATACCGTGTTCACTCACTGTCCACTCTATTAGACACTCCTACCTAGTTGGTCCACCTTGTAGATGTAAAGTCAGAGACGATCGCTCATCTATTGCTTCTGTTTGAGTTGGTCATCTTCGAGACCTTCATCAGTGGTCAAAGGACGCTGCCCACAGGGCGCTGTTGGCTGGATGTTTTTGGTTGGTGGACTATTCTTGGTCCAGTGGTGACAGTAAGGTATTTAAAAACTCCAGCAGTGCTGCTTTGTCTGATCCACTCATACCAGCACAACACACACTAACACACCACCACCATGTCAGTGACACTGCAGTGCTGAGAATGATCCACCACCCAAATAACACCTACTCTCTGGTCCTGGGAGAGTCCTGACCATTGAAAAACAGAGTAAAAGTAGGATTAAAAAGTATGTAGAGAAACAGATGGACTACAGTCAGTAATTGTAGAATTACAAAGTGCTTTGATATGGACAGTGAGTGTAGAAACAAGGAGGTGGTTTTAATGTTATGGCTGATCGGTGTCTGCAATCCAATAAAAGTCAAAGTAAATGTAAGGAACACTGCATTTTTATTTTATTTGCATTTTCCAATTTGTCCCAACTTGATTTGAGGTTGTAGTACTGGTTTACAAGCGATGATACAAAAGGTAGCTCTGTATCACTTCTTTTTAAAATTAATTAAATAAAGTAAATGTAAATAATGTGAAAATGTGTGTATGGCTAAAACATACTATAAATTTGGGTCAAATTTCAACCTGACAGAATCAAAACATTTTCCCTTATAAAACAGCAGAACACATTTAATGTAGATGTTTGGTTTTTGTACAGTATAGAATGATTTCCTGTCACTGTGGGCCGCAGAGCACAGTAGTAGAGAGCAGAATCTGATACTGCAGCAGAGAAGATGTTCAGATCCACTCGATCTTTAGCTTCATTTATCTTTGCAGAAAACCCAGAAACTGCAGCTTCTTTTTCAAGCTCACTAACCAGAATAATGAACTCTGGTCTGGATGTTGAGTACTGACGATACCAGAACAGATAATCATTAGTATTTTATCCACTGTAATTACAGGACAGAGTAACAGACGTTTTCTCCAGGACAGTTTTAGTTGGAGAGACTAAAAGAGACTAGAGAATGTCTGCTGCAGAATTATAACCTGTTTGAAAGAGAAACAGATCTGTTAATTTTATTTTCTCTCTCTTTTTCTTTTCTTCTTACATTATTTACACTATTTAATGTTAAAAGCTAATAGAGAAAAAGGAAATACTTTTTAAAACAGGTTAAATTTATGTCTTACCTAAAAGAATATGAAGAAGACAAAGATGAGCAAACAGTGTCATGGTCGAACTGCAGTATGAAATAGCTCAGACTGCAATCATTTCTTTTGCTGTTCCATTTAATCCTTTCATGCCTGAGTGGAACATTCCATTATCGGACACTATGTAACATAGTCATAGAAAAAACCTTATTGTGTAAATACCGTACATAGCATAGACTATATATACACACCATTATAACCAAAATAATCAGTTCTTTAAAATGATATGAAACTCAGTATGGTTATTTAAGTGTAATATAACCAAATCTATACAAAAATCTCCAAAATCAACCTAAAAAACCTCTCAATTTTTATTTCATACATAAATACTTAAATTTTTAACACATTTCTGTGCATCATAGAGAAAAATATAGAGTATATGAAATGTTTGCAATTTTGTGAGCCATTTGTCAAGAAAATAATTTTGAATTTATCATCTTCTATTCAAAAGTTATGATCAATTTAGCAGAAGGTGTCATTTAGCAATTTAGAATGTTCGTGTAGCTCCTTTTTTACCTCACTTTTTACCAATGTCAGCATACACTATAAACCAATGAAAGTGTACTTTTATGAAAAAAAAACCTGCATATACACACACCATTATAACCAGGAGAATCAGTTATTTAAAATTATATGAAACACAATGTTTTTCAAGTGTAATATAATAAATGTTTACAAAAAACCTTCAAAATCAACCTAAAAAAATCTCTCGTTTTTTATTTAATTCATAAATACTTATATTTTTAATACATTTCTGTGCAATATAGAGAAAAATATAGAATATATGAAATGTTTGCAATTTTGTGAGCCATTTGTCAAGAAAATAATTTTGAATCTATCATCTTCTATTCAAAAGTTATAATCAATTTAGCAGAAGGTGTCATATAGCAATTTAGAATGTTCGTGTCGCTCCTTTTTTACTTCACTTTTGACCAATGTCAGCATACACTATAAACCAATGAAAGTGTACTTTTTTCTTAATTATTACTAAATTGTCAACATCCATATTTTTGAAATAAGACAGCAGATAAAATGTATTTGACAAAATAAGCACAAAAACAACAGTGTATAGTTTAAAAACATTAAAGATTTTTATTAGAATTATATACACTTCTCATTCTATAAATAATTTCAAAACAACAATACAATATAGTTCAGCACTATTGAAGAACATCACTCCATTAAACAAACTCTCAAATAATCCAATTCAGCAATACAATAAAAAGCTATTATTTGTTTAGGATAATCATTGAACAATTCAGTAAACAGTTCAGAGGCAACAGGATATCAAATCTCATCTAAGCCATTTTGCCAAAAATTCACTACAAAATATTTAACAGACAATGCACAATGGATAATTACCTCAAATTACCTCCTTCCAATGAACAATGCATACTGAACTTTGACCTGTGAAGAGAAAGAGAAACAAAGAACATATACACAAACACAGGGGTTAAGGAAGGATGAGAGGGGCTGACGGTAGAAGACAGAAGCCCTGTGTAGGTCTAACTGCGAAACTCATCTCCTTCGCTAGAATGCCAAGACTGAAAACAGTTTCGATTGCCAACTAAACAAAATCTTCTACCTTGGCACTCAGGTGAATTTTTTGTAGCAAAGCCAGCAATTTCTTGATACTTGCTCCATCTGAGGAATGTGGGTGACGTAAAACGATGAGGAAGTGGTTGGAGCTACTGAAAGCTGAGATAGCAAAATTGAATCGACGGCAATGTCTGCAAGCTGGCGCGACAGATTTTTCCTAAAGTTTATCTGGCTGTAGCCTGCTGAACTAAACCCATAACGTGATGCTGGATTGGAATGATGCCAGTCCTGAAACAAAATGAAACTATTAACGACGGCTTTGTCCACAAAATGGAAGAAAAGTGTTTTCCACCACTTTTTAGTTTTCTGAAGCAGACTGTATGTGTTTAACATTTGATCAGATCTGTCAACACCTCCCATGTGTTTATTGTAGTCCTTTACTACAGCTGGTTGACGGACTACTTTTCTGTCCCACGTGGCTCCATTCTTTACCATCCTAGAAACCTCTGATGAATCATTAGCATTGTGGAAATTAGAGAGGCATGTAACTGCTCGCGTGTCCTGCCACTGAACAACTAAGACATTTCCGTCAATTCTACACCACCTCATATCACCACGGTTAGCTTGCCGCTCCCATTTCTTGACATCTTTGAAATCCACTGGGAATTTCTTACGATTAATCCTACATGTCCCACAAGCATTGATTCCCCACTCCTTAAGTCGGACCATAACAGTTGGTGATGTATAGAAGTTGTCAAACCAAACTGTGTGACCTTGATTTTTAAATGGCTGCACAAGGTCTTCGATCACTTTTATAGCCAAATCAGTTATGTGCCCATCAAGACTGCCTGTGTATACATCAAAGTCTAAGGTATATCCCAAATCTGAAGTTGCAATGACCCACAATTTGAAACCCCAGCGAGTAGGTTTGCCCTTCATATACTGCTTGAATCCTGATCGACCTTTTGATTTTACCATTCTCTCGTCTATGCTCAGATTTTCATCAGCCTGGAAAAGCTGCTGACACTTGGTTTTGAGGTGGTCCATCAGGTAACGCAACTTCCTAAGACGATCAAGATTATTTTCTGTGGCAGGATCTACAACATGGAGGGCTGCCATCAATTCCTTGAAACGGTCACGGGACATGAATAACTTGGCCCATGAACCCTGAAGAGATCTGGTTCCCCAATATCTGTGAATGCTGTGGAGGGACGTGAAACCCATGTAAATGAGGAGCCCAAGAAACCGGTAGAATTAATCCGGGGTCACTTCTTCCCATGCCCCATGATGGTTCGCATAAGACGGCCTTTTCAGTACAAGCTCCCACCCCTTAGAGTTTGTAAACTGGCAAATCTCGGCAACAATGGTGTACGTGAAAAACAACTTGAAGAAGTCTATTTCACGCAAGGTACTTGTGGCTGACCGTACAGCCTTATGCACACTTCCCAGATCAATGCCTACTGGACGAGAGGGACTAAATGGTATGGGCTTTGGTGCTTCTGTGTCTACATCAGCATAGGAAGAAAAGGATACAGAGTCAGGAATGCGTTTCCGCTTCCTACCTGACATGGGACAAGAAAGACTAACCAAACCCATAAAAGAAAACAAACATTAGTAAAAATCATGATCTGAGTTTGTACTCTTTTGTTGATTTTAACTTTTGTTGGCAGCCTGATTGTGTGTGTGGGTGCAAATGCTGACATTTATTGTCAGCATATATGTACACACACACATTTACAAATACACACACTTGGAATACATGTATTTACCGATAGGAGGTTGTTGGTTGATCACTCTGCTCATCTTGCTCTTCTTCATCCTCTTCTTCCCCTTCATCCAGGAGCTCCATGTCCATGAAGTCCTCTTCTTCAATGGTCATGCCTTCATGATCTTCATCGCTCGCCGCCGTCTCCTCTTCAGAGACTCCAGAAGGCGTGCATATTGAGCCTTGTCCCCATCCATCTCAGAATAATAAAAAAAAGAGATTACAATGAATAAAGGTGGTGACAGTGATGTTATTTTAAAAATAATTACATATAGAGTATTTGTGATTGAATTCTACATATATGTTTTTGTCAGAGAAGCTAATGTCCACAGGCTCATGTTTTGAAGTAAACTCAAGTGCACTGAACCAATACATATGACAAAAGTTTCTCAAATCTGGCACATGGTTTACACATAAAACAATAATTATCTAAGAGGAGCAATAATTACAAGACAAAACTTGATGCTATGGTTATATTTTAAAATGTTGTAAATAGTCACAGACTGAAATGTTATGCACCTGTATGCTTTCTGACAAAGTTTGATACCATATTTTAGTCCCTTTCAAATATCTCTTGCAATACATTAGAAAATTATGCAAATCTGACAGAAATATTTTATAGATAAAACTATATTTCACTGATACAAGTAAGAATTACCACAGAAAAAAATATATTATGGTTAAAAAAAAAAAAGTTATAAATTGCCCAGACTGACATGTTATCTACCTGTATGCACCTACAGTATTTTGGTAGCATAGCATACTTTAGTCTCTTTCAAATAAATGCAGCAATATTTTAGAAAATTATGCAAATTTGACAGAAATATTTTATAGATAAAAAAATATTTTTCCGTTATAAGTACAAATTACCACAGATAAAATATACCATGGAAATAAAAGTTATAAATTGCCCAGACTGACATGTCATCCACCTTTATGCTTTCTGCCTCAGCTAACTTACTTTAGCCAGTCATGCTAAATGCATGTAATGCAAAATGTAATGCTATTATGAGCAAAGCTAAGGTGATTTCTAAGCAGACTTTAGACAGTATTGAAGTAAAACAAGTAAGCTATAACTGATTTCAAGATTACATGCATATAATCTCACTTTGGAGTTAGTTGAGCACCCTGTTCCAACCACATGGCTGCAGAGTGCTCCGGTAGTTCTGGTAGCTTTAGCTTAGCTTGGTTCACTACTATTCCCTTATTTGTGTAAAACTGCTGCATACTTTACAAACTACTAAACAAACGAGACTAAAAAGGTATCTGATAAACTCTCCACACGTATTTATTTCCATCTAGATGGACATAAAAAACATTACAATCGATTCCGAAAGGAGAGTTGTGCAGCTGACTGACTAAACTTAGAACGCAGTTCTCAAAAACACCTCAGCTTTTCCAAAGCGTAAGCACTAATAATATTACAATTTTACCATTAAAGCTAAGTTTTCTGAGTAGAAAAGAAAAGTAATAACACTAACAAACAGTTTTAAAATAGATCTTACCTCATTTGACTAACAGAATTTCTTTCTCTGTGTTGTTATCCAGTCGACTCTCTCAGCAGCGTCCGTGTGAGGACGGGGCGAATGAAAAAAAAAATTATCCTCCTTCTCATTAAATATGCAAAACAGCCACGACACAAACCGCTTGACCAATGATATTGCCTTTTAGCCTGGGTTGTCAGCTACCTGGGGCAGTTTTCAGATTTACAATCAGTGATTGGACGGCGGAGATATAAGGCTTTAAGCCATCAAAATTATTGTTTCGAAATTTTAATGGGCTGGCTTTAAAGGGTTAAGAAAACATTATTAAGACATTGTGAGATTGATTCGTCGTTTTTTACTGAGATCACAGTGTAATTAGTGCTTTTAAACCTGACTTTTGTACTTCATGAGTTTTTTATTTTCTGCCTCGTGCAGGAGGGAGAGAGAGTGCACGTGTGTGTGTGTGTGTGTGTGCGCGCTCGCACTTATTTTGCTCCATGTCACGTGTTCAGGTACGTTTTACTGTAGTTTTACTGGTTAAAGTTATTAATTCAGAAAACTTATGGATTTTATTTGCACTATGTAACATTAACGTTTTATTTATAAGCCCTTTGCTCCATTATTTACATTGTTGTTTTAGTTTATAATATTTACATATTTCTTATTGTGTTTACTATATGTTTACATTTTCTTATGAGTGTTTAAAGGAAAAAAGAGTTTAAAAATGTAATTGTCAGTCACATGGTGCACCTGTGTGTGTGTGTGTGTGTGTGTGTGTGTGTGTGTGTGTGTGTGTGTCATGCTTTCACATTCGTTTTTCAGTTGGGTCAGAGTGTTGCTTGAACAGAAATTCAAGCCAACCATGGTCCAGAGCAATCTCATGAGTCTGAAGAAGTTCTTCAGTCATCTCACGTACGTGCCACGCCAAACCATGAGACTGTCGGGACTCGATTTCCTGTGGCTTAAGACAGAGGTGACGACCCGCCTGAAGGACATACAGCGCGACGTGACCTGTCACCGCCAGGCAGTCCGCAAAGCTGCCTCCAGTAAGTATCACGTCACAAGAAGAGGATACGCTCACGTCACGGAGGCTGTACTGACACTAATTCCTTGCTTGTCTCGCCCCACAGAAAACCTCGTGTCCAAGCAAGACCAAGTGAACTTCCGGCGGGAGGGCCTGCTCTGAATAAATCCGGCAGGCCCTCAATGTGGCTGCGATTACTGCCGATTTCGTCCTCTTCTTCCTCATCCTGTGAAGAAATCGAAGTGGATGACATTTCCATGGAACCCAGTGCCACTTTTTAGGCCCTAGGGTTTGCTCCAGGTTCGGTTGTTCTACAAGGGGCAAGTTTCCAAGTCCATTTCGTGCCATTCTTTTTTTTTTTTATTTTATCTTTTTCCTTCTAAATATTAAGAGTGTTTTATGACAGTGTGGTTATTTATTCGTCTCTGTTTTTCTTGTTGGCCGTTATAATAAACGTTTGATTGTTTGTTGAAAGAATGTGTCGTTTCTTCAATGCTGTGACCGTCCCACCCACGTTCAGGGGTCACGATCACCAAAGCGAACGGAATCACCCAAGGGTCTGTCCACAGGCCGATCCGTAACCCCGACCCGTACCACCCTTGGCCCAGAGCGTGTTTTTTTTGGGTCAGGATCACCACAGCGTCTCGGATAACTGAAGAATGGTTTTTCAGGGTTTCCAGCTAACCGAAGTCCCGAACCTCACCGGATTCGTCCCGGAGGGTCGCCGGCCCGAGCCGCACCGAACGGCACGGTAGGTCTCTCGAAAGGATTTTTCTGTAAGGCTTGAATCACCGAAGAATGGTTTTTCAGGGTTTCCAGCCAAACCGAAGTCCCGAACCTCGCAGGATCCATCCCGGAGGGTCGCCGCGCCGAGACGCACCGAACGGCACGGCCCTTTTCCGTCTAGCTCAAAGTAATGAGACCAGTCGATTTTCTCTAAGGCCGAGGCAGAGCAACCATACGGTCGTGGATCCCGGCTTAAGAGTCTTTGCCTACTATTTGGTAATCCCATCCTTCCCAGCTCCAAATTTGACTTTTTGCCAAACTGACAACGCCCTCGTGCCCTATGCCACCCTAGAGGGTGGTGTTTCAGGTTAGGTGCCTCTGAGACCTTTTTTGACTTTTTTTTGAACAATTACACATTCAAATGCCCTCTTGGTGATCTAGGGTTGGCTGAGGTCCAATATATGACATCACTTTGGCTCAGAACGACTTAGGGTTACGGGATGACAGCTTGGTTATCTTAATGACACTTTGGTAATCCATTTCTTCCCAGCTCCAAACTTGACTTTTTGCCAACCTGACACCACCCTCATGCCCTATGCCACTCTAGAGGGTCGTGTTTCAGGTTTGGTGTCTCTGAGACCTTTTTTGACTGATTTGTGAACAATGACACATACGACTTGGGGTTATGTGATAACGGCTTGGTTGTGAGAAATGACACATTCACATGCCCTCTTGGTAATCTAGGATTGGCTGAGGTCCAATATATGACATCAGTTTGGCTCAGAATGACTTAGGGTTATGTGATGACAGTTTGGTAATCTGATGACACTTTGGTAATCACTTCCTTTCCAGCTCCAAATTTGACTTTATGCCAATCTGATACCGCCCTCGTGCCCTATGCCACACTAGAGGGTGGTGTTTCAGGTTTGGTGTCTAAGAGACCTTTTTTTACTTTTTTGTGAAAAATTACACATTTACATGCCCTCTTGGTAATCTAGGGTTGGCTGAGGTCCAATGTAAGATATCAGTTTGGCTCAGAACGACTTAAGCACTCAGCATACTTCAAGCGAAGCCAAGTTCGCGAACGTCGCACGAAGCCGAACGCGCCTTCGCGAGCTTACAAGCTGGCATACTTCTAGCGGTTTCGCTTTGCCTGTCGCGTCTGCTCCACAGCTGTGAATGCCAATCACAGGCGTTGTCGCGGAGTGACGTTGTCCGCGGAGTTCGCCCAGCTTCCATGTGCGCGACAAGGCGAGCGAAGCCTCTGCGCGACGTCCGCGGTTGTTCGCTTTCTCCGCGATTACGTCACTTTGGTCGCCGAAGCCAGGCGAACGTCGTTTCCGCATGAAGTATGCTGAGGCCTTTAGGGTTATGTGATGACAGTTTGGTAATCTGATGACACTTTGGTAATCACTTCCTTCCCAGCTCCAAATTTGACTCTTTGACAATCTGACACCGCCCTCGTGCCTCAAGCCACACTGTAGGGTCGCGTTTCAGGTCTCATGTCGCTGAGACCTAGGTTTAGAAAAAGCGACCTTACAGTCGCGTTCTACTCGGCCAGCCAATGTGCACTATGTGGTTTCCGAGAGTCGTACTGGCCTGCATCAAAAGTTAGATTTTTTTTGCAATTTTATTGTGACCGATGACCCTACCGCGACCCAGAGGGGTCGTCGACCGAGTTTCGGCCCGTTCCGAGTCATGTCACACCAAGTTGTGTGGGAGTGTCCAGGGACACTTTGGTGATCCTGGGGGGCGGACCATGACACTTTGGTAACATTTTGGGGTCCAACCCACCACTTGGTACTTCCGGTCAGAACCTAGGGTACATATCATCAATGTGTACAGGGGTCAAGTGGGAACTTGACCTGTTGACCGCCACGGTAGTGGCCGGAGGCCAACATTGCCATTTTTCTTTTTGGCAAACGAAAGGGGGTGGGGTCCCCGGGGTGGGGTCCCCGTTACATTTTTCAAAAATACAAGGTCCCGGGAGGGTCCACCAAAACCGGTTCTGGTGTCTTTGTCTTTTTTCTGACGTATGGTCCTTCATCCATGTCCTTGTTAAACTTTCATTTTCTGGACAGCAAGTTTCAGCAAATCAGGGGCTGCTACCTCCAGGTCTGTAAATAATGGGCGTGTTTTCCCTCTTACAGGTTTTAAATCACGTCCATATGGCACCATCAATCCTATGTTTATCTAGAAAAATCTTATATGTATATGATTGTTGCATAGGAAATTCAACACCAAATTGGTCTACTGATTAAAACACAGCCTAACTGTAAACCTATTCTCTTGCTGACAATAGTTGTTTATATACAGGTGCTGGTCATAAAATTTGAATATCATGAAAAAGTTGATTTATTTCAGTAATTCCATTCAAAAAGTGAAACTTGTATATTATATTCATTCATTACACACAGACTGATATATTTCAAATGTTTATTTATTTTAATGTTGATGATTATAACTGACAACTAATGAAAACCCCAAATTCAGTATCTCAGAAAATTTGAATATTGTGACAAGGTACAATATTGAAGACACCTGGTGCCACACTCTAATCAGCTAATTAACTCAAAACACCTGCAAAGGCCTTTAAATGGTCTCTTAGTCTAGTTCTGTAGGCTACACAGTCATGGGGAAGACTGCTGACTTGACAGTTGTCCAAAAGACGACCATTGACACCTTGCACAAGGAGGGCAAGACACAAAAGGTCATTGCTAAAGAGGCTGGCTGTTCACAGAGCTCTGTGTCCAAGCACATTAATAGAGAGGCGAAGGGACGGAAGAGATGTGGTAGAAAAAAGTGTACAAGCAATAGGGATAACCGCACCCTGGAGAGGATTGTGAAACAAAACCCATTCAAAAATGTGGGGGAGATTCACAAAGAGTGGACTGCAGCTGGAGTCAGTGCTTTAAGAACCACCACGCACAGACGTATGCAAGACATGGGTTTCAGCTGTCGCATTCCTTGTCTCGCCTGGGCTACAGACAAAAAGGACTGGACTGCTGCTGAGTGGTCCAAAGTTATGTTCTCTGATGAAAGTAAATTTTGCATTACCTTTGGAAATCAAGGTCCCAGAGTCTGGAGGAAGAGAGGAGAGGCACAGAATCCATGTTGTTTGAGGTCCAGTGTAAAGTTTCCACAGTCAGTGATGGTTTGGAGTGCCATGTCATCTGCTGGTGTTGGTCCACTGTGTTTTCTGAGGTCCAAGGTCAACGCAGCCGTCTACCAGGAAGTTTTAGAGCACTTCATGCTTCCTGCTGCTGACCAACTTTATGGAGATGCAGATTTCATTTTCCAACACAGTGCCAAAGCTACCAGTACCTGGTTTAAGGACCATGGTATCCCTGTTCTTAATTGGCCAGCAAACTCGCCTGACCTTAACCCAATAGAAAATCTATGGGGTATTGTGAAGAGGAATATGCGATACGCCAGACCCAACCATTCAGAAGAGCTGAAGGCCACTATCAGAGCAACCTGGGCTCTCATAACACCTGAGCAGTGCCACAGACTGATGGACTCCATGCCACGCCGCACTGCTGCAGTAATCCAGGCAAAATGAGCCCCAACTAAGTATTGAGTGCTGTACATGGTCATACTTTTCATGTTCATACTTTTCAGTTGGCCAACATTTCTAAAAATCCTTTTTTTGTATTGGTCTTAAGTAATATTCTAATTTTCTGAGATACTGAATAAAGAAATAAACATTTGAAATATATCAGTCTGTGTGTAATGAATGAATATAATATACAAGTTTCACTTTTTGAATGGAATTACTGAAATAAATCAACTTTTTCATGATATTCTATTTTTATGACCAGCACCTGTATAACAAAACATATATTGTGCCTTCTTACCTGAACTTGTCTTCTTTCTTGTTTGAGTCGTCTCTTTGGCCCACTGCTAAAGGTCTTTCTTTCGATTTTATGTTTCTGTACTCCATGAACTGTTTATACTATGGGCAAGGTTGTTCAGTTGGAATAAATAGAGCTGATCATCCACACAATATGGACTGAAAGTTAGCAGTCCCAGCGTATGTTGTGGCAGGGCTGCCAACTCTCTCGCAAAGGTTAAAGTTTAAGCCCCCCACCCCCCCGCGAGAGTGAGTTAGCAGCCCTTTCCCGGTGGTAATCAAATAATTAACAGGATGCATTATACATTATATAAAAATATCGCTGCCAAAGATACCCATCGCCAGCTAGCGTTTACATTCCACATACTTTCGTTAACATTTCCAGGTGTTTTAGGCGTCGCCTGTGCATCTCTATCTACCGCCTGCTCTTTTAAAAATTCTAAAGACTTACCACAAGAAAAACAAAAGCTGGCCAACTGGCTAAAATGATTGTCACAAAATGGACAAAACATTGTTAAGCGTTCCCGTCACACCTCCTGACACAACTCCGTTCACACAGATATTTTTTTTTTACTTTTGTAATTTTGTTTTGCACAAATATGGGATGCTAAAATGACCATGACAATCAGTTACTAGTAGGAATTTCTTCAAGCCTTTGACAGAAGCTGTCTGTTTTTGTGTCTGGTTGAGCTAGGAAGTGAGAAGCTAGGCATAGAATGATCAAAACTCTTTAAAGAGTTAAAACATAAAACATATTTAAAGGCTTGAAATAATAAAAACTGGTTTTAATTAGTCAACTGTAAAGACTTGGATTTTAACAGGACACTTCCAGAAATTTACCCAAGAATTACAAATCCTGGACAAACCATCCTACTACGACTAAAAGTCCTTTACATTTACCCAAATATTACAGTAACCAAATAACTAAAGTTAAAATTCTTTAGGTCAACATTTTTAAAATAATTAAATCAACTTTAATTTACATGTCATTGATCAGTTGGTTTAATAAAAAAAAAAAACAGATCTCGTTCAGTGGCAAAAAATCTGCATTTAATATTCTAATAATAAAGTTAGTAATATTCATTTCTTTTTCTACATAAAACAAACGTTATGATGTTTTGTGTTATCGGTTATTAATACTAAAGATTGAAAGAAATTTACGTTGACATGAGATTTTCCTTGTCATGTTGACTGTTGCACTGTTTGACTTTCCTTCACAATGACAGTGCTTTACATTTAAACATGGATTCACAAAACCTCTCGATGGCTTTTAGAATAACTCTGGCAGCATGATTTTATAAAGGTTTTTTGTTTGTTTTAATTGTAAGAGGACAAAGTTTAAGCTAAGGGTTAGAATTTTAATAATGTGGCCTGGCATCCACGCAGAAAGCTGTTCAAGTTTTGCCATTTAATCGCCCCATTTCATTTCCATTTGCACACTGAGATTAGAACCTGAAGAGGCAGTTGATGAATTAAACATAGGTAAACAAGGGCTCGCACCCTAAGCGAGAATCATACCCCTAGACCAACGAGCCAGCCTGTACAGAGGCCAGGGCTTTTCTTTGACCTCCGTGCCTTAGCATCAAAACCATGTTGACTGGTTGCACTGGGAAGTGTATTCATGACAAAACAAAATTCAATGCAGAGCTTCATTAAAGCATTTCTAACAGCTTAAGCATGAGGTGTCATTAAAGACTCGCTTTGTCAGATTAAAAGACTGGAAAGCATTTGACAGGAGCTGTGTGCAGTCCCACTGACTTTATGCTTCACACTGTTTACGTTATGTATCATGTTTATCCACCCAAACTGTACAATACAAACGTTGTGACGCTGTCTTTAATCGGTTAGTTATACAAGAGATTTTGTTACCTTTACATTACCATGATATTTTATCTTGTCATGTTGACTTCATGCTCCTTGCTGTTTGGATTTCACAAAACGTGAAGCTGACTGGAAGAATTGTTATGAAAGGTATTTGTATCCACATAAGCTCACCAACTTCTACCAGTGTATCAGCATGTGTTATTTTTGTTTGATCATTAAATTTTAATGGGACACTTGATAAGTTTTTTGTATAGTTCAACAAAGCATTCCACTAAACAAGGGCTCGTCCGGGATTTGAACCCAGTATCTCTCACACCCGAAGTGAGAATTATACTCCTAGACCAACGAGCCAGTGGGAACAAGAGCCTTTGTGTTTGATCTGCGTGACTGACCATCAAAACTATGTTGTCTGGTTGAGCTGGTAAGTGTGGTCGGTGCTTGCATTATAAAACGATCAAAACCTCTAATATCAGTACATAGACTGATAAAATATTAATATTGTGACAACAATGAGATGATAGAAAATAACATTCTTTTTTTTTACAATAGCTTTTTTATTTCGGAAAAATAGTTCTTGTGTGAATTACAAGGGCATGGAAAAGTCAGACACAAAAGTCAGAACAAAGGACGTGTCGTCACATTATTACTACTTTTTGCTTCGTCTTCTCAACACTTGCTTAATTTACACTAAAGCAAATATGAAGCATTTGCTTATGAAGCAAATATACGCATGTCAGTGCATGTGCACGCTTTTGCATTAATTTGTGGTTGAACTGATAGAAAATGTTGATTTTGGAAAATGAAAATACGACCCGTTTTTCAATTTCTGTTTGTTTGTTATTTGATTTTTGACCTTGAAACAAAAAATAAAAAAAATTGCCTCTTTTTTTCTTCTGTTTTGGTTTTTGAAGTGAAAAAGGAATGAGCAAAGTTACACGGACGCAACGACTATTTTTTTTTTAATATCTAATATTTATTAGAATCAATCCCAAACACGTGTTTTGCCGTTCAGTGTAAAGTTATTTATTTATGTTAAATCTAGGATAACAATGCAACAAAGCATTAAATACAAAACAAACAAACAAAACAAAACAAAAGTCAGACAACTTCTGTCAAAGGCTTCAAGAAATTCCTACTAGTAACTGATTGTCATGGTAATTTTTAGCATCTTATATTTATTAGGATTAGAAAAAATGTGTCCATGCCTGATTTTCTCTCATTCTTGAGTGATTTTTTCTGGCTTCTATTAGCAAACGTGCAAGTTCTGGGTTGCCAAATTTTGCTAAACAAGTTAAAGCAAGATGCATCTCCTCAACAGAAACATAAAAATACAGATTTATGGACAGGGTGTTGTGGAACGATTTACTAATGAGTCATTAAATACGTTTATCCTGCAAAAGTGAAGGTTGTGTAGGTTTCCTGATAAAATCCGGGTGGATCCCTTCTTTAATCCCCTGCTCTTTCACTAAAGAATGTTGACTTATCAAAATGTCTCTTCAAAATGTATCACAGTGTGCAATTAGAAATCAAAGGTGACATTAAATTTGTTAAACATGTAAATTCTGTCTAATTACATGGGGTTACAAAGGTACTTTATGAAAACAGCACAAAACTTTCAAATGCTTCCTAGTCCTGACAATTTAATTAAAATAAGTTTTTACTATTTGGAGCCTTTAAATATTTTTCATGTTTCAGCTCTTTAAAAAGAGGTTATAACCAGTCTATGTACTGATACTGAGGTTTTGATAGTTTTGTAATGCAAGCACCGACCACACTTACCAGCTCAACCAGACAACATAGTATTGAAGGTCAGTCACGCAGATCAAAGTAACACAAAGACTCTTGTTCCCGCTGTCTCCTTGGTCTAGGGGTATGATTCTCGATTAAGGTGCGAGAGGTCCTGGGTTCAAATCCTGGACGAGCCCTCATTTTGTCAAATGCTTTGTAGAACTATACAAAAAACTTATCAAGTGTCCCGTTAAAATCTAATGATCAAACAAAAATGACACATGCTGATACACTGGTAGAAGTTGGTGAGCTTATGTGGATGTAAATACCTTTCATAACAATTCTTCCAGTCAGCTTCAAATTTTTATCTTCTACAGATTTTAGAATCTTCGGGCAAATTCAAAGCATTGAAAATGTTACGAAATCCAAACAGCAAGGAGCATGAAGTCATCACGACAAGATAAAATATCATGGTAATGTAAATGCTGCGAAATCTTTTGTATAACTAACCGATTAAAGACAGCGTCACAACGTTTGTATTGTACAGTTTGGGTGGATAAACATGATACATAACGTAAACAGTGTGAAGCATAAAGTCAGTGGGACTGCACACAGCTCCTGTCAAATGCTTCCAAGTCTTTTTATCGGACAAAGCGAGTCTTTAATGACACCTCATGCTTAAACTGTTAGAAATGCTTTAATGAAGCTCTGCATTGAATTTTGTTTTGTCATGAATAAACTTCCCAGTGCAACCAGTCAACATGGTTTTGACGCTAAGCCACGGAGGTCAAATAAATGCCCTGGAATTCATCCAGACTGGCTAGTTGGTCTAGGCGTATGATTCTCGCTTAGGGTGTGAAAGGTCCCGGGTTCAAATCCCAGACAAGGGATTTTGTTGGTTACCCATGTTTAATTCATCAACTGCCTCTTCAGGTTCTAATCCCAGTGTGCAAATGGAAATAAAACGGGGTGATTAAATGGCAAAACTTGAACAGCTTTCTATGTGGATGCCAGACCACATTATTAAAATTCAAACCTTTAGCTTAAACTTTGTCCTTGTACAAATAAAACTAACAAAAAACCCTTTATAAAATCATGCTGTCAGAGTTATTCTAAAAGCCACCGAGAGGTTTTGTGAATCCATGTTTAAATGTAAAGCTCTGTCATTGTGAAGGAAAGTCAAACAGTGCAGAGTGTGAAGTCAACACGACAAGAAAAATCTCATGTCAACGTAAATTTCTTTCAATCTTTAATATTAATAACCGATAACACAAAACATCATAACGTTTGTTTTATGCAGAAAAAGAAATAAATATAACTTTATTATTAGAATATTAAATGCTGATTTTTTTGTTGTTACTGAACTAAATTGTTAGACAAGATCTGTTTATTTATTTATTTTATTTGTATTTAATAAAAAAACTACACAAATTGAACCAACTGATCAATGACGTGTAAATTAAAGTTGATTTAATTATTTTTAAAATGTTGACCTAAAGAATTTTAACTTTAGTTATTTGGTTACTGTAATATTTGGGTAAATGTAAAGGACTTTTAGTTGTAGTAGGATGGTTTGTCCAGGATTTGTGATTCTTGGGTAAATTTTGGGAGGTGTCTTGTTAAAATCCAAGTCTTTACAGTTGACTAATTAAAACCAGTTTGCCAAACTGTTGGCTTTAAATTTGATCAAAGTAACACAATGACCTATGTTCCCACTGGCTTGTTGGTCTAGGGCAGGGGTGTCAAACTCATTTTCACCGAGGGCCACATCAGCATTATTGTGGCCCTCAAAGGGCCGATTGTAACGTATCCTGCTGTGATTGCAGTCACATTGCTGTTTTTTCTTGGAGGCTGAATTCTGCATTTATATTGTTCTACTTTACCACAGACACAGCCTCATAACACAAGAGACGCACCGGTTTCTCTTCCTGAAGCACAAACTTGTTTTCACTTTCATTAAATTTCCTCCTTATGCTTACTTTTCTTAATTATCTTTTTGTACATTTTAGGATCATGTGTAAATATGTGTAACATCATCTACTGGCAGGCTGTGTCACTTTGCAGGTCACAAAATCAGCCTACATTTTGAAAGATGCAGTTTATTTACATTCGGATTGATTTTACAGTGTATTTTTAAGACAATCATTCTGCCCTCACTAATAGTTTATCCCCCTTTCTCAGCTAGACAGACAGATAGACAGACAGACAGACAGCTCCCTTCAGAATACAGTCGGTTTATTTGCTCCCCAGCTGTGTGCATCAAAATGAAGTAAAAATACAAACAATAAAAACAATAAAGAACTTAATACAGTAAAAGCACACAGCTGTAGTTAAGTGTTACATCTGGTACAATATGAGATTTAACCAAACGTAAAATAACGAGTTAAAATTGTGTGTAAAGATACTAATTGCTATAGTAACGGTAACAACAGTATTTAATTATGGTAAATTTGTAACTAAAACGCTGTGATATACTCACTAAACATTTACTAACAACTGAGAATATAAACGCCACTACTTACAGACAATGCTTGGGTATTATATTGCAATATAATTATTTGTATTTATTTATTATTGTTTACATTACTAACTACGCTACCCCGCGTTCTTTTGCCGTAAAAGTCACATGGCTTCTTAGCGAAGGTTAAAGTTAGTTGCCATGACTACGATGTCACGTTGTCTCTTAAAGGCGCAGGAGTGCATTAAATTATAACCGCGTCTCTGTAACGACTCGAACCATCACAACAATCAGACAGTCGTTTAAGCTCTCGCGGGCCGGATCAAATGGCCAGATCTGGCCCGCGGGCCGTGAGTTTGACACCCCTGGTCTAGGGGTATGATTCTTGCTTTAGATGTGGGAGGTCCCGGGTTCAAATCCCGGACGAGCCTTTGTTTAGTTGAATGCTTTGTTGAACTATACAAAAAACTTATCAAGTTTCCCGTTAAAATCTAATGATCAAACAAAAATGACACATGCTGATGTAACAGTGTTAAAAGATGCTTATGTTTATGTGTAGAGTTTGTGAGAGTCCTGCAAATGAGTTCAGCGCCATATTTTGGTCAAATGCCGCCAGCACCTTTTTCTATTAAGCTAACTGAATGCTGGGAGATCGAGGGAGCACTGCTGTGGGTAAATTTGTCTAAGCAAAGCTCCCGAAATACTCACTTTTATTAAGCTAGTAATTGTTCAGCTCTGCTATATTTTGTTATTAACAGTATGTAGATTAACATTCATGAGCTGGTAGTAAATACAGGTTATTTTACACTCTTTTGATAGAAGTTTGTAAATCACATGTGCTCAGTTACTGATTAGCCTGTTCTGTTTAGGCTGGCTGGCTAGCTGACCATTCCATTGATTTTATGTGGTTGCTGAACTCGTTGCAGGTGGGTTTGTTTATTTTTTCATAAACAATTCATTATTTATTTTGTCACTGTTAAGTTTACGTTGTAAAAAATGTTTTGGCTTTGCCGCCATTATAATATTTTGTGTCTGCCACAAGACGGCGGTCGTCTCTTTATTTTACTATATTTTTTGTCATGAAAAAATACAGAAATGGATGGTGTGGTAACAATATTCATGTGTAATAAGAAATATAGAGTTATGCATTTATTATTTATTATTGTTATTATAAGTATATTAGATTGCTATAATAGATATTAGAAGCTATAATAGATAATATACTAGAAACTGTAGATATTAGGAGCTATAATATGTATTATATTTATGAATATGAAATTATATGTATTATGTATATGTATTTTAATTATTATATAAGAATATTTGTAATTATATGTATAATATTATACTATACGATCATTAGTTTGATAATTTTGTTGATTATATAAAGAAAACTGTAAACAGCGGCAGCAGATAGAGTGAGCACTGCTGTGGGCTGGCTAGCTGACCATTCCATTGACTTTATGTGGTTGCTGAACTCGTTGCAGAAAAAAGCCCTTTATCCACCAACCAGTGTCTGTGATTGAGGACGGGACGAGACACAAAAGATCAGACAAGCACCACCAAGCATTAACTAAATTTTAAATAAATACACCACATTACCACTCCACGTTAATAACAATTAGCTGGGTTAAAAATATTTGGGACCTTATATCATAAATGTGTAGGCTATGTTCTTTAGAGACTATTGTTATGAGGTGGGGAGGAAGGACCCAAGGATGCGGAGGTTTAACTAAAAAGGGTTTTATTTATTAAATCATAAACATAATATACATAAAATAAAAGGAATAACAATAACAAAAAACACTTCGGGGAATCCCGAAGGCAGCCGGACGTCGGGGGCTGAAAAGGAACAAAAAAAGCATACAAAAGAAAAGGGGAAGCGCGAGGCGCGAACCCAGGACTCTTGCCTCCCGACCGGGAGCTTTAACAGCCTGCCACAGCGGCGCTAGTGGCAGACTCGCTCCCGGCGCTATTGAGGCAAAGAGTGGGTTCGCGAGATGGAACACCTCGCGCTGTTGGCCGAAGAAGGGGGGGTAACACCGACAATAGCTGCGTGGCATGGCGCTTTCCAGCAACTTATGCTGGCTAGAGCCATGCCAGCTACCGGGTGTGATTGATTTGCGGGTTTCAAAAGTTAAAGGCAAAGGCGCTGTCACCAGCCAGGGTGGCTGGGAAGTGGCCATTTGCTCAAGCGCTCCAGAGGGCGGAACGTGACGCTGTCACCAGCGGTTTGCGCTGGGAGGGGGTCACGTTCCTCTGGGCGCAATAATGGGGTCTCTCGGTGGCGGCGGCACGGCGGCTCGACGGCTCGGCGGCAGCGGCCTGACGGCGACCTGAAGGCGGCGACCAGGCGGCGGCGGCGGCACGACAGCGGCGGCACTATGGCGGCAGCTTGGCGGCGGCGGCGGCCTGGTGGCGCCCCACTAGCGGTGGCCCGGCGGCGGCGGCACGGCGGCGGCGGCACAGTGCGGCGGCACAACCTAAAGATAAAAAACAACAAACATAAAAGGACACCGCAGTGCCAAACAAACTCAAAGAAAGAAAAAAGAATCAGCCAACAAGAGCAGAAGGTGCGACGGCTACAGCTCTGCACCTATCCCTTAAATAAGGGAAGGCACAGGTGCAGCCAGTTCGCCCTAACGAGCTGGCCAGGTAATTAAAGGCACAGCTCGTTTCTGCTCTGTAAGGCCTGTGGCGTCAGGGAGAGATGGTACATTCCCCTGATGCCACAGAGCCTAACAGTACCCCCTCCTTAAGGAGACCTCTCCTGAGGTCTCCAGCCGGCGGTCCCGTCCCCACCAGTGGCTAAAAGCCACTGGGGGAGTGCCCCCCCAAAAAAATTTTTGGGAGAGAACGGGGTCCTCCGCTGGGTCCAGTAATGGTCGCACCTTGCTGTTATGAGGTGGGGAGGAAGGACCCAAGGATGCGGAGGTTTAACTAAAAAGGGTTTTATTTATTAAATCATAAACATAATATACATAAAATAAAAGGAATAACAATAACAAAAAACACTTCGGGGAATCCCGAAGGCAGCCGGACGTCGGGGGCTGAAAAGGAACAAAAAAAGCATACAAAAGAAAAGGGGAAGCGCGAGGCGCGAACCCAGGACTCTTGCCTCCCGACCGGGAGCTTTAACAGCCTGCCACAGCGGCGCTAGTGGCAGACTCGCTCCCGGCGCTATTGAGGCAAAGAGTGGGTTCGCGAGATGGAACACCTCGCGCTGTTGGCCGAAGAAGGGGGGGTAACACCGACAATAGCTGCGTGGCATGGCGCTTTCCAGCAACTTATGCTGGCTAGAGCCATGCCAGCTACCGGGTGTGATTGATTTGCGGGTTTCAAAAGTTAAAGGCAAAGGCGCTGTCACCAGCCAGGGTGGCTGGGAAGTGGCCATTTGCTCAAGCGCTCCAGAGGGCGGAACGTGACGCTGTCACCAGCGGTTTGCGCTGGGAGGGGGTCACGTTCCTCTGGGCGCAATAATGGGGTCTCTCGGTGGCGGCGGCACGGCGGCTCGGCGGCAGCGGCCTGACGGCGACCTGAAGGCGGCGACCAGGCGGCGGCGGCGGCACGACAGCGGCGGCACTATGGCGGCAGCTTGGCGGCGGCGGCGGCCTGGTGGCGCCCCACTAGCGGTGGCCCGGCGGCGGCGGCACGGCGGCGGCGGCACAGTGCGGCGGCACAACCTAAAGATAAAAAACAACAAACATAAAAGGACACCGCAGTGCCAAACAAACTCAAAGAAAGAAAAAAGAATCAGCCAACAAGAGCAGAAGGTTCGACAGCTACAGCTCTGCACCTATCCCTTAAATAAGGGAAGGCACAGGTGCAGCCAGTTCGCCCTAACGAGCTGGCCAGGTAATTAAAGGCACAGCTCGTTTCTGCTCTGTAAGGCCTGTGGCGTCAGGGAGAGATGGTACATTCCCCTGATGCCACAGAGCCTAACAACTATGTGGTATTTTAGCTAACAAGCTAGCCACGCTAATTACTAACTATTAGCATTAGCCTGTCGTGTGCAAAAAAGCAGTTGTGACTAATGGAACCATATCTAAAAATGTAATTAACTTAAATAACTTACCTCAGAAAAATTCTGATTCCAACAGCACATGCACACTGCAAAGCACATACTGGAACCTGTGTACTTTAAGTGTACTTTACTCAAGCATATCTAGTTTGAACTTTTTCATACAAAACAAGTATGTTACTTAAATTGTTACTTACATTGACAGTAAAATCACTAGTATAGTCTGAAATAAGTAATCTACACTAATGT
Source organism: Trichomycterus rosablanca (assembly GCF_030014385.1). Classification (NCBI taxonomy): domain Eukaryota; kingdom Metazoa; phylum Chordata; class Actinopteri; order Siluriformes; family Trichomycteridae; genus Trichomycterus; species Trichomycterus rosablanca. The sequence goes on from NC_085991.1 coordinate 13,219,959, forward strand.
TATTTAAGAAAGTAGTAGTGCTACCTTTTACAGTCAGTGCATGTGTAATCAATTCAGTATATTATAATACAGAAAACAAATATACACAATTGTTTTTGAATGTAGAAGGAGAAAGAACAACAAAAGAAAATATAGGATATGTAGTTTAAGCATATGTGCATATTATTTTACCACAGGACATCATGGTGGCACAGCTGATAGGCTGGGAGTTACCTCCCAAAATTTTGCAGGTGGACTGGCTGCTAAAAATTGGATTTAAAGTTGTTATTAATTTAAAAAAGTGGGTGTTGCTCCACTTTTAAATGTTATAGGTAAAAACACAGAAGTTTTCTGTGCCAGACACAAACAGAAACATCTAGACTGTTCACAGCAAAGGTGCAAAAGTCAACATCTGCCATGTTATGGGGGTGCATCCGTACCCACAGCATTAAGCTTTCATACCACCCATTGTGTGGTGTACCACTGATGCAAAGATTTTAGAGAGACATGTGCTGCCATCTAGGTGACATTATTTCCCAGCAGGTTCATGGTTAATTCAGCAAGATATCCCAGACCTCATTCTGTATGTGCTATAACAGTGTAGCTTTAGTATTTTCCAAAATTCCAAGTTTCCAAATTATTGTAAAGTGTAATAAAGTGTACAAAATGTATAAACTGTGTCCCATTTTTTTAAATGCTGAATTTTATTATTTTTGTACTTAGAAAATGTTACAAAGTTGGTTAGTAAAAACATATTTGTATTTAATATAAATAATATGACTTTATAAGTCTGTTGTGAATCTAAAAAACTAAACCATGTAATACTCAGTCTGAGTGATCTGTGATCTGTATACACTGGTTTTTGTACAGTGTAGAGGAGTTTCCTGTTACTGTGGGCTCCATGGCACAGTAGTACAGAGCAGAATCTGATACTGCAGCAGAGGAGATCTTCAGATTCACAAGGTTTTTTGTTCCATCAACTGTAGCTGTTAAACCAGGAATGCTAGAATTCTGCTGTGATCCAAATGCACTGATAAAAACAATAAACTCTGGTGTAGATCCAGGATACTGACGATACCACTGCAGATAATTTGCACTCTGATATTTACAAGAGAGAACAGTGCTGTGACCCTCTACTGCATTTAATGTATCATTCAGTGGTGTTATTGACTGTGCCAAACTCTTCCCTGAAAATGAGATAAATATGTTTTATGTGATGGAATAAATAAATACAGTCATACAGTAAAACTAAAACACATTGTGTACTGTGACAGCATAAAATACAGCATAATGAGATGTACTTACATTGTATAGTTGAAAAGAGAAGAAGAGAACACAGGAACATCATGTTTGTATTGTGAGAAGTGAAGGAAGGACGGGGTGATTGTATTACTTTACAGTTCTATACAAACTCCTCCTATATTTAGTTGATATGAGTGGGGAATGAAAGCAGAACTCTACATTAATCACTCACAGCCATGCTGAATATTTTAATTGACTACACTGTATTTTTTCACATAGATAAAAACATTCTAATTACATTATATACATTTTTGTTTGCAACATAATTCCACAATGTAGATTAGTTAATGATCTTTTGACTGGTACTGTATACATACACACATCTGTTTAGCATTCACATTTTTTATCAGAGAAGATCAGAAGTGTAAGTGGAAGAATCTAGTCCAAATTCATATGTGGAAAAACACTTAAATGATAGATGATTGTACAATTACTTTACCATTATCTTACTGTAACCCAAGTTCAGTGCATGCTGCCCCCTATCGGTGGTATCTTTCCTCTGTGTTGTGTTATTTTTTCATGTAGAAACAGAAATAAGTATTTTTGTTCAATTCTGTGCTAATTACTAATTGTGAATTGCTTCTAAACTCTCTCTGCTGTGTTTTGATCCATGACAATGTAACTCATTTCTATGGTTAGTAAATGCACATGTACCCATCACCTTGGGATCACAAAGCCCTTCCATGGGGGCACCAAGGAATCTGTTTGTGAGGCTCAGCAGCAGGATCCTGATGTAGGTAGTGCCCCCTTTGAAACTATATTCATGCCCACCACAGTGTATTGGGTTCATGTGTTCCCTGTTGTGAGACACCAAGGCAGTTAATGATCGATAAACTTTTGCTGTTAAAAATGTAAAAAGCGCTCAGTGGTGTTACTGAATGTGTTTTATGTAAGATAAATAAAAATAAGTTATGCACACACTCTTACACAAAATGAACACATGTTCTGTGATTGCATGAAATATAATGAGATGAACTTACATTGTATAGCTGAGAGGAGTAGAAGAGAATACAGGAGCATGATTACAAAAAACGTGAAAACTATCACTTTTTACAAGGGTAATATGGGTGTTAAATATCATGTTTTGTTAAATAATACAAGATACTAACAATCAATCAGAGAGAGCAGCTATATATTGTACTGTGTGTGTGTGTGTGTGTGTGTGTGTGGTTAACTGATAACAAGCTGTGGGAATAAATAACTTTGATCTTCTGAACTTCATATAAGTGAGTTTTTGTGCAGCATCTCAATAGCTTTGTATCACCGGGTGTCTCTAAGAGCACAGTGATAGAGAGCAGAATCTGTCAGCTTTAGATTGCTGATGGTGAGTTCAGTAGATGTACTGGTTGTTTCAGACGTGAATCGAGGGTCATCAGGAGTGCTCTCAGCTGTACTGCCTTTTGCACCTTTATACAGTAAAAACTGTGGTGCACTGTTAGGATTTTGTTTGTACCAGTAAAGCCAAACACTGCTGCTGCTTGACTGATATGAAAATTTTAGAGTAACAGTCTCTGTTTCTTTTCTTATAATGTTGGTATCTGTTGGCTCAATTTTATCTGCAAAACCACCTGTTGTGAAGAAAAAATACAATAATGTGTCATTTATAACAGAAATTGTCAGTGAAACAAACTGTTTTAACTCCTAATAATATGAGCATAAATTAGCATTTTTTTTGCCAAATATAAATAAATATAGTATTATTACCTGATGTTACAGTGAGAATCAGTGTTACGTATCTCCCGATATGGAGTAAGTTGCATAGTTGAGCCATTTCTCAACACAGTCTACTGAGGACTGTATAATAATTCAGTATGAAAGTCATGACGTCTCTAAGAAACCACATACAGGATGTGCAGATGTTACAACATCACTACACACATCAATTTACAGTAACAAAAATGTCTCTATTGTGCTGTATGAACTGGAGCATGATACAGCAAGTTTGGGGAATTTTACCTAAATGTTTGGCAGGTGGCACCAGCAGTAGAGTAAGAGGGGGGTACAGACTTAACCTCCTGAGACCCGAGCTTTGATTTTTTCAATGCATTTTTTCTTTTCCTTTTGTTTTTAACCTTATTAGTTGGGTGGCACGGTGGCTCAGTGGGTAGCACTGTCGCACACTGTCACAGCAAGAAGGTCCTGGGTTCGATCCCCAGATGGGGCGGTCCGGGTCCTTTCTCTGTGGAGTTTGCATGTTGTCGTGTGGGTTTCCTCCCACAGTCCAAAGACATGCAAGTGAGGTGAATTGGAGACACTGAATTGTCCATGACTGTGTTTGATATAACCTGAATCTTGTGTAATGAGTAACTACCGTTTCTGTCATGAATGTAACCAAAGTGTAAAACATAATGTTAAAATCTTAATTAAAGAAACAAACTTTATTAGTCTTCCGTCCATTAATGGGGACAATCTAAAAGTTTAGCAAGTCAAGGAATAAGGCATAACAAAGCCAAAATGTAATGTCCTCATATGTGACCGCAGGGTCTCAAGAGGTTAAGTGCTTCAGTTCAAACAAAAGTCATTTCTGCTCTTGGCTCCCCTGTTATCAGCAACGGCCTAGCTGATGAGGAAATTCCTCCAGAGGACTTGTTGCTATGTACCTACCCTGCCTCCACTGACTGTTTTCATTCTGGGCAGTAAGAGCTGTAAACAGCCATGTTATTGCGAACTTTGTACAGACTTTTTTTCTTGCTGACAGAACTCTCCTAACCCCAACCAACGTCTCCACTCTCAGCTTCATTCCACCACTATGGTAGGACGGGTCCGTAGCGCGTGCTGGTATAGCTGCGAATCGCCGGATGGCTGTCTCCCATAGTGGTTACTTTTCACATCCCCACATCCCTAACCTTTGGCTGGTTGTGTGATTATGTTATGTTATGTTTATATGTGCTTGTGTGCTGTAAGGTTTTTTTTTTTTTCGTGTTACCATAGTGTGCTCCTTAAGGGAACACAATCTGGTTGCTGGTTTTTTTTATCTCCTACTTTCCCTATGTGTTCATTATTTCTTGTTTTCTTATCCTGTCTTCCTGTCCTGTCTCTCCCTTGTCATTGAATATTCTGGACAGGTTGATGGCTAATTTCGCTGTAATTGTACATGCTGCAATTTATAATGACAATAAAGTTCTACTACTACTACTACTACTACTAAAGTTCTACTACAATACATATGACATGAGCAACAGCAGACTCTGTCCTTTTGTGAGAGATGCACCAGGGTACACTGGGTCATCACCATGTTGTATCTGTGATAGCAGACAAATTACTTACTTTCATAAATCAAGAACTAAAATGATTTAAAGATCCGTAAGCCTCAGATCCATAAACCGATTTGTAGTCATGACAGAGAGAAGAGAAGTAGACTGAGCACACAGCCCTGGGGCATGTCTGTATTCAGGATGAGGGTGGATGAGGTAAGATGGATTAGCTTAACAGACTGTGGACTGTTAGTGAAAAAGTCCAAAGTCCAGTTACAGAGTGAGAAACTGATGCCCAGATCTAAGAGCTTTTCAACAAGTTTTAAAGGTCTAACTGCTTCCAGTCTGTGTGCTGCAGCTGATGTTGTAGGGAGGTATCAGCCCACTCCAGTCATACTTTCATACTCCTTACAATGGGTTTCACATGACAGATGATGGGGGAGAAGAAACACAGAAAAGTGGTCTAATTGTCAAATGCGGGGAGGGGAATTCATTTCTATGCAACAGCAATGCTGGTGTACACACGATCACGGCTGGATCTGAGGATGTTTGGAATGTACTCCGTAAGCCACACCTTGGTTAGGATCATAATGTTGTAAAGGATAATAATGTAAGTTAAGGTTTTGTAGGTACCTTCTTTAATCCCCTGCTCTTTCACTAAAGAATGTTGACTTATCAAAATGTCTCTTCAAAATGTATCACAGAGTGTGCAGTTAGAAATCAAAGGTGGCATTTAATTGGTAAACATGTAAAGCCTGTCTAATTACATGGGGTTACAAAGGTACTTTACGAAAACAGCACAAAGCTTTCAAATGCTTCCTAGTCCTGATTGTCAAATAATTAAAATAAGTGTTAACTATTTGGAGCCTTTAAATGTTTTTAATGTTTCAACTCTTTAAAAAGAGGTTATAACCAGTCTATGTACTGATACTGGAGGTTTTGATAGTTTTGTAATACAAGCACCGGCCACACTTACCAGCTCAACCAGACAACATAGTTTTGAAGGTCAGTCACGCAGATCAAAGTAACACAAAGACTCTTGTTCCTGCTGGCTCGTTGGTCTAGGGGTATGATTCTCGCTTTGGGTGTGAGAGGTCCTGGGTTCAAATACCAGACGAGCCCTTATTTAGTGGAATGCTTTGGTAAACTATACAAAAAACATATCAAGTGTCCCGTTAAAATTTAATGATCAAACAAAAATGACACATGCTGATACACTGGTAGAAGTTGGTGAGCTTATGTGGATGTAGATACCTTTCATAACAATTCTTCCAAGCAGCTTCAAGTTATTTTTTCTTCTACAGATTTTAGAATCTTTGGGCAAATTCAAAGCATTGAAAATGTTTACAAAATCCAAACAGCAAGGAGCATGAAGTCATCACGACAAGATAAAATATCATGGTAATGTAAATTTTACAAAATCTCTTGTATAACTAACCGATTAAAGACAGCGTCACAACGTTTGTATTGTACAGTTTGGGTGGATAAACATGATACATAACGTAAACAGTGTGAAGCATAAAGTCAGTGGGACTGCACACAGCTCCTGTCAAATGCTTCCAAGTCTTTTAATATGACAAAGCGAGTCTTTAATGACACCTCATGCTTAAACTGTTAGAAATGCTTTAATGAAGCTCTGCACTGAATTTTGTTTTGTTATGAATATGTTACGCCCCTGAGAGAGGGAATTATAGAAAATTATAAAGGAAAAAGACACAGGACACTTTGAGTACTGTTCACAGCCGCATCACTTTATAATGATTCATGCACAGAACCAAGATTAATTACATTCAGTTCTCTAAACACATTACAACACTAAACACAGTTTATGTAAAACACACTAATAAGATATTTAATATATAAAAATAATATATATATATATATATATATATATATATATATATATATATATATATATAATATCATATATAATAATATATTTCTCCACAACGTGAGATCAAATAACATAAATACTCAGCTTATACACATTACTAATTCGTTTCATATAAAATATAAACAACAAAAACACAACTAGAATTGTAAATATTACTAAAATATCTCTTTAAACTGAACATACAACTCCTTGGAACCGAAGTCGGTAGCTTAGCATAAATCTAAACCGGAGCATGGTGCTAATTAGCATAGCCGGCTACCTGCCGTTTTTATAAACACTGACTAAAACAATTAATTTATCATCAAGCAAATTACACTAAACTTCACAAGCGGTTATCTCTTTAGATATTATACATATTGCTTGTGCAATTTATTCATACCTGAGAGAGGGGATTATAGAAAATTATAAAGAAAAAAGACACAGGACACTTTGAGTACTGTTCACAGCTGCATCACTTTATAATGATACAGGTGCAGCGGGTGCCCTCTAGTTTTCCCTGCCCTCAGTCTTCGCACTGATCGATGCACAGGCTTACCAATCGATCACCCAGTAACAGATGACATTAATGCACAGGCTTACGAATCGATTACACAGTAACAGATGGCATTCTATTTTTCTTTTCTGTGTTGTTCCCTTAAGTGCACCACAAATACACTTCCCAGTGCAACCAGTCAACATGGTTTTGACGCTAAGCCACAGAGGTCAAAGAAATGCCCTGGCATTCATTCAGGCTGGCTCATTGGTCTAGGAGTATGATTTTCGCTTAGGGTGCGAGAGGTCCCGGGTTCAAATTCTTGACGAGCCCTTGTTTACCCATGTTTAATTCATCAACTGCCTCTTCAGGTTCTAATCCCAGTGTGCAAATGGAAATGAAACGAGGCGATTAAATGGTAAAACTTGAACAGCTTTCTACCTGGATGCCAGGCCACATTATTAAAATTCTAACCTTTAGCTTAAAGTTTGTCCTCGTACAATTAAAACAAAATAAATAAATAAAAAATGAAATCATGCTGCCAGAGTTATTCTAAAAGCCATCGATAGGTTTTGTGAATCCATGTTTAAATTTAAAGCACTGTCATTGTTGATAGTTTATAAAAAAAGTGGAGAAATTCCTCACATAGATCAGGAGACTCATCAAGGTGCGTGGTCTCGACCAGACTTAAAATTGTACTAATTGTACAGTATTGTAATGAACATGCAAGATAATTAATAGAGAAAGTACTGTTCCATCATTATGATAGACACAATATAAGCACTACATGAGCTAACAAAGAGGAAATGTGATAAGGAAAATATTTAAATTGACATGAATTTACTACCTGAGCCTCAGTACAAGGAGAACCAGAAAGATTGTGTCTATTCATTTGGAACTTAAATGAATAAAACAGATAAAACTTGTTTTACTTTGTAAAAGTTACCAGATAAAATACATCTGTTAAAAAGCAAACAGCTCCACCTAGTGAGAACAAAACAAAGACTGATCACATGAAAGAGTTTTTGTGCAGCATCACTGGAGTTGCTGTTACTGTGGGCACCATGGCGCAGTAAGACAGTGCAGAATCTGTTACAGCAGCAGAGGAGATCTTCAGCTCGACTTTCTTATCTTCTGTATTAAGATTTATAGACAGACGTTGGTCAGCTGGTTTAGCATATGTGGTCTGTTTTGTGGATCTCATAATCAGCCCCAGAAACTCTGGTTTTGATCCAGGTTTTTGATGATACCAGTGGAGATTATATGGTGATCCTGTATATGTGCAAGACAGTGTGATGCTGCTTCCTTCTGTTGAAGATAAGTTGGGTTGGTCTGGTTCAATGCTGTCAGCAGCATCTGCTATAAAAACACAATTTACACAAACCAATATCACATTTATATAAAATTTGATTTTAATAATAATAACAAGAATACATGTAATTAACAAAGAATAAATAAAATGTATATTTACCAGTGTGAGCAACAACAATAAATGCCAAAACAAGGAGTAACATGGTTGTTCTGCGTGTCAGTTTAAATAACCAGCTTTAAAGAAAATGCATGTTTTTATATTTTGTTCTTACATCTAGCTCCCCCCACAGTCATAGTGAATCATGAGGAGTGTCTATATCTAGAAGCAGCTTCCTTAATGATTTTCTGCCTGTGCTGACTTATATGTGTTTTAGTACACAGTGCTAGGCTACTTACAAAGACTGCAGTTACAGATGATGGTATGAAACAACAATTTTATACATTACAAAACATAATTGAGTACACCTGGTAGTATTAAGATCACTTTTTATTATGCCAGATTTGTCAGTTCAGTTAGATTTGTCAGTTAAAATGCATGTTTACCACTGTAAAGGCGATTTTTTTCTACTTTTAGCCTATAGAGGTTAGCAGAGGTGACTCCCAACACGCATTTCCAGTAAGCACGCACAACAAATAGTTTATTAGACAAAACTCTGGTTGACTTCCAGGAATTAAAAAAGGGGAAATGTGTAAAATACAATCTACGAGATTAATGAAATAAATCCAGCAAATACAGGTAATGCGGTTGGAAAACTGTTTGTTCTCCGCTGTCTAACTTAACCTAATCAAGTGTCATCAGCACACATCCACCTCGTAGTGACGTGATGAGGACTTACGTCATCACCGATACCATCAAGGCATAGAATATAAACATAAATCACTGCTACTGAGTTATGGCTCCTACAAGCACTGTGTTACATTACCATTCCAGTTATTTCCACTTTTATTTGTTTGGGCACTGAAGATACTAATTCATGAAGTGTTGCAAGTGACATTTTTTGCCCACTTTTGCTTAATACAAGACTTCAGTCTGTGGTCATTGTTGACTGATCAACCTCTTCATAATGCAGCATTTATTTACATTAGGAGACCGGATGGCACGGTGACTAAGTGGGTAGCACTGTCACCTCACAGCAAGAAGGGTAGGGTTCGATCCGCAGGTGGGCTGGTCCGGGTCCTTTCTGTGTGGAGTTTGCATGTTCTCCCCGTGTCCACGTGGGTTTCCTCCGGGTACTCCAGTTTCCTCCCACAATCCAAAGACATGCAAGTGGGGTGAATTGGAGACACTAAATTGTCCATGACTGTGTTTGACATTAAACTTGTAAACTGATGAATCTTGTGTAATGAGTAACTACTATTTGTGGCACTTACTGCAGGGGTGTCAAACTCATTTTCACCGAGGGCCACATCAGCATTATGGTGTCCCTCAAAGGGCCGATTGTAACGTATCCTGCTGTGATTGCAGAATTCAGCCTCCAAGAAAAACAACAGACTGCATTTATACTGTCCTCCTTTACCACAGACACGGCCTCATAACACGAGTCATTACGCACCGGTTTTTCTTCCTGAAGTACAAACTTGTTTTCACTTTCATTACATTTCCTCCTTCTGCTTAATTTTCTTACTTATCTTCTTGTACATTTTGGGATTATGTGTAAATATTTCTTAACATCATCTACTGGTGGGATGTGTCACTTTGCAGGTCACAAAATCAGCATTTATGTAGGATTTTACAGTGTATTTTAAGACAATCATTCTGCCCTCACTAATAGTTTATCCCCCTTTCTCAGCTAGACAGACAGACAGACAGCTCCCTTCAGAATACAGTCGGTTTTATTTGCTTCCCAGCTGTGTGATACACTGTGTGCACCAGAATGAAGTAAAAATACAAACAATACAAACAATAAAGAACTTAATACAGTAAAAACCACACAGCTGTAGTCAAGTGTTACATCTGGTACAATATGAGATCTAACCAAGCGTAAAATAGCGCTAACGAGTTAGCATTTTGTGTAAAGATACTAATTGCTATAGTAACGTAACAACAGTATTTAATTACGGTAAATTTGTAACTAAAACGCTGTGATATACTCACTAAACATTTACAAACAACTGAGAATATAAACGCCACTACTTACAGACGATGCTTTGGTATTATATTGCAAGATAATTATTTGTATTTATTATTATTGTTTACGTTACTGACTACGCTACCCCGCGTTCTTTTGCCGTAAAAGTCACATGGCTTCTCAGTGAAGGTCAAAGTTAGTTGCCATGACTACGATGCCACCGGTTGCCGTTTAAAGGCGCAGTAAGTAAGTAAGTAACATTTATTTAAAGGCGCAGGTGTCCCATTAAATTATAACTGCGTCTCTGTAACGACTCGAACCATCACAACAATCATACAGTCGTTTAAGCTCTCGCGGGCCACATAAAATGACTTGGCGGGCCGGATCTGGCCCGCGGGCCGTGAGTTTGACACCCCTGACTTGCTGTATCTCTCCAAAAACTAATCCCTTAAATATGGATTGCATGTCAGGTAAAGAACCAGGGGAGGTCATTACCTCAACAGTCAATACACAGGCCTACATCAAAATTTTGAACACTTTTTTTCCATAAATAAAAAAATAGGCTTGCTGATGAAGTCATTTTTAGAATGATAATGCATCTTCTATTGAAAATACACAACACTAGTCCATGATGAAGCTTCATCCTACAAAGCTGATTTGTCAGCCACTATTTAAGAAGTTGAAACCAGCTTGATGTACAACCCCAAAATAGAAACAAAGTTGGGACAGCATGGAAAATGCAAATAATAAAAAAAACAGAATTTCTTACATTTACTTTGACTTTTATTTGATTGCAGACAGGATGAATCTGAGATATTTCATATTTTATCTGCTCAACTTCATTTCATTTATTACAGTTTTTCTCAATCGCTAAAACACTAAACCCCATTCTTGGAACACAACTGTTAACTGCGAAAACTCATCTATTGAACGAATCACTCTTTTCACAAAACCTTAAACCATTTTCTTCTAGTTTGACACAGTTTCACACCTGATTCAACCTTTTTGCAAAACTCTAAACACATTCTCACTGACTAACACACATTTCTCATGGCAGTGCACTTTGATGCAAAATGGCACACACAGGCCACAAAGATTAAACACAACAAACACACTATTGTCATCGTTAACACACTACAGGTAAAAACTGTGCACACACGTGTCATATCAGTAAATAGGGTTTAAATTAGTAGGTAAACAGAATAAAAGTCAGTTCAAATGCATGTGGCATTTCTCAGCTGTATTGTGAACTTAGCAATGGAGGCAACAATAGAAGAAGAAGAGGAGAGCGTGTCAGAGGTGGTGGTAAAGAGGAAGATGAGGATGACCAAGAACAAGAGCAGTCCTATCAAATACTGTATTCTGTGTAAAGCAGCACATATAGCAGTATACAACGACATGAGGTCTGTCATGATGTGTCACATTTAAACAAATCCCCCGGAGACGCCCCATGAATGTTTTTAATTGGATAAAGCTGGATTCAGTCTCAAAGAGGTGGAGAAGAGGTCCAAACATAACTGATCAACATGCAATTATAGAAATGCCTGTCCATCATAGTGGCAATGTGACTATGTAGCCTAGCGGTTAAGGTACTGGACTAGTAAACAGAAGGTTACTTGCTCAAGGGCCCAACAGTGGCAACCTGGCAGTGGTGGGGTTTGAACCTGCTCAAACCCCACCACTGCCAGGTTGCCACTGTTGGGCCCTTGAGCAAGGCCCTTAACCCTCAGTTGCTTAGACTGTATACTGTAAGCTGCTTTGGATAAAAGCGTCTGCTAAATGCTGAAAATATAAAATGTATGTGCATCCATCAACGGGGTTCTGCATCGCCCTGTTACATTTACATCATTTAGCAGACGCCTTTATCCAAAGCGACTTACACAATGAGCGGAACATGATGAGCAATTGAGGGTTAAGGGCCTTGCTCAGGGACCCAACAGTGGCAACTTGGTGGTGGCGGGGCTTGAACCGGCAACCTTCTGTTTACTAGTCCAGTACCTTAACCACTGAGCTAGCACTGGCCCTGTTACATTAAAGCCCTACAACACAGAACATCTAATATTTCTGGATGGTCTACAAGACGCTTTGCTTGGACTTGAGCAGGCGGATCCTGAGCTGAGAAAGCATCCTGTGTACGTTGTCGTTTGGAACAACGTGAGCTTTCACCACGGTCAAAACATACAGGGGTTGGACAATGAAACTGAAACACCTGTCATTTTAGTGTGGGAGGTTTCATGGCTAAATTGGACCAGTCTGGTGGCCAATCTGCATTAATTGCACATTGCACCAGTAAGAGCAGAGTGTGAAGGTTCAATTAGCAGGGTAAGAGCACAGTTTTGCTCAAAATATTGCAATGCACACAACATTATGGGTGACATACCAGAGTTCAAAAGAGGACAAATTGTTGGTGCACGTCTTGCTGGCGCATCTGTGACAAAGACAGCAAGTCTTTGTGATGTATCAAGAGCCACGGTATCCAGGGTAATGTCAGCATACCACCAAGAAGGACAAACCACATCCAACAGGATTAACTGTGGACGCAAGAGGAAGCTGTCTGAAAGGGATGTTCGGGTGCTAACCCGGATTGTATCCAAAAAACATAAAACCACGGCTGCCCAAATCACGGCAGAATTAAATGTGCACCTCAACTCTCCTGTTTCCACCAGAACTGTCCGTCGGGAGCTTCACAGGGTCAATATACACGGCCGGGCTGCTATAGCCAAACCTTTGGTCACACGTGCCAATGCCAAACGTCGGTTTTAATGGTGCAAGGAGCGCAAATCTTGGGCTGTGTACAATGTGAAACATGTATTGTTCTCTGATGAGTCCACCTTTACTGTTTTCCCCACATTCGGGAGAGTTACGGTGTGGAGAAGCCCCAAAGAAGCGTACCACCCAGACTGTTGCATGCCCAGAGTGAAGCATGGGGGTGGATTAGTGATGGTTTGGGCTGCCATATCATGGCATTCCCTTGGCCCAATACTTGTGCTAGATGGGCGCGTCACTGCCAAGGACTACCGAACCATTCTGGAGGACCATGTGCATCCAATGGTTCAAACATTGTATCCTGAAGGCGGTGCCGTGTATCAGGATGACAATGCACCAATACACACAGCAAGACTGGTGAAAGATTGGTTTGATGAACATGAAAGTGAAGTTGAACATCTCCCATGGCCTGCACAGTCACCAGATCTAAATATTATTGAGCCACTTTGGGGTGTTTTGGAGAAGCGAGTCAGGAAACGTTTTCCTCCACCAGCATCACGTAGTGACCTGGCCACTATCCTGCAAGAAGAATGGCTTAAAATCCCTCTGACCACTGTGCAGGACTTGTATATGTCATTTCCAAGACGAATTGACGCTGTATTGGCCGCAAAAGGAGGCCCTACACCATACTAATAAATTATTGTGGTCTAAAACCAGGTGTTTCAGGTCATTGTCCAACCCCTGTATGTGAGGGTTCATCAATAACCTCCGTTTTATAAATCTAAGCCTTCCACCATACTCTCTCTTTCTAAACCCGATTGAGGAATTCTTCTCAGCATACCCAGGAAAATCTACTCTAGTCAATGGATGCAGCATGTGATGACATTAGAGTGGATTCTTTTCAAGCCTGTATTTGGCATTCAAAAGGATTTCTTACCTTGTTGTGTAGATAAAGAGAATATTGTCTGTGATGTAGATGAAGTCCGGTGGCCTGACCGAGCCCAGAGGCATGATCCTGAGACAGAATAAATGATTGACATTGCAAACTGTATATACAATAAATGAATATATTGCAGTTTATCTACAGTACTGTATTTCTGTAGTATACAAATATATAAATACATTAATAAATATGTTTTCATGTATACAAAAACATTTCCAGAATTGCTGAATAAAGATTTTTGGTTTTGCTATGATAAAAGCTCAGTGTTTTGTATTGTTTTATGTAGTGTGTAATGACTGCTGTATAGTGTTCATGCATTGGCTGGATTTGTGTGTATTTTGATGGCAGTGTTTGGTTTTGAGCAAAGATAAAATAGTTTTGAGTTGATTGTTTGATTTTGCAAGACAAGTCAGAGGTTTTGTGAAAGTAGCTTACATTTTGGGTTTTGTGTTTACTGTTTTGAGAAAAGGAGAGGACATTTCAGGAAATGTGTTTTAGCTATTCAGAAAAACTGTAATAAACATCCATTTCTGCATTTCAGATCTGCAACACATTCCAAAAAAAGTTGCGGCAGTAAGGTATTTACCACGTTGTAATGTTGCCGTTCCTTTTCGCCACACTCAAAAGACGTTTTGGCATCGAGGAGACCAAGTGATTTAGTGTTTCAGCTTTTGTTTTGGTTTATTCTTCCTGCAAACAGTACGGGGTCGTCATTGTCGCATTTTTCACTTCAAAATTCTCCACACATTCTCTATTGGGGACAGGTCAGAACAGCAGCCATGCCTTTGTAATGTGTGCAGCATGTGGTTTTGCATTGTCTTGTTAAATAATGCATGGACATCTCTGGGAAATATGTTGTCTTTAAGGCAGCACATGTTGCTCTAAGATCCCAATGTACTTTTCTGCATTAATGCTGCCATCACAGAAGTGTAAATGACCTTTGCCAAGGACACTGACACAGCTCCAGACCCTGACTTGTGGGCTTGTTGCTGATAACAGTCTAAATGGTTCTTATGAAGTCTTTGCATACCTCTGTAGTTAGCAAAAAAAGAGACAATGTTAAGCTTGAATGTTGCAGTCATGGGCTAAATAGACAGATGGGGCTTAGCAGCAATATTAACATGCACTAAATAGGCATGATGGCAAGACCATTCTGTCTAATGAAATTAAAGTCAAAGTCTTTGGTCTGGAGCACACAGCATCTTCTTCTAATTAATATCTGGTCGACTAATTTATCTTACCACACACATTTACACTGTGTGATGATCCATCACAGATGCTTTTAAGCCCAGAGAACTTGATGTTGTTTCCAAACATGGATAACATGAGATTTCTTTTTTTGCACAGTAAAGTTTTAAGTGGCATTTGTGAATGTAACTCTATACTGTAGTGCTTAACAAAGGTTTGCCAAAGTAACACACATGTGGTTATATGAGTTATTAATAACTGACAGTTCTTGATGCAGTGCTCTCTGAGGAATCAGAGATCATGGGTGTTAAGCTGTGTTAATGGCTGTATGATTTGGCACCCTTATACAGTAAAAACTGTGGTGCGCTGTTAGGATTTTGTTTGTACCAGTAAAGATAAATGTTGCTGCTGCTGGACTGATATGAACATTTTAGAGTAACAGTCTCTGTTTCTTTCCTGATAATGTTGTCTTCTACTGGTCTAATTTCATCTGCAAAACCACCTGTTGTAAAGAAAAAGAAAATAATTTAAACAAAATTGATTTGTCAGCAAACACAATGTAATAAATAAATAACCTTTATTTATTAATAAATGTGTTTATTATTACCTGGTGCTACAGTGAGCATCAGTGTTATGTATCTCCCAATGTTCAGCAAGTTGCATAGTTGAGGCATTTCTGAACACAGCTTTGTGAGCACTCGGTATAATAGTTCTGTATGAAAGTCAACACTCACACAAAAGTCTTTAGGAAGCCACACACAGGAAGTGCAGAAGCTTCAGCACAACTACACAAATCAGTTTCAGTATCAGTTGTTCACAAAGTATAAGTATATTAAAACACTTAGTTTATGTTTGGATTTAGTTTGATAGCAATTAACATTTTTAACATCATCATTAAGAAGTTTTACTGAGACCCCATATGAGCAAACACACAAACACACACACAGACCTACATACACACAGAATAAATAAATAAACCATACAAGTTTTAACATGTAGCCCTGATGGAATAAAATTAGACTTAAGTATACTAATCTTTAATATGCTACAGTGCACAAAATGTACTTGCTGTCACACTAATGATCAATGCTAGAATGGAACAACTATTTTTGTACTTATTATATTTTAATTGAACATAATACAAATGCTTGTCTTTAATTGTGTTAAGTGTACTAAACTCTACTAAAACTCAGACCTGAAACCGAGAAAGAGGAGAGGACGCTGGGGTGGTATGTTTCGCGAAGTTTATTTAAGTCTGCCTGTGTTTATCAGTGTTTTCATCAATGTTTTAATTACTGACTCTTGGATTTCTACGTATCTGCTGTCAGCGTTATACAACAGGAACTTTTTACCTGGGCGTAAATTGCGCACGATGTTGAGTTATTCCATCAACCAACTAATGAAACTCAACAACTACACTACTCCATCGTGTTTATCAGTAATAAAACAACTCGGACTTCTTCGCCGACCCCGCTACATTCACAGGAGTTCACGGAGAAAGTTTACTCCCAGTCTGATAACGCGATTCCATCTTTCTGGTCAGCTGTGCGCACTGCCGCACCGCAAACACGTCATCAGAATGCTGCCGTTCTCCGAACTAGTAGCGGTGATGTTTCCATGGCAACACTACATGCGGAGCGGGATATAAAACGTGGAGTGGATTTCAATACTCTTCGGCCGATACAGAGAGAAACTGCTTCACCCAAGATCAAAATTGAGCTGTTTAACGCACAATCACTTACAAACAAATCCTGCCTCATACACGAACACATCTTAGACAAGTGCTTGGATTTGATGTGCATTACAGAAACCTGGCATCAGCCAGATGTTTTTTCTGCTCTAAATGAGGCCTGTCCCTCCGGCTATAGCTATCTTCAGAAAGCCCGCAACACCGGTCGTGGTGGTGGTCTGTGTGTCATCTACCGCAGTGATCTGGATTTGTCCCTTCTGCCCCTAACTGAGCTGTCTTCTTTTGAATGCTTGGCTTTTAAATGTAATGCCCCTTCTCCTGTGACTGTACTTCTCATCTACCGCCCCCCCAAACCTAACTCATTCTTTATCTCTGAGATGGACAATCTTCTCTCAACTTTTTGTACAACCTGTGCTAACATTATGATACTTGGGGACATGAACATCCATGTAAATTCTCCCTCCTGCTGCCGTGCAGCTGAATTTCTCCAGTTGTTGGACTGTTTTAATCTTAGACAACTTGTTGATGTCCCCACACATACCAAAGGGCACACTCTTGATTTGGTCATCACTGATTCTGCACCCATCAGCAATCTATCTGTATATGATGTGGGTGTCTCCGATCATAAGGCTGTCTCAATGGAGTTGCCTTTAATGTCCACCCACATCAAGCCCAAACGCCAAATTAGTTTCAGAAATTTGAAGAATATTAATCCAGAAACCATGACAGTTGATCTGCAGCATATTCATCATACAACATTTTCCTCAGCTGAGGGTGCAGTTGATTTTTATAATACAGCTCTGAGTAGCATTTTGGATATCCATGCTCCAGTTAAAACCAGAACTGTGACTTTCTCTCGCTCAGCACCCTGGTACACTGATGAACTACGGGATATGAAGACAGCTGGGCGTGCCCTTGAACGGCGTTTCAAAGCTTCTGGCCTTACAGTGCACAAGCTAGCCTATCGGGAACACCAAAAGGCCTATTCAAAATCCCTTAAAGAGGCAAAATCACAAGAGGTTCTTCTCAAACATCATCAAAAACAGTCCAGGAAATTCCAAACAGCTGTTTTCCACCATCAATCATCTCCTCAATCCACATGCTCCCTCACTTGCGGAAATGACAGAAGAGCACTGTAATAAATGTATGACCTTTTTCAGAACGAAAACAGAGTCAATTCATTCTGTCCTTCCTGGCTCCTCCCCTCTGTCCATGCAGACTAATCATTTACAGTTTGAGGTCTCTCAGCCCCTTAACTGTTTTCCAGAAGCCTCACAGCAAGAAGTCGAAGACATCATTAGGAGGATGAAACCGTCTACCTGTGCCTCAGATCCCTTTCCTACACACTTAGTCAAAGCAAATATTTCTGCCATAAGTCCTCTGATCACCACCGTAATAAACCACTCTCTCCAGGCTGGACATGTTCCTTTTGCTCTTAAGACTGCCATTATCAGACCACTTCTCAAAAAATCCACTCTAGATCCTGAGGTTTTTGCAAACTATAGGCCCATTTCTAACCTTCCCTTTCTTTCCAAAGTAATGGAAAAAGCGGTTGCTGCCCACCTTCAGGTCCACCTTAGAGACAATAACCTTTTCGAAAAGTTCCAGTCTGGTTTTTGTTCTGCTCACAGCGCCGAAACAGCATTGATCAGAGTCACTAATGACCTATTAATGGCAGCTGATGCTGGCTCACCTTCCTTGCTCATCCTTCTTGATTTATCAGCTGCATTTGACACAGTGGACCATGGAATACTCCTAAATCGGCTACATCACACCATTGGCCTCACGGACACTGCCTTTTCCTGGTTTCAATCCTACCTCAGTGACAGAACAGAGTATGTTTCCCTCGGTAATGCAAGGTCCCAGACACATACTGTGACCTGCGGAGTCCCACAGGGGTCAGTTCTTGGCCCCATCCTTTTCAATCTGTACATGCTCCCGCTTGGTCATGTCATTACTCACCATGGAATTTCATTCCATTGCTACGCTGATGACATACAACTGTATTTGAAAATCAACACACCCTCCTCTTCATCATCATCATTTTCATCATCTTCTCTGACATTGCTTACTGCCTGTCTGGAGGAGATACAGTCATGGATGAAACACAATTTTCTCCAGTTGAACAGTGCCAAAACTGAAGCAATCTTGGTTGGCACCCCACATCAGATTCAGTCATCTTCCATAGACAGCTTTACTTTCTCTGGTCACAATATTCCCATTTCCTCATCAGTCACCAATCTTGGTGTAAGATTTGACTCACATCTCACTTTCGATACCCATATTAAACACCTCTGCAAGATCTCTTTTTATCATCTGAGAAATATTGCTAAACTTCGTCCCACTCTCACTCTATCAGATGCTGAAAAACTGATGCACGCTTTTGTCTCCTCCAGACTGGATTACTGCAATGCACTTCTCATTGGGATTTCTAGCAAAAGTCTTCATAGATTACAAAGCATTCAGAACAGTGCCGCTAGGATCCTGATGAGAGTGCGAAAATATGAGCATATCACACCGATTCTACATTCTCTTCACTGGCTTCCCATCTCTGTTAGGATTGAATACAAGGTCTCCCTCCTCACTCACCAGTGTATTTATGGATATGCTCCCACCTATTTGAAAGAACTGCTCACCACTCAAACCTCATTCCGATCCTTCCGCTCTACCAACTCAAATCGCCTTCTCCCCCCAAGAACCAAGCTCAGTACCATGGGTGATCGGGCCTTCTGTTCTGCTGCCCCTCGCCTTTGGAATGCCCTCCCTGACCATTTGAGGGCACCACAGCCGATTGGGACTTTTAAGAAGAGACTCAAAACCTTTCTTTTTAGCAGAACCTATGAATAATTTTTAATTTATGTAGTGATTGTAGCTATTTTATTTATTTATTTATTTATTTATTTATTAATTGTAGTGATGTCTTTATCTTGTGGCACTTTGAGATTTGTACACAAATGTAAAGTGCATTACAAATTAAATGTATTATTATTAAAATGGGACTATTTTAAGTACATATCTTTCATTTTTATGTGTACTACAGCATGTGTGTATACCTCCCAGTTTCACATACACTTAAAGTGAAATGTAAACACATTTAATAACTGTTCATGTGTATTATTATTATGCACTGAGTACATTAGAAATGGCTTAGACATCAAATATATTAACTTAAAATAACACTGTCAGAAAAACTTCTTTCTAGTCCCGATTATTTGTAGTGCATAGCAATGTGTTTATGAGTCACGCACTGATCTCCATTTTTTGTTGTCTGCATGGAGGCGCCATCGACCAGCCAGCAGAGGTCAAAATTACTTCAGTTATGGTAATCTGTGATGCCATCTGAGAACTGCAAGCACACATTTATTAATTCCAACTAAAGTTTATACCAGCTTGTTGTTGAAGTGAATGTTTTTTACATGTTATTAAAATTAGTAAGTCAAATTGATCTGTAATACTGATGTTATGTTACATAAACTGTTTGGTGACTTAAAAATACACTTGAAATGTATATTTTAACTCGTTCATTCATCAGCTTCTTATCATAATTAGGGTCATGGTGGTGCTAGAGTTTAACCCAGAGCTCATTAGGTAAAATGCAGGGATACGCCTAATAAGTTGTATTTTTAAAAGCACTTATCTAGTGCAGTTCACACAGGTTACAATATATAGTCCTTCAGAGAACATGATAAATATTTATGTAGTAAATTATTTGCAAGCATAATTACAGCATCATGTGAAATGCAAGGAGACATCTAATAAGTTGTATTTTTAAAAGCATTTATTTAATGCAGTTCATACAGGTTACTATTTGTACTCTGTAAGTACACTTATGTAGTGAATTCTTTACAAGCATAATTACAGCATCATGTCAAATCCATTAAATCCATGTGTAAAAATACATAAAATATATTTAAAATTATTATATTTTAAAATATAATATATATAAAAATAAGTCACTTAAAAATACACTTAAGTAAAACCCTTGTATACCTTGTTAATATGCATTGCAAAAAATTATCAATCATCTATTTGAAAACAAGTATTTGAGAAGTATATTAAATTAAAAGAAAGTATTTGTTAAAAGTATACTTTGCTTTTTGAAAAGTATGATAAAAGTGTACTTGCTATAATCTGATCAGTATGACATTAATATATTTTTAACATGTTTAAAATAAGTCCATACATTTGCTAGTTTATTAACACTATACCTAAACAAATCTCAGTGTATTTTAAATACAAGTGCATTTTTTTTTAGGGTGGTGTATGTGTGTGGTGCTGCTACTAGTATAACGTAGTTGTGTGTGTGTGTGTGTGTGTGTGTGTGTGTGTGGTGTTAGTATTAGTGTATTATGGTAGAGTTTGTGATGTACTGGTACAGATGTTGCATGTGCAATTAATAAAAGCATTTCAAATTTTGGTTTATTTTTATTTTTGTTACAGTATATTTCACTCCCCCATGGTAAAATGTGAAAATGAGAGAGAGGAAAATAGAGGAAAACCAGTTTAGCTGGAATAACATAACTGTGTTAAAGTTTTTAGAGTCTGATACTGCAGCAGAGGAGATGTTCAGATCCACTTGTTTAATGTCTTTATGAACATCAGCAGATAAACCAGGTGGAATGTCTTTACTCAGAGATCCATCTGGATAGATGTAAAGAAGGAACTCTGGTTTAGATTTTGGATATTGCCGGTACCAGTGCAAGTTCACCACAGTCTGAGTAAAGTCTTTGTAGCTGCAGGAAAGGGTAACAGTATCACCTTCAGTTACACTTTTATCTGCAAAAAGTGGCTTTATTGGATCTGCCATAGAGTCACCTGTCATAGAGAACAGAGCAAAATCACATTCTGATTACAGGTTACTGTTTCTTAATTTAATAATTATAACAATAGAATAATAATAATAATGAAAAAAATATAAAATTGTATTAGTGCTATTAATCTTTAAGATAACTATAGGTACTCACCTAGTGAAATCCATATGAATATAAAGGTGAACATGATGGGTGTGTATCAGTATGAGAAAATTCCTGTAAATGCCTCTCTACAGTGGTGGTAGCATCATACATTATAATAAAGCTCCACCTCATGGTATCACATGGCAGTGACAACAGCATATTCTTTGCTCTATATTCAGAGCTGCATGTGGAATCTTGAGTCCTGAGCACATTGTAAGCAATCACAAACCACATGGGATTAACTTCATTAGAAATATTGGGTATATACAGTAGGTGTCCACTTTTGCAACATGCTACATCTATTATTGTATTTTAACATGAAATAATATTGGAACTCTTATCTATGTGAACTCTTGGAATTTGTTAATAATAATCAACAAGTAATACTTGGCTAAATTTATTTGCCAATAAGATCTACACTGTAAAAAATTGATGTACAAATACAGGGATGTTGGTGACGTAGGACAACATTTAGGCATTTTACAGTACTGAACAGTATTTTCTTTAAGATGTCTTCAGCCTCACCCCCAGTCAGAGACCCACATCCTCCAAAGGTTCAGGATTATTCTCTCATGAAACTTTAACAAGCTAACCTGCCTCAGTAAATACCAATCGTTGTTTTGTTAGGTTTATAAGTTTAGATTAATGATCAGATAAGATGTGTAGCTAAAACAGTCTTAACTTGCTTTGAATGTGAACACTGGCTGCAAAATCAACATTACACAGCCAATCACCAGAGCAACTCATAAACACAGAGCCTTTGAATGTGTAATGTACTGTAGATATATTTACCTGTTAGGAGAGCAAGGCTGCAGATTAGATTTAAAAATCAAGATGTACTTGTTATTATCTGTAAGTAATGGTTTGAGTATAACTTGACAAATTGAGGGTAATAACATTCACACAACAAGTTCAGTCAACACTTTTTTTTATTGTACATGCATATCAATAATGAAAGTTTTGTTTTGGAAAACAGCAATACTTTAAAGTTTTAAACAGTATTAAACAGAGATTATGTAGCATTACTGACACAAACACATCTCCAGTGGTACAGCTGGATGAACTGTCATCTTTTTAGGGTACATGACGTCCTTCATTAGTCTGCAGAGCTTCATAAATGCTCTCTGACACATCCAGAAATGTTCTACCAATTTAGTATCAGAGAACTTAATGAGCACCACATTTTTTCCCCAGTCTTTATTTCAGATGTGCATCCAGTTAACAGAGGAGAAAAAAGATCGCTGGGTCCAGGAGTTACAGTTTGTTCAGTTAACCCTGTAAGGCCCACTGTTGCAAAATTACAACATTTAGCTGTACCAAAAACAAACCTGCAAATGTTTTTTTTCTTGTAAGACCATTATTACATAGTCATTAGGTCTTATTGTTTAGCCTTGCAATGCCATTGGATGGTAAATGTGTAAATAGGTCTGACCATCAGGCCATGAAGTCATACAACTTGCGAACTTTCCTGGATGCACATCTCCCTCTTTCACTGAAGTGGATATCTCAACACTGAAGTAAGTAAAATCCCTGAATTATTTTTTTTGCGATTATTAGAATGTCTACAGTAGAACATGTAATTAATAAATTATTGTTGAATGCATGCACCAACTTAAATTTTCAGCTTGTTATGTCTTTGTTGTAGTTTTACAACTTTGGGTAAGGATGGTAGTCAAAATGGCATATGCACCTTGCTCAATGCATGGGGACATAGCACTTCTCAAATGTTCACATATTGTGAAATACTTACTTATTACTACTAGAAATATAATGTATTTGATTAATCGCAATTTCTACATGTTTTTTTTTTATCTGTTTAGAACAGATTTGTGTAATTCTGAATGAAAACATGTTTTATTGTTGTGGTATTTCAAGCCCTTCCAGTTGCAGTATTTGAAACTTTGGCTGTATTTTATCTGTGAAAATACATATACAGCTGTTTTCTGGGCTTTGTTTGCTCAAATATCTAAAGCCAGACACTGATTGTGTAGGATGGTTACTGTATGGGTGTGGGGACAGGTGTGAATATTCTTGACTGAGTGGATGTAAGTGGTCTGGGGGGTTGTAAGTATGGTGCATTGATCTGGACTCTGTTGATCTAAGTGGTCTGGGTGTTCCTTTTAGTATGTTGATCTAAGTGGTCACACAGTATTGTGTGACTTGAGTGGAATGTATCACATAATTAGCATTCATTTGCATTGGAATGATTCAGACTTTAGCATTCTCTAACTCTTCCCACTATTATTTCCATTCCAGAATGCTACAAGCAAGGAAACGTGTTTACACTGTGAAAGACGTCATTGAAGCTGTCCAAACTGGAGAGAGTGACTTTGAAATGGAATCAGACACCAGCGAATCAAGTGACGAGGAGGTGGATGAGGATGCAGGTCCAGTGGATGAACAGAATCGGACACCCATTGATTGCCCAGCTGATGATGATGAGGACGTTGAGGCAACCGAACCAAGCCAAACAACTCATCGGACTAAGCCCCGGGACCGATATCGCTGGCTGAAAAAAGATTTCAGTAGTCCATGTACTGATTTCTCTGGTCCAGATGTCACCAGTGGTGCTGTTTCCCTCCACACACCACTAGAGTACTTCCAGAGGTTTGTGTCAGAAGACATGATCCAGGCTCTGACAGAAAACACAAATGAGTACAGCTTCCAAAAGAACGGCACATGTCTAAACACCAATAATAAGGAAATCGAGCAAATGATTGGTATGTACCTGAAGATGGGCCTGATGCAAATGTCTGGAGTCTGTATGTATTGGGAGACAGACACGCGTTACACCCCCGTTTCGGATGTGATGTCACACAATAGATTCCAATCTCTGTTAGCATCATTGCACTCACAGTGTCAGAGGCACAAAATAAAGACAAACTCTGGAAACTCAGACCATGGCTAGCTTCCTTTAGAGAGAAATGCCTGCTGGTGGTACCTGAGGAGCACAACTCAGTTGGTGAGATGATGGTTCCATTCAAGGGGAAATTTAGTGGCATAAAGCAATATATGCGAGGCAAACCCCACCCATGGGGCTTCAAATTGTGGATGAGAACTGGGTCCTCTGGCATCCTCTGTGACTTTGATGTGTGCCAAGGCAGCATCAATGGAAGACAAGCCAGATCTGAACTTGGAATGTCGGGTGATGTTGTAATGAAGCTTGCCTCCACGCTTCCAGATGATCAGAACTATAAAATCTACGCTGACAACTACTCCATTAGTAGCTCAGCTCCTTGACCGCGGATTGCATTATGTGGGAACAGCCAGGCAAGTGCGCTTACCCAACTGTGTCTTCGAAGATGAGAAGAGCTTGAAGAAAAAGAGGAGAGGAAGCTTTGATGTCAGGGTGGAGGTAAACCACAACATCTGTTCTGTGAGATGGTACGACAACAGGGCAGTCACCCTTGTGTCATCCTTTGCTGGCCCAGAACCTGTTACCAAGATTCAACGTTGGAACAAAGCCACCAAATCCTATGCAGAGGTTGAGAGGGTGTCATCGTGGGTGTCTACAATAAATACATGGGTGGTGTGGATTTGTTGGACTCATTTGCTGCCAAGTACAAGTTCCAGATGAAATCGCACCGCTGGTACATTTACATCTTCTGGCACACCATCATCCTCGCCGTAATCAACGTCTGGCTCCTCTACAAGCGGGACTGCAAAGCTTGCAACATTCCCAAGAAAGAGATGCTGAACAGGAGAGGGTTTCAGGCGCAACTAGCATCTTCTCTCATCATGGTAAGAATCCATTTCTGTTGTTTGTCTTATTAAATATTTTACTGATTCTACAGTTTTTAAACTATG
Organism: Trichomycterus rosablanca; assembly: GCF_030014385.1. Lineage (NCBI taxonomy): Eukaryota > Metazoa > Chordata > Actinopteri > Siluriformes > Trichomycteridae > Trichomycterus > Trichomycterus rosablanca. The sequence continues at coordinate 13,245,469 of NC_085991.1, forward strand.
TTTGACATTGTAATTTATCTTTTTCTCATTTTATTCAGATGAAATCAACTCTCCCTTTGACATCCATGACAGTAATACCACAGAGACCTGTGACTGCTCTGAGGAGGTTTCGTGTACCACCAGTGGATGTGCGCAAGGACATGATCGCACATTTCCCTGTAAAAACAAAGAGAGGACGCTGCAGACACTGCGATAAAGGCTACACCAATACCCTCTGCAGGAAGTGTGGTGTGCGTCTATGCTTTTCAGATGAAAGGAACTGCTTTTTGGCGTACCACTGTACATGAACACAAGTGGTTATCGCCATCGTCTCCCACTAATCCGGGTTCCGCCAGCGCGTCCTGGGTCCGCACCGAAGTTTTCATTCTGTTATTTTTTTTTCCCAATACATTTAGATTCATAAAAGTATGACTGCTGTGTGATTATTAATTATGATATTAACTGTTATAGAGCTTTGTAAGCAATCCACAGTGCAAATGAACCCTTAGTTGTTCAGTATATTTGTTTTGACAGCGTGAGTGCAAATACATGAATTCTGCTCCTATCCAGGCCCAATGTTGCAATATTGCAACATTTCTGTAAAAACGTACTAAAACATAAAAAATTAGATAACCCTTTAATTTCTGCATCAGAGGCCTCCTTTAACATCATAAGAGAGGTAAACAATTTTTTTTGCTCTTTTTTCTATTTTTGGGTTTTACAGGGTTTAGAGCTTAAGTGAAAAAAGTACAAGGCAAATATTTTTAGTATTTACTGATTAATTGAATTACATTCTGTAAACATAAACACATTTACATTTAGTCCTGAGGGCACACTAACTGCTCTACATGAACTGATAAGACTTCATCTAAGACCTCATCATGATACCCAGTTACCCTGCTATTGTGGAATGTTTTGAAACAGTGTCACTTGAATATTCTAGAGACTTTTCACCGTTATTTTAACCTTGTCCCAACCTTTTTTAAGTGGCATGGGCACTAAATTCAAACTTTTTATATTTATAAAATATAATCGACCAATGAATTGGTCTGCCAAAACATTCAAAGTCATTTCAACACATCACAGATTCTTCTTTTTTAATGCATTTTTTATGCATACATGTCCAATTGCCCGATTGCATCATGCTTCCTCTCCACCAATGCCAATCCTTGCTCTGATTGAGGAGAACAAAGCCAACCCACGCCCCCTCCGACATGTGGGCAGCATGCCGTATGCATCTTATCACCTACACTTTGACGAGTTCAGTGCAGCTCAACACTGTGTATGGAGAGATACACCCTGACAGCACTCTTTTCTCATCTCTGTGCAGGCGCCATCAATCAGCCAGTAGAGGTTGTAATCGCATTAGTTATGAGAGAGTCCCTATCCGGCTTTATCCCGCCCCTATCTGAACAACAGGCCAATCATTGTTCATGTGGCTGCTAAGCCTAGCCGGCAGGCAGAGCTAAGATTCGATACGATGTATTTAAGATCCCAGCTCTGGTTCCAGCGTGTGTTTTTACCGCTGCGCCACCTGAGCGGCCGACAGATTCTTCTTTTATTTGATGAAATTTTACAGTAAAGCATTTAACATTTTGTAATGTTTCCACTCCTTCTCATAACACAGGTTGTTTTGGCACCAAGCAATGAAGTGTTTTAGATGGTCTTTTGTCCCATATTCAAATTCAAAACCAAAATACAAAATTTAAGACACATAAAACGTGAGAAATAACAACTAGTCTTTCCGATAAAATTGACTTTTAAGGCTGCAGAGACCTTTACTGTCAGATTATTGTGTACCTCTGGAGACTGTAACATAAACATGCAATGGAAAATGGCTTTTTGTACAGTGAAGTTAGATTTCCTGTTACTGTGGGCTCCATGGCACAATAGTACAGTGCAGAGTCAGATACTGCAGCAGACACAATCTTCAGATCCGTTTTCTTTTTCTTATTGTAGAGTATCATGCACATTCTTGGGTCAGGTGCTTGAGCCGTAGTGACATCTTCAGTACCTTCAACAATCAGCAGCAGAAACTCTGGTTTTGATCCAAGCTTTTGTTGATACCACTGGAGATTATTGACACTGAGATAATCGTATGTACAGGACAGTGTGATGTTGCTGCCTTCAGCTAAAGATACGCTGGTTTGGTTTGGTGTAATGCTCTCAGCAGCCTCTAAAAAACATTTAGCAATTTACGACATTTAGTTAATACTAACTAATAATAAAAAGTTGTGCAATCGTTTAGTTATAGTGAAGAACCAGTTAAACATGATGATATAACACTTACCATTATTATCAGCAGTGATGAAAATGAAGAAGAGGAGTAACATTGTTGTGCCAAGTGTCAGATTCAGATCTACTGTAGAATAGAGTTGTTTTCACACATCTAGATCCCCACCCCCAATCCAGTTACATTCATGTCAACTTTGCCTTCATCTGATATTTTAAAGGGAGACCAACACACCCCTGTTTATAAATAAAAACAAATGCTGAAATTTAAAATGTGTTGTTACACAGCATACAGACCTCACACAATAAAATGGCACTAATATTTGTATTGGCTCACTTGTTTTTAATTGTAGATCCTAATTCTGTTGATTATTGGTTGGTTGGTGAAGTTTACAGTAATTGATTGTGCAAATAATTAGTGACTAGAAAAGGTTGATGTGAAATTTGATGGTAATTTAATAAAAAAATATATTGTTAATACAACAGGTCAATAAAAGTCTTCATTCATCACTGGCACTGTCACCTCACATTGATCAAAGCGCCTAGGTTTGATTCCCAGTTTCGGGTTTCCATGCTCTCCCAGACAGTTCTCTCTTTGTCTGGTTGAGAGGCAGGTGTGCCCTGTGATGGACTGGCAGCCTGTCCACAGTGTTTCCTACCTTTCGCCCACTGAATCAGACCCATCGCAACCCTGAATAGGATAAAGTGGTGGTAAAAGTAACAATGAATAAATCATTTATGAATTTACAGTGAATGAATGATGAAGTCACCAGTGCACAGACCTTCAACAATTACAATATCAGTAATATTTCTTATTTATGTTGTATTGTAAATCCTGGTGTAACAGAAACTTCAAAATTTAAAACAGATTAAAATGTTATATTATTAAATATAGACCGATAGCTTCCTCTTTTGACAAAAGCAGGATCTGCCAGTTGCTTTTTCTCCAGTGTTTTGGATTTCCTGTCACTATTGACTGCAGTGTGCAGGTGTATCTTGCAAAGATACAGCAGTAAAGATCCACTGTCTGGCCATTTATGTAAGGTTGGCAGAATTTGGAGGAATTTTGGTGCGTAAAGGGCAAGAGCGCACGCCTAGGATGAACACCTGTAATGTCCAATCTCTCAGGCGACACTTTATCAAGAACCATTATTGATCAGTAGTTCATATTCACTTCATGGGCAAAGGATTACTTTAACAAACCTTTGTCCAGCCCTACAATTCGGAGTTACATTTACAAAAGCCACTAATATCAGCAACAAGTTTAAATGGTAGGTTCTATTATGGTATGGAGGTGTATCAGTGCCCTTGGCAAAGGTAATTTACACTTCTGTGATGGCAGCTTTAATGCAGAAAAGTATAACCACAGCAACATGTGCTGCCGTCAAGATGTCATCTTCTCCAGGGACGTCCATGCATTTTCCAACAAGACAATGCAAAACCACATGCTGCACACATTACAAAGTCATGGCTGTGGAACAAGAGGGTACGGGTACTGGACTGGCCTGCCTACAGTTGTGACCTGCCCCCAATAGAGAATGTGTGGAGTATTTTAAAACAAAAATGTGACAACAACAAGTACAACGACCATATAAAGAATCTATTATTATTTCTTAGTCGGTTTAGATTAGAATACAGTGTGGAACCCTAATTATATTTTTGCTCATGCAGTGTATGTATAATGACTACTGCATTGTAATCCACCATGAGACAAACCACAAGACTTATCAGACTTGGTCGATGAACATAAAATTAAAATACTTTGCTGATTTGTATATGTTGTAAATTGTTCAGTATTACCACAAAGAATGTATTCCAGATCTATGTATGACTAAATGCTCAAATAATACATGATTTTACCATGATTTTACCATTGCCTTACTATTATCTAAAGAATACCACTGAATGAAGCAAAACGCCAAAACTCAGAAGAAAGAGTGAAGCATCAATAGTAGAAATGTTTTGTTTTGTCGTGGAACTAAAGTTTAAGCTTGTGTTAAATTTCAGACAAAAGAGAATATTCTTAATGAAATGACAAAGTTTTATTAATGTGTTTGGTTTTTGTACAGTATAGAATGATTTCCTGTCACTGTAGGCCGCAGAGCACAGTAGTAGAGAGCAGAATCTGATACTGCAGCAGAGGAGATGTCCAGATCCACTCGATCTTTAGCTTCATTTATCTTTACAGATATTGCTGGAACTGGAGGATCAGCTTTTATTTCAGATTTTAGTTCAGTAATCAAAATAAGGAATTCTGGTCTGGATGTTGAGTACTGACGATACCACAACAGATAATCATCAGCACCATCATCACTGTATTACAGGATAAAGTAACAGAAGTTTTCTCCAGGACATTTTCAGTTGTAGAAAATGGCTGAATTTTTCAAATCAGATTTCTTTCTTTTCTTTATTTCTATCAGATATAAATGTAAAATTAATGTAAAATATTAGTATGTATTTAGCTGATGTCAAATATAAACATAAATAAAAAATATTGAACAAGAGCTCATGTTGTCTTGCCTAAAATAATGTGAAGAACACAGAGATGTGTAAGCAGTGTCATGAACTCTTTACTGTCTTTACTTCGACTTCCTCTTCACATCTGCAGCTGGGTCATATTATAGTAAAATGTAGATGGATGCTGCCACCTTCTGTTTATTTGATTTTGATTGAACGGCTCATTAGCTGACTGTTTTATTTAATACTAATTAACACACACAACTGATCCAGATCACAAAAAGTATAATATATGTCTGGATGTATTTGATTAAAAACGACCCTGAAGTTTTGGATTTTGCCCTGACCTGCCCTGAGGTAGGTATTCAGCTATTCAACATAATACAAGTTATGTTTAAAACTTAACAAATGCATAAACAATAAACTGACTGAATAACGAGGGGAATAGCATTTTAGTTTCACGTATTTTCTCAACCAAAGATTTCAAATATTGTATGGCAGACGAGTGCGAGTTCTTTTCAAATTGTTAATTTATATAAAGGTTCACAAGTGTAATCTATTTGCAAATTTGGGCTTGTCGGTGACAATTTAACCATTTTCGGTACACAGAGAGAGCTGTTAGCTGACATGCTAGCGGGTTATGATGCCCATTTGTTTGAATGGCCTGGGGCTAACTGTGTTAGCTTAATAAGCTAAACTTGTCTGTGGTACACTACACCACAAAACAGTCTGTTACACTTAATTATGATGCGGTATGATTGTAAGTAAGCGGCTCATTTGATGTGATTTTCACGACTGTGAATTAGGTAGGGCCTTATTCATGGTATTCATAGTTAGCTATAGTTGCAAACTTTTAAACATTAATATGCTTATTGTCAATTTATTGGAATTTTGCTTACATACTTCAACTTTAGCTGATTTACTGTGCTTGTCTTAATTGATTATTAAACGAGAGCTAAATCATCATATTGTTTAAATGTAAATATATTATTTTAAAATTGTTTGTGTTTTTTATTGCAGATTGATATGCAATGCAATCCCAGTCCAGAAGTACTACTGAAACATTACAGATTGTGTCATTACCAAGGGCGCTCCTCGCCATTGCTGTGTTTGTATCCTGACTCTGCTTACTATACTAGAAAACTAGTTTGTTTATTGATGCTAATTATACTTTTGCTGGAGTGGCACAGGTTTATGGCTTAAAATAAATGTCTGTTGTTAAAGTCAAATAAACGTTTTAATAAAATTTTCTTAAATTGTCTTAAATTTCTTTCATAGCTACTTGTTAAGAGCGTAACATATTCATTTACATTTTTGTCATTTTGCAGATGTTTTTACTCAGATAGACTTACAATTGTGGCTGAATACAATACAAGCAATTGAGGTTTAAGGGCCCCAACAGTGGCAACTTAGTGGTGGTGGCGCTTGAACCAGCAACTAGACCAGTACCTTAACCACTGAGCTACCAACTGCCAGTTCAGATATGTAAAAAACTTTTGCCTGTAAAAAAACATTTAGTAACTGCTTTTTTTTAGTTAAAAAAAACACAGTTTAGTAAACTAAAAGTAAAATGTTTAGTCAGCCTTAAAAATCTAAAGGTTAATCTGACTTGAAAATGTAAGGCAACCGGCTGCCTCACCTTTTTAAGTTTTCTCAACTTCAGCAGGCCAAAGCAGTTGTGCAACTTGCTTTGCTAAGTTAGGTTGTTAGTTCACTCAAATCACTATTTAAAGTTGGACAAAATTACAATTACTATTTGATTGTACTATATATATATATATATATATATATATATATACAGGGGTTGGACAAAATAACTGAAACACCTGTCATTTTAGTGTGGGAGGTTTCATGGCTAAATTGGACCAGTCTGGTGGCCAATCTTCATTAATTGCACATTGCACCAGTAAGAGCAGAGTGTGAAGGTTCAATTAGCAGGGTAAGAGCACAGTTTTGCTCAAAATATTGCAATGCATTCAACATTATGGGTGACATACCAGAGTTCAAAAGAGGACAAATTGTTGGTGCACGTCTTGCTGGCGCATCTGTGACCAAGACAGCAAGTCTTTGTGATGTATCAAGAGCCACGGTATCCAGGGTAATGTCAGCATACCACCAAGAAGGACAAACCACATCCAACAGGATTAACTGTGGACGCAAGAGGAAGCTGTCTGAAAGGGATGTTCGGGTGCTAACCCGGATTGTATCCAAAAAACATAAAACCACGGCTGCCCAAATCACGGCAGAATTAAATGTGCACCTCAACTCTCCTGTTTCCACCAGAACTGTCCGTCGGGAGCTCCACAGGGTCAATATACACGGCCGGGCTGCTATAGCCAAACCTTCGGTCACTCGTGCCAATGCCAAACGTCGGTTTCAATGCTGCAAGGAGCGCAAATCTTGGGCTGTGGACAATGTGAAACATGTATTGTTCTCTGATGAGTCCACCTTTACTGTTTTCCCCACATCCGGGAGAGTTACGGTGTGGAGAAGCCCCAAAGAAGCGTACCACCCAGACTGTTGCATGCCCAGAGTGAAGCATGGGGGTGGATCAGTGATGGTTTGGGCTGCCATATCATGGCATTCCCTTGGCCCAATACTTGTGCTAGATGGGCGCGTCACTGCCAAGGACTACCGAACCATTCTGGAGGACCATGTGCATCCAATGGCGGTGCCGTGTATCAGGATGACAATGCACCAATACACACAGCAAGACTGGTGAAAGATTGGTTTGATGAACATGAAAGTGAAGTTGAACATCTCCCATGGCCTGCACAGTCACCAGATCTAAATATTATTGAGCCACTTTGGGGTGTTTTGGAGAAGCGAGTCAGGAAACGTTTTCCTCCACCAGCATCACGTAGTGACCTGGCCACTATCCTGCAAGAAGAATGGCTTAAAATCCCTCTGACCACTGTGCAGGACTTGTATATGTCATTTCCAAGACGAATTGACGCTGTATTGGCCGCAAAAGGAGGCCCTACACCATACTAATAAATTATTGTGGTCTAAAACCAGGTGTTTCAGTTATTTTGTCCAACCCCTGTATATATATATATGCAAGCCCTTTTGCTGCTTGTTAATTGTTTGCACTTTTAATAAATGCAGATATTGTATTTGATGACTGGAAATTGATTTATTTGAGTGGTAGTTAAGTGTGCTTATATTTTAAGTAATACAAAAGCAAAAAAATTAAGGCAATAGTTTGCATGGATCTTTCTATGTTGGTAGAACTTAAAAAAATGAGTTGGTACAACTTGAATTTGTAGTCCTTCATTTTGACTTTATTTAGTTGTGTTTATTACAAAACCTGAGTAGATTCAACTTAAAAATATTTAAGTTGACTCAACGTACTGATTTTAGTTATACTGTGATAATTTATTTAAGTATATTTTAAGTGGCTTAGATAGGTTCCATTTACTTAATAAAACAGAAAGTTAATTCAACTCAAAAAGATCCATGCAAACTTGCCTTAAATTTTTTAAGTAATTTCAACACCACATTTTTTACAGTGTAGTGTCAACCAATCAGATATGGTTATTCCAAAGGTCTCACTTTCCATTTTCAGTTTAATGAATACAAACAAAAATGTTACATAAAACAGAGCAAAACATTTTTGAATGGTGATTTGCAAAATCCATCCAAAGTTAGAGAGGTCTTTTACACTCCTTTGTACCTAATGATGGAGACTCTCACACCCTGACCTGCTTCATCACTTGTGCATGCAATAATCTTTATATCAGAAGTCTCACACCCACACACACCTACACTAATCTCTACAGTTTAATGTTACACATCATCATTTATTTCCACACAGACACACACACACACATTTGTAAATTAAGCATTCCACCCATGTTATGTTATAAGTTGAGTTGAGTTGAGAGTTGAGTTATGTTTTCTTACTGAACATCATTTTTCTCCAGTATAACCACTCAGAGGAGTCTTTTTACTACAGTAACAGATTTTATTTTAGCTGTTATCCATTATTGTTGTCAGCTGTGCTGATGCTTTAAATGCAGAAAACCAGAAAGTAAACATTAAGAAAAAAAGGAACTGATCATTATTGTTGGGTATCTAGAAGCTGATCATGTTTGGAGTGAAAAACAGTGATTAGTTGTTAGTTTACCAATAATGCTTTTATATGTTTCACCCATGCTGTGAGCACCGATGAACCCCCCATACCATGACAGATGTTGGCTTCTGCACCTTTTGCTGACAGCACTGTGTATGGTCCTTTTCATTTTTGCCAAGGAGAACTGGATGTTTGCCTTTAAAAACAAGTTGAACCTAAGCTGACCAAAGAATACATTTCCACTGTCTTTCAGGCAATCTGAGTTGATTTCTGACCTTAGCTTATACTAGAGACACCAGCCGGTCAATAGCTGTGTTTCTGGTAACTTTTGTGATTTCCTGGACTTGCTTTTGTGAAGCCTCAAGTTTTCTCCATCTGTTGGTAATGACTTAGTAGTTCTATGAATAGTCTTAAATATTTAGAGTCCTAAATATTTTAAACAATTTACAAACCTTTTCCAACTGTTCATTTATTTATTTATAAATATATTATGATTATTTCACATGTCTAAGGGACACTGAGCTTGGTTGTGTAAAGTAGCTTACCTACGTTAAATACATGTAATTGTTCAGAACAATTACCAATCACTTTTTACAGGGTTGTTATGGGTGTTAAATATAATGTTTTGTTAAATAATACAAGATACTAACAATCACTCAGAGAGAGCAGGTGCTACTTATATTGTACTCTCTCTCTCTCTATCTTTCTCTCTCTCTCTCTCTCTGTATGTGTGTGTGTGTGGTTAACTGATAACAAGCTGTGGGAATAAATAACTTTAATATTCTGAGCTTTCTTATATGTGAGTTTTTGTACAGCATCTCAATAGCTTTACTCTTTACCTATCACCTAATTTAAGGACATTTCTTAGGTCAACAGGTCTACATGTCTCTTGCATTTGCAGGTTGCCTTCTTGCCCTCTCTGTGTTTTGTCCTTTTCTATTACTTTATGTTTATGCTTAGGTGTTTGTCCTGCTGGCATGTGTCAAGATTTTAAGTAATCAAACAAAATCCACACACAAAAAACCTCACAAAGAAACAAGATCCAAAGAGAAACCCATTAGATTCTGTAAAATAGTGTAAGGGGTCGGTCCATGTCGCCGGTCACCAGCAGGAGGCCTGGGCGGCGCAGTTAGAGAGCAGCTGGGAGCAGCTCTCAGAATTACAGTTCCCAGAAGCCCCAGCACTGATTATTGATAATCAGGCACACCTGCAGGGCTCTGCATAAAAGCTCACTCAAACCATTGCTCAGTGCTGCACCTTTGTAGAGGGGCAGACGGTATGGGATTTAGCAAAAGGAGAACAGAAAAGTAAAATGAAAAGAAAAGAAAGCTACAACAAACAAGTGAAAGAAAAGAGAGAAAAAGAACAGAAAATTAAAACAAACAGAAATAGACAGATTAATTGAGGTATAAACTCAGTAAGAAAATCTGTGTTAAAAGGGTAAGCAAATCTTAAAGGGTTCAGCTTCCTGTCTTAAGTTTATTTCTCAAAAAACAAACATTTTAGTTAAAGGAGTGTTCTGGCCCTGAGGCTGAGGGTAATTTTTTGTTGGATTATTTACTATTATCTCCCTTTGTTTGAGTGCCATTTTCGGCGTCTCCTTTGTTTGCCGTTCCCGCCTTTTTTTATAATTTTTTTTAATTTATTTGTTTATGTAATTATTTATTTATTTTTTTAGCTACTGCATTTTGAGTTCGTTTTCCATGTGATTTTTCCAATCCTCCTGTAAAGCAGTGGTAAAGCACTACTCTCTGATTCAGTGAGTTACTGGTTCAAATCCAGCCTCAGACACAACAGTAAAAGTACACAAACACAGTCTCCACACCTCATACCTTGTTTTCTGTTTTATATTGGTTCACTTTCACTGTTTACCCATAAAATAAATAAACCAGGCGCTCTGCTCTTGGGTCCACCACCCTTTATCCTGTAACATGTAGTTATAAAAATAATGCATGTTACTCAGTCTGTGATCTGTATACACTGGTTTTTGTACAACATAGAGGAGATGTACTTACATTGTATAGTTGAGAAGAAGAGAACACAGGAACATCATGTTTGTATTGTGAGAAGTGAAGGAAGGACGGGGTGATTGTGCTTCTTTACAGTTCTATACAAACTCCTCCTATATTCAGTTGATTTGAGTGGGGAATAAAAGCAGGTTCTGATGCATTTTCTTATCATTTTTAGATCTGTGGCACCTTTTTATAGAACAGGTTTATTTTTTACTCACTCCTTCATTCACAAGTCACAGATACTTTAGTACTTTTTATGTGCACTGATGCATTTTCTCTGGTTTGTAATTTACAGTAATCTTTGGCATTTTAATCTGTATCGTTTTGTTAAATGCTAAAGTAAAACACTATGCTGTGGTTTCTAAAGTGGTTGCTGGTGAGTTATTTGAATTGTCAAATATTTAAATCACCCAACGCTTTGCATTTTGTTAAATATTTACACCCTACTTTATACACATTTCCATGGTGCCATCAATTACATGAAATTACTTTCTGAACCAAACTTTCAACCCAGTGCAGGTGTTCGTCTGGCCTATGCTGCCACCCTGCCAAGTGTTCTTTTTATTGAAAACCAACATATTACCCTACGTGAAATGCCATTCAATGCAGATTAGATGTAATCTCTTACTCAATAGAAGGATAGAAAAAAGGCAAACAAATCCAAGCAATGTCATATTTGTGCTGCAGAATCACTCAGACTGCTATCATTCCTATATATGTCTGAACCATGTCCTCTCCTCCTCTAACAGTACAGCATTTGGCAAAAGTTAGACGGAGTCTGCCATCATTTGTATATTTTCCCTCCCTACAGCTGTGTGCAAAAAAATAAATAAAAAAAGGTTTTTGGTAACTGTTAATTTATGCCTGTGTCTGTTTCTGCCTGTAGAGCTTCTACAAGAACCGTTTGTATCTTTCTGTGTAAATTTAGACAGTCATATTTGTCTAGACAGTTTCTGACATGCTTAAATCAGCCCATCCAGCACCAACAACCATGACCGAGTCAAAGTCAATCAGACTCAGTACCTCCTCTGGTATTAACATCAGCACAAAAAAGCCTATGTGGATTATTAAGTGAATCAAGATGGAAATGGTATACCCAGTTTTCAAGGGTCACCCGTTATGTAGGATCACTTTTCAGGGGGTTATTTAGAATGGCGGTACAGATGATTGATTGATTAAGAGCAAGATTTTCTTTCGTCAAACCCCATTTAAAAAACGCAGCCAAAGGTATTGTATAAGCAACATCGTGTCCAATACACAATCACAGAGTCAAGAAGGATCGGGGCTTGCACTGTTTGCATGTAAATAAACCAGAACGCGTAGACACATAATTTTGAATAAAACACGCAGCACATCTAAAAGTAAAACCAGTGACAAAAAGACTAAGCAGAAAGACGAGCGTCCTTCCACCGCTTAAAAAGAAATACATAAACATATTTTAACGTAATGGCTCTCCTACACAGTCTATCAACAGTGTGTAAAATCAGAACTAAATATTTTTAGTTCTAAAAAAATACTCAGACCAGCATCGAAAAATACACTTACGTCGAGATTCCACCGTTATCAGTCCTGACCGACAACGGATTGATTGAGTTTTACATTACTGGAAACTGGGATGATTGCATCAATCTAAACAACACTTTTTTTTACACTTAACATGTAAAATCACAAATGAAGACGGAACGGATATACCTAATGATGCAAAAGTGGACTTGGTTAACTACCCTGTAGCTTTTTTTTTATTATTTTTTTTTTTTCCACATGAAAACTTTCAGTCTGGCAGCCAGAAGTCGTGTCTGTAGTCAGGATAATCTTTTTCTCGGTCCTCTACCAAAGTCTATAGTGTTTGCTATCCGCTTGTTAAGTGGTGACGTGTCGGCCTTATAATACGTCACATCCGGGTCCAAGTTGGATGAGTCCCTCGTATTTTCAATATGCCACAATTTTCAGGCAGGAAATGTGATCCAAGAATATCACTCTTTCGTTCAAGCTTCTGGAAAACGCCTGAAAGATCAGCCGTTGTCAATAGACAGATCAGAGCACGCAAATGGATACACATTGTTTGCCTTTAGATGTCCTCTGATGACGACTGTGGGCAAAGTTTTATTTGAATGAAATTAAGATTGTGTAGTACAATAAATAATTGTCTTGTCTTTTTATTCATAAGTAAACCATGTTGAACGATTCTGCCTAGGTGATTTAAATAAGGGTTCCGGAGTACTGGAGCTGGGGAAAACGGTGTCTTCAAGGGAGTGAGATGTTGATGATGCTAAAGCTCCTAATTTTTTAATATCTAATAGCTATTTTACATCTAACTTTAACATTCGAGATGACTGAATAGGGAAGGTTTAAGTTAGCCACCATGTGTAAAAATTCTGACCATCCTATTGGTCTCCCTTCTTCAGATACTTTATGAATAGCATTTAGGTTTTTTACCAAGTCCAGCATGTGGGAGCCTTTGATAGTGTTACCTTCATAAATGAATTTACCTTCTTCAGTCCAAGATGCTGGGGATCTGTGATGCGTATACTTTGTAAAAGCTTTAAGTACTCCTTCATTGTTGCTAGCCGATTCCATCAAGTCATTAATCATGTAGTGGAACATGCTGAAAGGATTATGGCAGAAACTCTGAAAACTCCATGCCACGTCTGTGTTTAACCGCAAAGACGGTTTATCTCTAAAGACTGTTTATGACGTTCCCCCGTTGGAATGTCTCCCAGTTTACGACCCCACAGAGGGAACCCTAAAACCTTTTAGCATGGACATGTTAATCCCCAAGTGGCATTTATGAATGACCAGAGCTCTAAAGTCACCAAGGTAATTTGTGGACTCCAACAGATCCGGACACTAAGTACAGCTTTTGGCGCCAGCAAAGACGTCCAGATGCCGACATTAAACTCCAATTGTTTACCTTTAAGGATGCTAGAGACCTGGAAAGTATGTATTCCATTCAGAGACAGACATTGTAAAGGGTAGCAGAGGCTTTTAACACCCCCACACTGGCTACCCTAATCCACGTTTACGACTCCAGAGACAGTGTGTGTCCACACACACACACACACACACACACACACACACACACACACACACACACACACACACACACACACACACACACACACACACACACACAGAGGAATTCAGAGACTGGGACAATATGGAAAATGAACTAAAATAAGTTCGTTCTAACCAAAGGACCTTTTTACAATTACTTTTACAAATGTGTATGTTTATAATACAAGTTGACCGTTGATTATTTTGTTTCTATTTTTATTTACCATTCTTGGCTCCCACACAAGAATAGTATCACATATAAATGAAACAGAACCTGTGTGCGCCAATATGTATGAAATGTTCGTATGTTAGACTTCTTTTATCCATATATGGTTTTTAGATTTAGTTCTGTTACTGTGTAGTGATATTTACTGAGTTTAAATAAGTTACTAAAGTGTTAGAGTAACTTTACAAGAACTCTTTATGAACAAAAGTATAAAGTTTATTGGTGGTGGGAGGGCCCTGTCGCCACATGACCTCAAAGAGAAATTTAAACTTATTGGCTCTGCCTTAGGTAACTCCACCCTTCTTCGAAAGGTTTAAAAACTCAAGGCGGGCTTTAAGTAAAAAGGAGAGTTTGGAGGCAGAACGCAGTTGAAGAGCAGGATGGAGTGAGTTCTAGAAGGCCGAGGCCTTTGAACAAAACAGAACACATGGTAGCATGCCTGCTAACCATTAGCATTTGCAAGTTCGGGTCAAACAAAAGTCCGCCTTTGGACAAACAAAGTTCTTATTCAACCGCGTGTAGGAATCTAACCTTTTTGAGCGAATAGCACAACTCGTGGTGACCGGAAAAGCCGTACCTGTGGAGAGACTCAGCAAGGAGCATCATTTGGCCCCAACGGACACCTTCTGTACACGTGTGTGTTCGAGATTCGTCGGTGGAGAGACGTTAGGACCGCAAGTGTTCTACGGGTCCAAGGCCGAAATAGAATCAACAAAGACGACCGGTGGCGAGGTGATCTAAACTGGGGTATTTCTCTTCTACCTCCTACTGCTGACGTCTCCAGGTAACACGGTTTATGTGCTCTTGTTAAAAGGTTGGTTTCACTACAAATGTTTTATTCGTTTCACTATTCTCGTATACTCTTTAATTAGATCTTAGAAGGGTTACCTTCGTATTGTATTCGTAGTGTTATTGTTCGTTTAATGAACATTATCATTGTATGCAACTTGGCACGGTGTTTTTAATTGCTTTGATGCGAGAAATAGTCCATTTTAAAGAACTTACAATCAGAGAAAAGAGACTTGTTTATGTATGATATGTTAAACCGAGGTTTCCAGCGGTCAACCTTTAAATCTAAAATCTCTGGTGGTGCTCCGTAATAAAGGCTATTAATTATATAATTAATTAGTTATATAATTAATTAATCGATTATTATTTCATCCCAAATAATGCTACAATCATGAGCAAGTTTGATTTGCTAATCGGAAATAGATCATCACAGAGAGAAGCAGGAATTCCTTGGATAGTGTATGTTTATTTTCTTCAACATTTCATCATATAGCGGCTGTCAGCACGTATAACACCATACAATGTTTTCGGGTACTTTTGACATAGCCTCTACCGAATTTTTCAATAGTGTTTTTCAATAAAAAAAGATTTTCCGCTATTGCTAGGACTGCATACAAGACATGAAAAAGGAAGTAACTAGTATCAAATCCATCATATACACTCATTTAAACAATTTGCAAAATTATACAAAATAACAAGGGAATTTTTAGAAAAACCAAAAGTCAGAAAATATATACACATCTAAAACATTACATTAACTAAAACCAGTTGTAAAATCTGGGAACAATACCCGCTTATCATAAACAATCCTGAATCTTTTTGTTTGTGACATGTTTTTCAAATGAAAGCCTCTTTTATCCCTCACGATTCGGTTATCGGTGCAAAGTACCTCCTGCGAATGATTAGGATTTTTCACATATGCATCCACCAGGTCTGTTAACAATTTCAGATTTACACGTTTCTGTGGTGTAATGTAATGCTTTCATTAAAAATTTCCATTTTTGGTACGATACCCGTATGTTTTTGGCCCTTCACTGACAAATTCTGACGCTATCGGTGTCTGTATACAGGCAACACTGACCCAATCGATCTATTAAATTATACAGCTCAAGTCTGGCATAGGCTGTAGTAAAAAATACCAATGAAAACGTTACTGATACCAGACCCTGAGCAGCGATTATCGCTGTACCGCCACTGTACAAGTGCAATTTCATCAGATAGAAAAGTGAAATCATTGATGTAATATACATCTGAAAACATGTGGGTTAGAAATTGTTCAGGGTGTTTGAATAAAGTCATGCAGGATCTTTCAGGTTTTACACACACACTTTTCCTTCCACAAATAATTTAATGCTAATTTAGCAACAGACCTTTTAGCGGGGTTGATAACGATACATCCTTTTTCAGGTTTGACACCCTCATTCCGCTCATAGTTTCAGATGTACTCATCTTTAGCACCATCATCATCGACCCAGGATGGAAAACCAGATGCTTGCTGCTTGACTTTGGGGAATGTGCTTACATGTTCTGTAAACAGACCCTCGGTTTGATTAGGGAAATGCCAAATTTCAATTATCTTTATCACTTTGTATCCTTTCTCCAAGGCTTTCATTACCTCTACACTACACCATGATGCTGTAAGCACCCTCTATTCATCTGTGTGATCGCAGAGCCTCTGTTGGTTTTCGGCGCACAGTTTACAAAGTGGAAACAGAAGCTTGTTGTTCACACGATAAGGTAAAGCAGGTGCCCACAGTCCCCTGGGTGGCAGAATCTTTATTCTTATGATACCAAAGTAGTTCTCCAGAGGTTCAAAATCGCGAAGGATGATGACCGCATGACAAATGGGGTAAAGTTTGTTTTTGTTTATGTATGGATATAGCGAGGTGAAATCATAGTAATCAATTATTTCACCAAACTGAACAACATAATGCAAATGCATAGCATTTGTCCGACCCCCAAAGAGAGCTTTTAGTCATATTCCATTCATGCTCCCAGATTAATTCAATGTCAACTTTGTGCGTGACTTAACGTTTCAATTCTTTCCTCAGACTTTTGTTGAACATCCCCAAAGGTATTCTTTGGCCTGTGAAGCAGGTGAATTATATCGGATGGAAAGCACTTATCACATCTGTGGTAGAAACATCCAAAAATCTCAAACTGTGCGAGTTTGACCGTCTTCATAATAACCATCTACAAAGTATTTACCCAACTGCCCTTCACCTTCGTTAAACGCATGTCTAATGGGGATATTTTGAGTGTAGGAGATGTACTCAAGTCAATGAATAGATGAGGTAGAATGTGACTTTTGACTGGTAGTGTAGTTGACGAGTGGCCGGAATAGCGAGAGTGTTTTTAGGAAGAAAATTTGTTCTAAAGATTTTCATACAGACAGCGGCTATGGTGATGCATTTGAAAGGATCTACACCCGTAATGGACAGAATTTGGAAAATAAAAATGGTCATGATTGTTCTATCCAATTTCTCGTTACAGAGATGACAACTAACTGTGTAACAGATATGCTTAGTTGGAGTAAACGAATTGCGTTATATCACTAGATTGCATTTAGAACAGTAAAATCCTGTGTCGCATAGGGTGTACGGGGTTTTGGATGATAGATCAACATAAGCTTTGTGACGTTCATAATAATATTGAGACCTACATAATCTTTGACAATACTTACGCACCTTTGTGACATCTTTTGCTGTTCTAACCCGCATGACAGTACGGACAGGCATAAGATGTAACTAAAACAGTGGTAAGTGATTTCACACCATAATAATGGTCTTGATGTAAAAAAAGATAAATTGTTTTGTCGTGGGGTGTTTCTGTAGACTAAAAAAATGAATAACTGGCTTTATTTAAATATTGGTACAACACCATGATTTTACAGTTTAATTTATTTTCAAATCGGCAATGTCAGCAAAACTAATCATGTCATTCACAGAAAAGCCAGCGTTATGTTGTATCTGTTTTGCAATTTTTTCCACTTCTTAGATATTTTTCTCCAGATTAAGGAGCTGAGCCACGCTCAATGCAAAGCAAAGATTGTTGTCGGTGTTGTTAAAAACATACAAATGTTTCCGACTTATTTTGCGCCTTTTACCAACACCACCCTGTGGACAAGGATGGATTAAGGATAGTCTGGGCCCCTGGGCAAAGAGTTGCTTTTGGTTTTGAGCATTTTACTAGGACATTTTTCTTTTTCTGTTATGAATGATTTGTATTGTATCAATTCATCTACCAGGCTCATGTTCAGATCTGAAGGATATGCTGCAGCGAGTGAGTTAGCCTTTAAAGTGAGCTCACTGTTGGACATATTGTCAGGCATGAAAAGAACATCAAATAGCTCAGTTAAGTGTGTGTATGCATTCAAACGGTGGTTGAGACAGGACACAAGTTTGTCAATGACAACATTGAAAGTTTCGATCCGAAACTTGTCCTTTCCGTTAAATGCTACACCTGGCTCTGCACTATCATCAGACATAATTTTGTGCTTCTTTGTACGCTGGAGGTCATGCCTGTACTCTTGGGAGACAGCAGTGGTGACATTTAAAGCTGCCCCTTCAAACACCTCAAAGTTATCTCTCTGTGCTGCCACAAAGTCTCGTAAAGACAAGAGAAGTTGTGTAGCTGTACATATGTCAATATCATGCTGCTGCAGCTGCAGGCTTGTGGCTTGGAACCTCTGTAGTATTGTGTCCCAGAAGTATGCCATGAAGGCCATCTCCAACGTGTCCAATTTGTCACAGAGTGCAGAGGCTTCACTTCGAGTTACACATTTCTCCTCCATATCTTTAGACATATCATTCAATGCCAATTCTTTGTTTAAGATAAGCTTGGACTCCATTGTACTTTCCCGACATGTTACTTGCATTATCATATGACTGGCCCCTACAGTTGGATAAGTCTAGGCCCACATTCTCCACCATAGCAACGACACACTCTGCCAAACTGTCCCCACTATGGTTTTCAATAGGCTCAAAAGCTAGAAACACTCAACTACATGTCCGTCATTATTAACAAACCTGAAAATAAAAGTAAGTTGGTCCACATGAGCAAGGTCTGGAGTGGAGTCAACTATAACAGAGAAGTATTTTGATTCTTTGATCTCATTAACAATTGCCTGCTTTGTTTTCTGTCCCATCAAATGGATAAATTCTTCACACACTGTCGATGATAAGTAGGACACAGAACCTTTTCCCTTACCTCCAAACCTTTGGAGGTGCTCAGCTAGGAATGGGTCAAATTTGGCTAAGAGTTCTATGATACCCAAAAAATTACCATTGTGGGCTGATCCTAATAGCTCATCATCTCCCCTGAAAGCAAGTCCCCTCTCCCTTAAAAACTGGATGACTGCAACAACTCTTTTCAAAACTTCCCGCCAGTATTGTCTTTCTGCATCAATTTGTTTGACAATATCAGAATCAATTGTTGCTGTGCCTCTGAAGCGAATATATAATGCTAGCATGCAAGCCCTATGCTCCACACTCCCCTCATGCTCACCAATCCGCTCTGAATGTTTCCAGTCAGAAAATCCATGAACAAAAGTATTGTGCTTACTGGAAAACAGTTTGCAAGCAAAACAATACACACAGCCAGTTGAAGGAGAGTAAAGTAGCCACTGCCTAGTCACAGTTTGCCCGTTGGGTAGAAAGCAACTGAGTAGAGCATTTGTAAAGCTCCTATTGGTACCCCCAATGCCTCTATCCCTGACTGAGGCTGGGTACTTAGCACTTCTGTTTTGAAATGCAGCTTCTCCTCTACTAACAAGAATCGACTTGGCTTGGTCGGTAATGGTACTGGGCCATAAAGCAGGGTCGTTGACCGTTTCACACCAGGAGTTGGGGTCCTTGCCCTCCTCATTTGAAAAACGACACTCACACGATGCAGCTGGCTGGTCTGATTGTGGGTCTGACACACCTGCAACTTTCCTTTCATGGTCTTTCTGCTGCTGGTCTGTGGTAGCCTGGCAGGGCTGGCATTCCTGCTCTGCACCTGACTGGGTCTGCAAAGGTACATAGTCACTGACAGGTGACACTAAGCCAGTGGTGAGCACATCTTCATTGCTAGAACTCTGATCACTGCTAACATTAGCAATACTTGTCTCACTCATATCCAGCGGTTTCTCAAAGAAGTTTGAGATCAAAGGAACGCTTTTCAGGAAATCTGCCTGATTTTGCTTCCTTAATCTTTTTTGCTTTTCTTTTTGAGGCACCACTTTTTTGTTAGGGATCCATGTTATTAATGGCAAGTGAGTAGTATATATCCTACACTACCTGTCAAAATATGATTTATGACCCTTGATTTATGACCCCCTCTGCCCCCCCACCTCTGTGAGTGACAGTCTAGTTTGATTGACAGGTTATGTTGACTGACATAGACATGAAACGCCCACCTCTCCCAAACCACCCCATCCCGTCCCACCCAACCCCACACACACACACACACACACACACACACACACACACACACACACAACAACAATGGTTTTATGACAAACCCATGCTGTGACGATGTATGTATTTAAGCATTCACACACTGTTGGATTTCTAAGAGAAAAGCTTTAAAATGTCTACACCAACTGTTAGTTCTAGCGAGCGTGAAAACATTTTGGTTTTTGCACCAAGGAGAAAAAGATATGTCAATGCATATGACAGTAGGCATCGCGAAAACTTTAAGGAAGTTTAAATAAACCTATTTGATTCTCGGGCTTATGACGTTTGTGGGTTTGGCAAACAGTATCATTGCCTACCCACAGCGGCTGTTAAAAGAAACATCAACCACATTCACGACATGTTTGAGGATTTTCTTCCAGCAGACCATCCCGACAACCACGGGTCCGAATGGTGCGGAAAATATCAAAGGCCGGACCTTGAATACGCGCCGATCGACATGAGCCGTGGAGCCGTGAACTACAGCTATGATGAATCAGCGGTGTTCAACAACTTGTCGGACGACTGCTCACTGGATCAATTTGGCATCCATCTTGGAAATATGAATATGACGTACCTATCGACGTCGGCTTTTTCACCAGATCCATTGGAGGGGTCGGCATCTAGACGTCAGAAGTTACCAGATGGTAATGAAGATAATGAAACAATAGTTGACACTCTTGAAGCGAAAGCTATAGCTGAGCCAAACGATGATGTGGATGGACAAGTATGCAGCACAGCATTAAAACTAATAAAGACTGCCGTTGTTGTAATCCTGCAACACATAATAGACAACAAACTGAAGGAAACATGTCTCGGTTGTGAAGTGAATCACCCCAGTCAACTTCGACATTCGTGTCTGTTTGAGCCGGATATTTTCTTTTTTGAAAAATACTATAAAGATATAACCGAGTCTCTGTTCACACCGGGGTTAAAGCATGTCATAGCAGAACTTCTAAAGCATGTTGGAATACGTTTACCACTTCTAAAAATTCAAGGTTGTGCCGAAACAGTTGTCTGTGAATTACAGTGCGAGCCATACATTGTGGAAAAGCTAGAGGAAATAAGAGAAAAGCTGGTTGATCACACATCCGAACAGTTTGTAGCCGACGCAGTTGACGGTTGGAAAACTGGTTTAAAGACTTGCAGCGCTGTTTAAGTCACGATGGGGAATGTTTGCGGCTTCCAGGGGTTGGCAGACCACTTGTTAAAACATCGAGTAAGCAATGATTTGAGAAGTTTGTTGTATAAATGTATTGTTGATAGCGTGGATGATTTTAGATTGTTTAATAGCATGTATGTTGTTGATGCTAAACGTTTACAAAATTTCAAGAACCAATTAAATATTGTTAAATCGACGTCAGATGATTGGTGTTATTTGACACAGTTATGTATAGATTCTAACGATGCAGCCCATGTGACTGATTTTCACTGTATTGTCACTCGTAGACATAAGAGACAGAATTTTACTAACAGTCATGTGCTTTGCCTATGCGCATACATATTAGACATTTGTGTGATAAAACTTTCAACAATGAAGCCGATTAATGTTTGTAAAGTGGTTGAAACACTTGTTGAACATCTAGTAGAGAGAAATGTAGATGTGTGTGTAAAATTTCTAGATTTCATCGATACATTGTGATTTTTGAATAAAACAGTCAAACAAACAAATCTGGGGTCATTATTTTCTGCAATGTCATCTATCAACATGGCAAATCTTTTAAGAACTGTTTATTACACACCGGCTAATTCAGGTTCATTAGGCGGTAAAAATCGTTTGAAACGGGGTGTTTTAGAGAATACAGGCGTGTGTCTGTCTGATCAACAGGTTTCAGATTGGCTCGCTGGTGAGGATGCGTACACACTTCACAAACCCATACGACATAATTACAAAAGAAACAGGGTTATAGTATACGGAATTGACTCTCAATTCCAAGCCGATCTTGTTGATATGAGTGCATATTCTAGGGAAAATGATGATTATGAATATATGTTGACGTGTATTGACGTATTTAGCAAATACGCATGGACCCGTTTGTTAAATAAGTCAGGTTTGGAAGTCTCAAAGGCATTTGCATCCGTGCTAGAAGAAGAAGGTAGAGTTCCTCAAAAGTTACAGACTGACAGGGGTAAAGAGTTTTTCAACAAACATTTTGAAAAATTAGTAGCAAAAAACAATTTTGCCACAGGTAGCGAGCTAAAAGCCAGCGTCATAGAATGTTTTAACAGAACATTAAAAAGTCGTATGTGGCGATATCTAACGGCTATAAATTCCAAAAGGTACATTGATGTTTTACAAGATATAATGCGTGGTTACAACGATAGTTACCACCGTAGTATCAAAATGAAGCCTGTCGAAGTGACAAAAGAAAATGAATCTATTGTGTTTGAAACATTGTATGGTGAACAAAACAAACTAGACAAGAAAACCGCCTTGAGGTACAAGGTTGGTGATGTCGTGCGTATTTCTAAAGTCAGGGGTCCATTTACAAAGGGCTATGAAGAGAACTATACACAGGAGTATTTCACCATATCAGAATGTATTCAACGACATCCGCCCGTATATAGATTGGAAGATTATGACGGTGATATTATACAAGGTAGTTTCTATGAAGAAGAGTTGCAAAAAATCCACATGTCTAGGGATAAAGCGTTTAAAGTTGAGAAAATTTTAGATATAAAGAAACGGGGTAAAAAAACATTGGTATTAGTGAAATGGTTAGGATGGCCATCAAAATTTAACAGTTGGGTTTCTGAAAATGATGTAGTGGACATAGAAAGGCCTTAAAAGATGTGTAACTACGCAAAATAATTCATTTACATGCTTGGACAACATGGATGACAACAGTTTTTGTGTCACTTTGCCGTGCAACTCGTCTAGGTCTGTGTACCCTGACAACCAAATTTCTAATTATAGAACAAAACTAACTAAACCCCTCGATTTAAAAGGTGACTGGGAAGTAGGTGTGTTAGAGTTTCAGTACCCACGAACATGGAAGACATTTTGCGAGACAGATGCCACATTTAGAGTAAATGACAAAAAATTGGGTAAAACAACAAAAATAATGATACCCACGGGGTATTATAACAATATACAAACACTGGTTGACGAGATTAACATTCATATAGCAGAACATTCGATAGTTCTTGGTTATGACCAAATAAGACACAAGGTTTTTATTAAGACGCGGTATGATATAGGGCTGAAATTTTATGGTAAACTAGCCATCATTTTAGGTTTTACATCTGGGGTCTTACTAGAGTGTGGTGTTAAAACGAAAGATTCAGATGTCGAACAGAAACAGTACGCGCCACACCCGGCCAACATCTATGGTGGTTTCTATGCGTTGTTTGTTTACACAGACATCATTGATTACCAGATGGTTGGTGACAGTTTTGTACCCTTGTTAAGATGTGTACATATAACGGGGGACAACCATGATACTGTCACTATTAGATACAACAATCCACACTACGTATCGATAGCAAAGACACAGATAAACGATATCGCCATAGAAGTGAAAACTGACCAGAACCAACACGTACATTTTTGCTCCGGGAAAGTGGTTGTAAAGCTACATTTTAGACCTGTAAAACAAACAATTAGGTTTTGAAAATGGATACTTTCAACAGACAAGCTATGGACCCCGAACGTTACATTTCTTACTATCAAAATCAGGCCGGAGGCCTCATGCCGGGCTATACAGGTAGTCCGGCAATGTATGGCGCCGGCTTTGGTGGGATTTTTAGAAATTTATTTAGAATGGCTATACCGCTGTTCAAGAGAGGATTTAGTATAGCCAAACCACATCTAAAAACAGCAGCTAAAAACATTGTAAGCGACGTTGTCAGCAATGGTCTGTCGCGTATGACAGAACACAAACACAATCAAGATGGTTCGGGCATGTTGGTGATGGCACGAAAATCTGTAAAACGACCACCTGGTAAGAGGCGTGGCTGTCCTGCTAAGAAAACCAAGCGTGCTACAAAAAAACACAGTGTCAAAAAGGAAGAGAAAGGGTAAACAGACGCGGGCCCCATTCAGCAGAAAGACTTTGAATACCATATTCTAATCATGGCTCTACTTCATCGTATGTCTGAAGAGTGTATTAAATCAGAACTGGACTTGTTTACAGTACCTTTAACACAAACCGCTATAGAGAAAAGTACCTATGTCGAAATCCCGCCGTTGTCAGCAATATCCGACACAGCTCCATTGGAGTTTTTCATAGCCGGACATGGCGAAGATTATACGGATCTAAATAACACACTCTTGTACCTTCGTCTTAAAATCACAAGACCTGATGGAACCGACATCGATGATGGTGCAGCTGTGGGGTTGATAAACTATCCAGGTGCTACGATATTTTCACAGGTCGATGTGTCACTAGGCGACAGGCTGATATCGCAGAGTTCAAATACATACCCATACCGTAGCATAATAGAATGTCTCGCCAACTATGGGAAAGATACCCTAGAAACTGTTTTTTCTGCGGGGCTATTTTATCAGGACACGGCGGGGCATATGGACGAAACAAACCCTGCAGGGAACAACCTAGGCTTGACAACGAGGGCAGCATTTACAGATGGTAGCAATGTAGTGGAACTGTTGACCCCAATTCATAGCGACATATTTTTTCAGGAGAAATTGATGCTTAATGGTGTTGATATAAAAATTCGAATGACACGCTGTAAGGATGAATTTTGCCTAATGCGGAATGATGCGTTAGCATACAGTGTATCACAAAAGTGAGTACACCCCTCACATTTCTGCAAATATTTCATTATATCTTTTCATGGGACAACACTATAGACATGAAACTTGGATATAACTTAGAGTAGTCAGTGTACAGCTTGTATAGCAGTGTAGATTTACTGTCTTCTGAAAATAACTCAACACACAGCCATTAATGTCTAAATAGCTGGCAACATAAGTGAGTACACCCCACAGTGAACATGTCCAAATTGTGCCCAAATGTGTCGTTGTCCCTCCCTGGTGTCATGTGTCAAGGTCCCAGGTGTAAATGGGGAGCAGGGCTGGTAAATTTGGTGTTTTGGGTACAATTCTCTCATACTGGCCACTGGATATTCAACATGGCACCTCATGGCAAAGAACTCTCTGAGGATGTAAGAAATAGAATTGTTGCTCTCCACAAAGATGGCCTGGGCTATAAGAAGATTGCTAACACCCTGAAACTGAGCTACAGCATGGTGGCCAAGGTCATACAGCGGTTTTCCAGGACAGGTTCCACTCGGAACAGGCTTCGCCAGGGTCGACCAAAGAAGTTGAGTCCACGTGTTCGGCGTCATCTCCAGAGGTTGGCTTTAAAAAATAGACACATGAGTGCTGCCAGCATTGCTGCAGAGGTTGAAGATGTGGGAGGTCAGCCTGTCAGTGCTCAGACCATACGCCGCACACTGCTTCAACTCGGTCTGCATGGTCGTCATCCCAGAAGGAAGCTGACGCACAAGAAAGCCCGCAAACAGTTTGCTGAAGACAAGCAGTCCAAGAACATGGATTACTGGAATGCCCTGTGGTCTGACGAGACCAAGATAAACTTGTTTGGCTCAGATGGTGTCCAGCATGTGTGGCGGCGCCCTGGTGAGAAGTACCAAGACAACTGTATCTTGCCTACAGTTAAGCATGGTGGTGGTAGCATCATGGTCTTGGGCTGCATGAGTGTTGCTGGCACTGGGTAGCTGCAGTTCATTGAGGGAAACATGAATTCCAACATGTACTGTGACATTCTGAAACAGAGCATGATCCCCTCCCTTCGAAAACTGGGCCTCATGGCAGTTTTCCAACAGGATAACGACCCCAAACACAACCTCCAAGATGACAACTGCCTTGCTGAGGAAGCTGAAGGTAAAGGTGATGGACTAAACCCAATTGAGCACCTGTGGCGCATCCTCAAGTGGAAGGTGGAGGAGTTCAAGGTGTCTAACATCCACCAGCTCCGTGATGTCATCATGGAGGAGTGGAAGAGGATTCCAGTAGCAACCTGTGCAGCTCTGGTGAATTCCATGCCCAGGAGGGTTAAGGCAGTGCTGGATAATAATGGTGGTCACACAAAATATTGACACTTTGGGCACAATTTGGACATGTTCACTTTGGAGTGTACTCACTTATGTTGCCAGCCATTTAGACATTAATGGCTGTGTGTTGAGTTATTTTCAGAAGACAGTAAATCTACACTGCTATACAAGTTGTACACTGACTACTCTAAGTTATATCCAAGTTTCATGTCTATAGTGTTGTCCCATGAAATGATATAATGAAATATTTGCAGAAATGTGAGGGGTGTACTCACTTTTGTGATACACTGTACAAAGTCAATATTCTCTCAGCATCATTATTTGTTAAAAAAGTGTCTGTGTCACCGGGTGTAAGGCTGGGTCATGCACAGGCCTTGTTGTCGACAACCGCTAAATACCCTATTGATAGAGTGTGTGTAAAAAAAATTTTAATACCTGCTGGGACACGCGTCTCTAATCATGAAAATTTATTTTTAGGAACGTTACCAAAGTCGATCATTTTGTGTATGGTGGAAAACCAGGCTTTTACGGGTGTTTATAATAGGAACCCATTTGCATTTAAACATTATGATTTGGAGTTTCTAGCCGTCTATTTAGACGGACAACAATTTCCATCTAAACCACATCAACCCGATTTCCAAACCGGCTCGGCAGTGCGAGAGTTCTTCCAGTTAGCCCTTGCGTCAGGAAGACATTTGAAAAACCAAGCTCTGTCTATTAATAGACAGGAACTCTTACAGGGCTACACACTGTACGCGTTTAATCTCACACCTGATGAAGAATGCGGTCAACATGTGTCCTTGGTCAAATCGGGTAATATTAGATTGGAGGCCCGTTTCAGACAACCACTACCACATATCGTAAATTTGATTGTGTATGCCGTTTTAATATTTACATAAACATGTAAACAATATACACAGCAAATAATATACAACATTTAAAAAGAAAATTAAAAGTTTAACCAATTACTGCCATCTAGAGCGGGTGAGACAAATAATCTGGGGGTTTCGACAGTCTTAACAGGTGATACGTCGCTCAACGGCGTCGCATAATCAGCAGGCGTTTTATTTTTTAACAAATTAATTTTTTGTCTGACATGTTTGTTTGGTATTGTAGAAAGAGGTATGTTTAAAACAGCAAAAGCCTCTAGAAACTCACCCCAACCCTGTGGTCTACGATCATCACTAACCCTGTGTGGGGCAGTGATGCTTTTTACCAGGTCCAGTATATGTGACCCAGGGATCGTACGTCCATTTAAGACAAACTCTCCCGAATCATTCCAGGAAGACACGTCTTTTGACTTAGACATTTTATCTAAAACATACTGAACATTCCACCTGCTTCGTGCTGGTACATTTCTAAGAACATCGCTGATTACAGAATTTTCATCACCGGTCTGGTCAATAACATTTGTTTCCTTATTAACATTATCCACGAGCGGTAACGCCAGTGTTAAAGTCTTGGTCTCCATATCACGGTGTTTAGCAACAGCTAAATATCACTGCAAGACAGCCGTATAAAACTTGGCCTTCTCATGGGGGTCGAGATCACTCCTAGCCAAAATATTTCTAATCGACGCGTCCAAGTCATTTTCCACAAATTTACTGATAACACCTCGGTTGTCATCGTTCTTTAACTTATCCAGCTGGTGTTGCGGTACCAGAAACAATTTTTCAGCAAACTCCATCTTTACAGTTTGGATGTTATCAAACTTGTTATAAATGGTAAAGCAACGCTTAACAATGGTAGAAGAAAACCTCCTTTCTGATTAATTACTTTCTTTTTCCGTGAAACGCAAACTTTTTTATCAGCAAAAAATTTAATTTCAGTCTTTTTCGTTTTTAACGTACGATATTGTTTGGGTGTGAGAGGTATGGTACCGTTAAGAACGTTAAGAGCTACTTCACACAGAGTTAAGATGAGCTCATTAGATGCTGTTTGTAAAATAACACGTCTCTGCGCCGGTTTAGCTTTAAATAAAAGTTTAAGAAGCGGTAGGTTTTTATATAGTCTGTCCGACATGTTGGTCTAGCGACTTTTTTTCTGGATGTAAACAACAGGTGTGTTTGAAAGCAGATCTGTTCTGAGACTAAAGTTTTCAGGAGTCTTTGCTTTATAATCAATCAAAAGGTGGCCGAACGGTTTACTTACAGCATTTTGAAAACACTCCATGAAAAATTTGGTATTGTCCTGCTAGATTTTCCTTGAAAAAACAAATTTTGCATTAGGTAAACGGCGCTTAAATTTCTATGGTGTACATACTGTGTAAAAACCTTTTCCACCTCTGTATTATTGCTAGCATCTTTCATAACATCGTCAATTATTAACAAATTATTCCTGTTAAGCGGTAGAAGTGTGTCATCATTTAGTGATGTCGGTATTCCTTGAACAAAATTAATATTTCTTATTTTTAACATTTCATCATAAAGAGGCTGCCAACAGTCATAAATATATACAATGTTCTCTATTTTCTTTGAAATCAACTCATCAGTACGCTCAATCAACTGTTTAACAAAAAAAAAATTTCAGGAATTTGATGGCCCGCTTATTACACATGAAAACGGATGCTGTAAACTGAAATCAAAACCATCAACCTCTAGAACACCGCGATAGCATGAACGTCTTTAGTATCCATGCTTACCGTTTTCAAATCGTGTCGAAAAAGTCGAAAAAGATGTACGAATCGCTGGGTTCTTTTAATTTGAGTGGCTGTATGTAACACTCATGCTTGGTGTCTGAAATTAAATCTTCACCACAATGAATACAGCGGTCAGACAAACACCTATGGCGTTTGGGCTTTGTCAAACTAACATGGTAACGACGACCACATTTTTTACAATACTTTGTGAGATCACATGAAGAAGCCATTACACCTACGTGGGGCTGCGTTTTTTTTTTTTTAATGCTGTTCATAACAGTATAGAGATTTACAGTAGCGAGAGCAACTGTCACAGTATTTGACAACTTTGCGGTGTGTGTGACACAATGCGTCTTGACACACATCGCAGCGAAATTTACAGCTATGATCTCGGGCGTTTGTGTAACCCCTATAACAAAACGTACAAACATACGGCACACCCATGAACGCTTTCAAATTTTTTATCATGTAGTAATGACCATCATGGAGGTACAAAAACACTGTCTTGTTTTGTGGTCTGTCGCTAGTTTGATACTTCTCTAAATCACCCGAAACACCCTTGTGAAAAACAACTATCTTAACACCATACATACATTCAAAACGACCAACGTCATTAAACCCGACTCTATGATCTTGAGAAAAACCAGCATTTGTCTGCAGTTGTTTGGCTATAGTTTCTAACGTGTTATATGTGGCGTTTGGGTTTAGAAATGATGCAATACAAATAGCAAAACACAAGTTATTTGAGACATTTGTTGGACAGAAAAGATTCAACCTGTTTTTTTCAATCACCTGGTTATGTGCTAGGTCACGAACCTTACGACGAACACCACCATTTTTACACATGGCTATCGAGACAATCAAAACCAAACTATCGTCTGTTCTAATACAACGATTGCTCTGCATAACTCTTTCAATAGCATCTGAAAACCTATCTACACTGTAACCGTCTCTTGAAGACAACACCGTGTTAACATCAGATGTTAAACTACCACCTCTTAGAGTAATGTCAATAACACCACCATCACCAGCTAGCAACCTGGATAACGATACAATTTCTGATAGTGTATTGTGTATATATGAAGTGTATGACGCCATATCAGTGGTTGGCGCATCACGTAAACTCAATGATCTGTGTAGTACAACACTGTTAAACAGACCCTGGGGCACTACGGTATAATCACCCACTACGCCGCCATTTGTCACCAACGTAGCTATATCGCTTTCTGACAGACCGTAGTTAGGAACTGTTGTATCGAGGGGCGTGTGTCCATATGACTGAGCCCCGCCTCCTGTCTGTTCTATGTTTATGTGTTGTGTATTATTTTGCAGATTACTTTCTAGTTCGGCTATAGACAAATTATACTCATTGTTTAGACACGCAGCTTGCTCGTCATGAGACATATGTTGGAAGGTCTCAAAAAATGTATCATTACATGTTAAATCTATCGTTTGCTCGCAACTACTAGCCAATCTATAGCGTTTTGTGGATGTTTCTTGTGAAGTTTGACCACTACTGTTTGTTAACCACGTATCCAATGTATTTTGCAAAAAAACACGGGTGTTACTATCGGCATTATTAACACTGTGTTGTGCAATATTTTGTATAACATTTATAGCATTTGTATACTGATGGTTTAGACAAGCTGCTTGCTCGTCGTGAGACATTTGCTGGAAATTTTTAAAAGCGGGGTCATCGCATGTGTCGTTGTCTGACCCCAAAAACCTTTTAGACGCCATTTTATTTATAACAAAATAATGTTGATACGTAATTGTTTAAGCTTGTACTGACGAGCTGATTTATTTAAAACCTTTAAACAACAACAGTTAACACTACAACAACAACAACAATAACTAACGACAACAATTATTTAGAACCAGATGGACCTGCTATGGGCATTAACGATGATACTTTTAGTTGTAAAAAACGGTTTAAATTGTACAATGTATTGTACACGTTGCTATTGTGTGATGCCTGTTCCTTCCGTAATTTTTGATTTTCTACAAATACATTTGAAATAGTTTGTTGCATATCTCCAATTACGTGACCTAAATTAGAAATCGTAGATTTTAAGTCGGCAATTTCTTTTCGAAAAGTATTGTCTGTTTTACGTTTTAGCGCGGCTTGTCTACGTTGCTCGATGGCTATTTTAGAAACATTCTGTACCAGACTCAACTCCTTAAACTTTGTAGAATTAACGGCGCTAACCTGGTGTAGCCTCTCGTGGTTTTGGTTAGGCTTTAAATCATCCTCGGCGGGGTCTCTTACTCTGTGCTGCACATCTGGATGCAAACTCCGTACGACCGTAGAATCAAAGTCCGTAAAACTATTATCGTTCCACGTTTTCAACAGTCCATCAGTCCATTCAAAGTTGTTCTGGTCTGTGTCAACTGGTCTGTGATTCACCGCCGAGCCGTTGCGGGTTTTGGAACCTCTGTGACCCCTCAGGGCTGCTAGTCGAACAGGGGTTAAAATTGTCTGACGTGTGTCCGTGGTTACCGCATGCAGTGTCCCGCGATACTGCCAACGGGGGCGTGTCAATTACGGCAGCAAAACCGTTAACAACCCCGTAGACTCAACCAGTCGCGTTAGCCCTGCTACAGAACATATAATTAGCATCACACATTAACATACAAACAATTTACAGCATGAATCATAACTCACCAAGTGGTTGTACATAACAGGATATGTCAGCTGTTTCTGTAGAAATGTATGAAATATTATGTTTGAATAACAAATAAACATCAACAACAATTAAATGTTACAAACACAGAAAACATACCTTCAAAAAGCTGAGATATTCCTTCAATGCTTTTAATAGCCTGGATTGTTTCAAGCTCAGATGTGCCTACACAATAAAAAAACCTGTTAAGTAAGAAAAACATTATAACACCCCCGAAATTCTTACAACAGAAATAACAACAGAAATAAGTAGAAAGATTGTACCAGCAACACACTTACCAAGAATGCTAGAGTCCATTGCAGATTTTCCAAATGGCATCTTGGTGTCTTAGCGTCTTCGTGTCTTGAACGACCGATTGTGAACTAGCTATGAAACAACGGCTATACATACTGTTTTACCTGGAACACACCTCTTAACATTTACATATTTAAATATTTTGTGGTCGATTGGCCTATCTATATGGACTATGTGTCATAAACCTTGGGTCTTGTTTGTGACCCCCACTTGTTGGGGTGGGTTGAGAATACGCGTCTGGAACCCCTTTGAAGTAAAGACACACCATACCTGGCGGCCATCCTGACATTGTTATAAATACAAATGAAACATTACATTAAATGGTTAATAGGAACAGTGTGACTATATGTTAGAGATCTAGTGGAGCCCTAACCAGATTAACAATAGATGTGTGAGTGTGTGTGTGTGTCTGTGTATTGTCCTGTGAAGAAAAAGTTTCACTTTTATTTGTTTCATAAATACATTTATTTTATGAAACAATGAGTTTATGAGTAGTGGTGGAGTGATGTCTAATATATCAAAAAAATATCTAAAAAGATTTAGCAGTCTGTGTGATATGGGGTTTCGTAAACCTTTGGAAATGTGTTTGTGCCCACCATTTGTGGGGTGGGGGTGTACATCTGCAAATCCTTTGTAGTAAAGATAACCCCTAGCCTTAAACCTAAACCTTAAATATTAACATATATAGAGACATCACACCTAATTGACTTTTGATGTTAGAAACTATGAGGTGACCTAGCCAGATGATGTTAGGGTTAGATAATAACCCACCAAGGACTAGGGGGGAACCCAAAGGCGAGTGCACAAACAACAAAACCCAGAAGTGATAATGCGATATTTATTTAAACAAATAATAAATAAACGACCAAAACAAACAACCAAAAAGATAACAGAAAACGAGAGGGGAGCGGCAGGAGCGGTACTGGAAGCGCCGGGGAACTGCAGGGCGGACTGATGACCAGGAGTGATGAACCGGAATGCAGGATGACCAGGAATGGCAGGAGAACCAGGAATGGCAGGAACGCAGGAGAACCAAGAACGGCAGGAACGGCAGGAAAACCAGGAACGGCAGGAACACAGGAGAACCAGGAACGGCAGGAACGCAGGAACGGGGGGAAGGTCTAGGAGGCGATGAAAAACAAAATACGTTAAAGAGGAGAAGGTAAAAGAAGAAGACTCACGGTTTAAGGACACAACGAACGGCCGTCTGTGTACCGTATGGCAAGCAGACAATCTGGCGACGAGTGAGAGAAAAGCCGGCGTTTAAATGCAGGAGTTGATGAGATGAGGAATGAGGCGCAGGTGTGTGTGGGGTCCGCCCTCCAGCGATCTATTGGCTGGAACCGCAGCAACCTCCGAAAACAATACCGCTCCAGGCCGCTAGGGGGAGAAGGGAGCAAAACGGGAAAACAAACGCAAACCACCACCAAGAACAAAAGCGATCGGGGAAACTAAAGAAAACGGAGAAAAACAAAATACAAACCGGAATAAAAACAAAACGCTGGGAAACCCTGAAAATAAAAGGTAAGTGCTGGCGGATCCTAACAGTACCCCCCCCTCAACGGCCACCTCTAGGTGGCCTACCGGGTCTATCGGGATGTAGACGGTGGAACTCACGGACCAGGTTGGAGTCAAGGATGGCAACCCGGGGAACCCACGACCGCTCCTCAGGCCCATAACCCTCCCAATCTACCAGGTATTGGAGGCCCCGACCACGTCTACGGACATCCAGCAACCGGCGAACCGTGTATGCCGGATGCCCATCGATGAGCCGGGGGGGTGGTGGGGGTTCGGTCGGAGGGTTCAAGGGTGAGGAAACCACGGGCTTGAGCTGGGAGACGTGGAATGTGGGGTGGATCCGCATGTGGCGGGGAAGTTTCAGTCGTACCGACGTGGGGTTGATGATCTTCTCGACGGTGTAGGGGCCGATGAAGCGGGGGGAGAGTTTCCGAGACTCGACACGCAAGGGGATGTGAAGGGTGGACAACCAGACAGCTTGACCAGGAGCATAGGGGGGGGCCGGTCTTCTACGACGATCGGCCGACTGCTGGTTGGCGTCCCGAGTGCGCAGGAGGGTGGTCCTGGTGGAGCGCCAGAGTCTTCGGCACCTGCGAAGGTGGTGCCCAACAGAGGGGACTGCCACATCGGCTTCTTGTTCGGGGAACAGTGGTGGCTGGTAGCCTAAGGAGGCCTCGAAGGGGGACAATCCTGTGGCAGATGACACCAGAGAGTTGTGGGCATACTCGACCCAGGCCAGGTGGGAGCTCCAGGCCTTGGGGTTGCGAGCAGCCATGCACCGTAAGGCCGACTCCAGGCCCTGGTTGGTCCTCTCCGCCTGACCGTTGGACTGTGGGTGGAAGCCGGAGGACAAGCTGACTGTGGCGCCCAGTGCCCTGCAGAAGGCCTTCCAAACCTGGGAGGTGAATTGGGGCCCTCGGTCCGACACAATGTCCAACGGGATACCGTGCACGCGGAAAACTAAATTAACTAAAATTTCTGCTGTTTGGAAGGCTGTGGGAAGCTTCGGCAGAGCGGCAAAGTGCACGGCCTTGGAAAACCGGTCCACAATGGTGAGGATAACTGTGTTCCCGTTGGAGTCCGGAAGGCCCGTGACGAAGTCCAAAGCAATATGGGACCACGGGCGACTCGGGATAGGAAGAGGCTGGAGTAGCCCCGCAGGAGACTGATGGGAAGCTTTGTTGCGTGCACAGATGGTACAGGCCGCCACAAATTCCCTAACATCCTTCTCCAAGGATGGCCACCAGAAATGCCTCTTTAGGAAGGATAAGGTACGACTAGTCCCGGGATGGCAGGCGACGCGGGACTCATGGGCCCATCGAAGGACCGGCGAGCGAGCTGTGGCCGGGACGAAGAGATGGGTTTGGGTTCCTGTCCTGGGGTCTGGTTCCTGGGCCTGGGCTTCGGTGACTAGACGACGAACGTCCCAAGTGAGGAGCCCAACAAGTCGACTCGGCGGGAGGATAGTCTCGGAAGAGGTGAGGGCTTCCTTCGGGGCAAACTGGCGAGAGAGGGCGTCCGGTTTGATGTTCCGGGATCCAGGCCGGTAGGTCAAAGTAAAATCAAAACGGGCGAAGAACAGTGCCCATCTGGCTTGCCTGGCGTTCAGCCTCTTTGCCGTCTGGACGTAAGACAAATTCTTGTGATCCGTCCAGACGACAAAGGGCTGAGCGGCCCCCTCCAGCCAGTGCCTCCACTCCTCCAAGGCCAGTTTCACTGCCAGTAGCTCACGGTCCCCGACATCGTAATTGGCCTCAGCTGAAGAAAGGCGACGTGAAAAAAAAGCACAAGGGTGCAGAGGGTTCTCGGGACTCGCCCGCTGGGAGAGCACAGCCCCTACCCCAGTATCGGATGCATCCACCTCCACCACGAACTGCTTGTCGGGGTCGGGCTGGATGAGGATGGGGGCGGAAGTGAACAAGGTCTTGAGCCGGAGAAAAGCTTCCTCTGCCTCCCGGGGCCAGGTGAAGGAAATCTTAGTCGAGGTGAGGCGAGTGAGGGGTGCTGCCACGTGGCTGTAGTTTCGGATGAATCGTCGGTAGAAGTTAGCGAAACCCAGGAAGCGTTGGAGCTCCTTCCGAGTGGTAGGGGTAGGCCACTCTGTGACCGCTCGGATCTTGTGTGGGTCGGCTCTAACCTGGCCGCTCTCCAGAACGACCCCGAGGAATTCCACAGAGTCGACGTGGAACTCGCACTTCTCGACCTTGACGAACAATCTGTTCTCTAATAACCGAGAGAGGACCCTCCGGACATGCGCTCCGTGTTCTTCCCGGGACTTGGAAAAAATCAAGATGTCGTCAAGGTAGACGAACACGAACCGGTTGAGGAAGTCTCTGAGCACATCGTTGGCCAAGGCTTGGAAGACTGCTGGGGCGTTACAAAGCCCGAAGGGCATCACGAGGTACTCGAAGTGGCCGAGCGGGGTGTTGAACGCCGTCTTCCACTCGTCGCCTTCTCGGATCCGCACCAGGTGATACGCGTTACGTAGGTCCAACTTTGTGAAGATGGTAGCACTGTGCAGGGGTTCAAAGGCCGACGACATCAACGGCAGGGGATACCGGTTCTTGACCGTGATCTGGTTGAGGCCCCGGTAGTCGATGCATGGCCGCAGGGTCTTATCCTTCTTTTCGACAAAAAAGAAACCAGCTCCTAAGGGAGATGATGAGGGGCGGATGATTCCGGCGGCCAGAGACTCCGAGATGTAGCTCTCCATCGTGCTCCTCTCAGCACGAGAGAGGTTATAGAGCCGACTGGTAGGCAGTGG
This sequence comes from Trichomycterus rosablanca, assembly GCF_030014385.1. Classification (NCBI taxonomy): domain Eukaryota; kingdom Metazoa; phylum Chordata; class Actinopteri; order Siluriformes; family Trichomycteridae; genus Trichomycterus; species Trichomycterus rosablanca. Next base: position 13,281,662 of record NC_085991.1, read on the forward strand.
GGCACCAGGCAGCAAGTCGATGGCACAATCGTAGGGTCGGTGAGGGGGTAGAGACTGGGCCCGGTACTTGCTGAACACCTCGCGGAGGAAGTGGTACTCCCGGGGCACCTTGGACAGGTCAGGGGATGCTGCAGAGGGGGTGGTGCTTGTCCCGTTCCCCGGCTGAGGGATGGCGGAGACCAGACAGTTGGCGTGGCAAAAGTCGCTCCAAGCCACAACTCGTCCACGAGCCCAGTCGATGTGGGGGTTGTGACGTGCCAACCAGGGGTAGCCTAGGACCAGGGGGGTCTGAGGAGCTTTGATAACTACGAAGGAGAGGGTCTCCCGGTGGTTTCCTGAGAGGAGCAGGGACAAAGGCGCGGTACGGTGGGTCACCCGGGCAATGATCCGTCCATCCAGGGCTCGCGCAGTGATAGGAGGGTCCAGGGGCTCCAGGGTCCCCCCCAGCTGACTTGCCAGCCCTTCGTCCAACAGGTTGTCCTCCGCACCCGAGTCCACTAAGGCCTGGAGAGGGACCGAGCAGCCATGGCAACAAAGGGTTGCCTGCATGCGGAGGTGGCGTTGCTGGGAGGATTGGGATAGTTGTGGGAGGGGGGATAGCTGAGAGTCGCCCGCCAGTACCCCCACGGCTACTGACGGGCGCCCTCTTTTGGCCGGACAGGGCATGCCCGGAGAATATGGCCTGCCTGACCACAATAAAGGCATTGCCCGGCCCTGAAGCGGTTAGCCCGCTCCTGGGGGGTTAACCGGGCACGCCCCAACTGCATGGGTTCAGGCATTGGTACTAAGGGTATAGGGGCAACACTGGAGGCACCTGAGGGCTCTGAGGGGCTCGAACAGGTCAAAGGGGAAGGTAGCCTGGAACCGGTTCCGGCCGCCCTTTCATGGCGGCGGCTGCGGAGGCGGTTATCCAAGCGGATGGCCAGAGCTACCAGGGAGTGGAGGTCGGGGCTCTCGTCCCTTGCCGCCAACTCATCCCTCAGGGAGTCGATGAGACCTTGCCGGAAAGCCTCCCGGAGGGCCTCGTCGTTCCACCCTGAGTCGGCGGCCAAGGTCCAGAACTCAATAGAATAATCAGCCACGGACCGGGAACCTTGGCGCAGGGAAAATAGTCGGGAAGAGGCACTCCCCGAATAATCCGGGTGGTCAAACACTGTCCTGAACCGGGCGAGGAAATCAACAAACGAGCCCTCTCGAGGGTCCGTCTGTGACTGTACCGCTTCGGCCCAGGTCAGGGCCCTGCCTCTCAGGTGACCAATAATAAAGGCCACCTTACTGGCCTCGGTGGCAAAGGTAGTGGGACGCTGACGGAAAATGGATTCGCATTGGAACAAAAACCCTCTGCACCTCTCCAGGTCTCCACAGAAGGGCTCGGGGTTGGGGACAGGTGTTTCCACGGAGGACCCTGGAACCACGGGACCCGTCGGAGGTACGACCGGAACCTGGGAAGGAGCAAGAGGTACAGGGTTAGGAGGTATTAGACGTACTACTTGCTGGGTCAAGCCAGCGAGCTGCTGGCTGAGTGTCCCCAGCATCTGGTTATGGCGGATAAGGATCTCCTCAACGGTCAGGTCCCCACCCGTTTGTGCACCCGTGGGTTCCATGGTGGCCAGATTGTACTGTTAGGGTTAGATAATAACCCACCAAGGACTAGGGGGGAACCCAAAGGCGAGTGCACAAACAACAAAACCCAGAAGTGATAATGCGATATTTATTTAAACAAATAATAAATAAACGACCAAAACAAACAACCAAAAAGATAACAGAAAACGAGAGGGGAGCGGCAGGAGCGGTACTGGAAGCGCCGGGGAACTGCAGGGCGGACTGATGACCAGGAGTGATGAACCGGAATGCAGGATGACCAGGAATGGCAGGAGAACCAGGAATGGCAGGAACGCAGGAGAACCAAGAACGGCAGGAACGGCAGGAAAACCAGGAACGGCAGGAACACAGGAGAACCAGGAACGGCAGGAACGCAGGAACGGGGGGAAGGTCTAGGAGGCGATGAAAAACAAAATACGTTAAAGAGGAGAAGGTAAAAGAAGAAGACTCACGGTTTAAGGACACAACGAACGGCCGTCTGTGTACCGTATGGCAAGCAGACAATCTGGCGACGAGTGAGAGAAAAGCCGGCGTTTAAATGCAGGAGTTGATGAGATGAGGAATGAGGCGCAGGTGTGTGTGGGGTCCGCCCTCCAGCGATCTATTGGCTGGAACCGCAGCAACCTCCGAAAACAATACCGCTCCAGGCCGCTAGGGGGAGAAGGGAGCAAAACGGGAAAACAAACGCAAACCACCACCAAGAACAAAAGCGATCGGGGAAACTAAAGAAAACGGAGAAAAACAAAATACAAACCGGAATAAAAACAAAACGCTGGGAAACCCTGAAAATAAAAGGTAAGTGCTGGCGGATCCTAACAGATGAGCCCTTGAGGTGTTGGGGTGTGTGGATATGTTTATGATGTTGTGTTGGCCTGTGAAGAAAACTAAAAGTTTCTAATGTATTTGTTTATTAAACATTTAATTTAAAATACACTTTTATATTTAGTTAGCATTAATCAACGATGCATACTTTAAAACACTAACTTAAACCACTATTGTGTATGAGTAGTGTGGAGCGATGTGTAGGTGTATGTGTTTGATGTTTCTTTTAACAGACAAAATAAGGCATGCCATGACACTCATTATACAGCCCCTACAAACATCGTAAGCCAGATAATCAAATTGGTTTATTTTAACTTTCCTTAAAATACTTGCTAAGCCTACCGTCAAATGCTTTGTCTATCTTTTTTCTCCTTGGTACAAAACCAAATTGGTATCACAAACACTAGAACTACAGATGGGGTACCTGTTGAATATCTAAAAAGTGTCTGATTTACACATATGATACACATTTTGAAGTTTTTTTTTATTACCTAGAAATTCATCAGTATGCGAATGCTTAAACACTACATACAGACATTGTTACAGCATTGGGGCTCCATAAACCACTTTGGTCCCACTTTAAAATAAGGCTCCCTTTATAAAGGGTTTATAAAGGGTTAATAAAGGGTTAATAAACCGTTTATTAAGGGTTATTAAATAGGTTGTAAATGCCTTATAAGTCATTAATAAGCTGTTATAAAGCATGAATAGAAAGGGCAACCGGAGTGTCACTTGCCAAATAGTGATCCTACATCATTGCCAAATAGTGAACCCACATCAATCTGTAATGTTAAGCCTCATATCATGTCAGGAACTTATCTAGCTTTCTCTTCTCTATCAGTCAGCATTAAACCTGTCAGCTTCATCATGTGTTAATAAGTTTAACCATTTAACCACCATGTTTAACCATTTAACCACCAACAGGACGCCTTTTTTAGTCATTAAAGATAATGCGGCGAACATCAACATATGAAATGACTAAATTCACATTCTAAAGTCTTAGCAATATTTATTTTTACCTTGACATTTTCAGCATACTGACATCTTCCTCATGGTTGCCACAGGTTCTGGTTTGCTGCAGGTCACTCTCAGATATCTGTGACCTATCTAAACCATCTTAAACTTATTTTAAAGTGTAACACACTTCACCATTTGTTAATGAGTTATTAACACTTATAACTGCAAAACAGGAGCCTTATTTTAAAGTGTAACACACTTCACCATTTGTTAATGAGTTACTAACACTTATAACTGCAAAACAGGAGCCTTATTTTAAAGTGTAACACACTTCACCATTTGTTAATGAGTTACTAACGTTTATAACTGCAAAACAGGAGCCTTATATTAAAGTGTTACACACTTCACCATTTGTTAATGAGTTACTAACGTTTATAACTGCAAAACAGGAGCCTTATTTTAAAGTGTAACACACTTCACCATTTGTTAATGAGTTATTAACACTTATAACTGCAAAACAGGAGCCTTATTTTAAAGTGTAACACACTTCACCATTTGTAAATGAGTTATTAACACTTATAACTGCAAAACAGGAGCCTTATTTTAAAGTGTAACACACTTCACCATTTGTTAATGAGTTATTAACACTTATAACTGCAAAACAGGAGCCTTATTTTAAAGTGTAAAATACATGACCAATCAGTCACATTTATGTTAAAAAAAATTGCTATGACAAAAGAAATAAGGAATACAGTTTTATTTGCACAGTAGAAAACAGTTTTAAAGTTTAAAGGGCACTCAAATTTAAACTGCCATAACAAAAATGTATTAGACATTTATTTATGTTATGTAACTCTTTAAATAAAAAATGTATAAAATAAATAAAATGTTACTCAAAATATTGCTTAAATCAGTCTTTAATTTAAATCAGTCTAAATCTTTACCAAGTGTAAGTTTTTATCTAAAAATAAAACAGCTGTTCTAAACAAAAGTTTTCCTAAACAAACCAAAAAGTATACCTCGCATACTGTTGTATTTTAAGTTTTTTCACTCATGAACTTGAACCAACGTGCCAAATACATTTTGAACAGAACAAAGTATAAGCAGAACAAAGCATAAACAGCCATTAAACAGGTTTGCTTCTCCTAATGGGAAGGAGTGTACCCCCAGCCTTCGTGCTTTCTATTTTTTCTTTCACATCTTCATCTTTCTGAATAGACGCCTCACACCTCTTAGCAAAGGCAAGCACTGTTTCTCCACTAGGCCTCTTGGCCAGAACCTCTTCATATACCTCAGGAACTGCAATAGCAAGCTCTCCAATCGCTGAAGTGGACACCACAGTGTTCCTGTCAACTGCGTGCATCTGGAAGGCCCTGGTCATGGTCTTTGCCTTATTTTGAAGAAGAAGATGAGGATAAAGAAGATGAGGATGATGTATCAAAGGTTTCAGAATCATTTACAGTGAATGAAGCATCCATGGTTTCTTCCTTTGTTGTAACTGAAAAATGTAACAAAAATATTCACTTAACACTGTAACTACTGTTATACTGTAACTACTTTTATTTAAACATACTGTATATACCTTGAATCACAGAAGTGGCCCATGTACTAAAAAGTGATGTTTAGAAGTTGTGTTGCAGTAGGGGCTATGTCAGAGGCTGAGCCTTAAAAAAACATGTGTTATAAAAATTTGAATTACATCTACTGTCTAAGTGGGTATCATTTATTGATCAGGCCAGAATCAGTTCTCAATTCAGAATCAATTCTGACTCAAGAACCTTAATTAAAACTGAATGTTCAGAATCAATTAATCAATTATCAGGCTTTTTAGATAAATCTAAAAAAACAACCATGAGCAATTGTAAATGCAACACTGACAGTTCCATTAGAAAAACCAAAAATGGTTCTTCTATCATTATGATGTCAAGCTTGTAACAATAGAAGAACCCTTTCGGTGCTATATAGAACCCTTAGAAAGGTTCTGTAAAGGTTTCATGGTTCTATATAGACAGGCAACCGCCCTAATTCAAACTGTAATTATTACTGAATGTACAGTATATACACTTGGGATATTATTAATTATGTAATAAACTATCTAGTACACTATGTAAGAAACACAAATCATCATCTAGTTATATTTTATATGTAGTGAACTTCTAGCGCACTATGTAGGGAACCTAAATCCGTTAACTAGTACGCTACCTAAAGCATTAGCATCTAGTGCACTAAGTAAGGAACATAAATTCTTTTCTAATATACAGTCTAGTGCACTGTAGGAAACAAATCTATTATCTTTCACACTATCTAGTGCACCATGTAGGGAACATTAATGTGTAATGTGTAACGCGAACAGTTAGCTTAGTAGCTCAGTTAGCAGCTCCTAAATACCATATCCTTTGGTGTGTGCGAGAGGTTTTTTAACGCAAAACTTACTTTCTCGCTCATCTGTTGGGACTTGTTTCATCTGTTGGCGTCTTTGGATCCTCTTTGAATGAGAACTGGCAGCAGAGGAACTCGATCCTTTTTTCATTTGTATCATCCATGGTTCTTCTTAGGAGAAAAAGACGTGCTGTACTACGATCATCAGTCCCGTAGGAGACGATAGCGTGCGGTATCAGTATATTCGCCTGTGATTGGATGTTTGTATAACATCGTCTGTGATTGGATCCTTATTTTTAGCGCCAAAATCTTTCGTTTGTATTTTTTTCTGGTCTAAATCGGCTAGAAGCAGATGGGACCATCTCTGCTAAGATTCACCAACAAACAGGTAAGAATATATTTGTCTCACCTGTAATTATGCATGATCTATTTAAAGATTGCAGGATAGATACCATGAGATAAATAAGGGGCAACATGAGCATGAATTAAACAATGGGCGACATGAATCTGCTTAAATTCTAAAATACTATTGTACATAAAAGCTATAATACACACATATATTTTACTACACATATATACTATATATACTACTTCTCTGGTGTGCACAATGCAGGGCTAAATTTCACTCCATGTATGGTTGTTATTGCAAGACTTCTTATGAACTGGTTTAATTAATTTTATTTATTAAAAGTTCGTTCGTTCATTAATTTTTTTGTGTGTATTTTGAATTCTGGTTTATTTTGTGTTGTATTTTAGTGTGCAGTCTTGCTAGTGTAAACAGTTATTTTTTATATATAAAATACAAAAATACAATTATACAGAGAACTGCTTGCAGCATAAAGGCATTTCAGAAATGTTCTTGTTAATTGTCTGTGCTCCCTTAGCAGAATGTCTCTGGAAACAAAGTTGCGTGCCAGGATTGAGGGAAAACAAACAAAACGCAAGACACTGAAGTTGATTAAGTGGTTGCAAAGGAAACACCTTCTGAAGGAGAAGCTTAGATGCCCTCTCTGCCACCACAAAATGAAAATGATATCTGTGACGAAGAAGGATCAATACAACTGGTATGTGATATGGCCTGATAATCTCCATGTCACTGAATAGAACATCATTACACTTAAACTAAGATTATCATAAACTAATTATAATTGTTTTTTCTTCTCATTATTATTATTATTATTATTATTATTATTATTATTATAATAATTATTATTATTATTATTATTATTATTATTGTCACTTGTATATAAAGATTAAAAAATCAAAGGCATGTTAAATTGCTGCTAAACTATTTAGTAATGCAAGGCAAAGTGTGTACAATATATCACAACAAGGTATAATGTAGAAATAATGTATGTTTGGCATGTTCACAGGTGCTGTAAAAGAGGAGGTCATGGCAGAGTCTCTAAAACCATCAGAGCTGGCTCCCTCTTTGAAAATTCGAAATAATCTCTGTTCAGTTGGATGAAGTATATTTACAGGTGCTATGATGTGTTTTGTATACCTACAGAAGTCTTGTCAAAGTATCCTATTACATTATTCTTTTCTACTCCAGATTCTCACAAGGACTCAGGCTCAGACAGATTGATATGATCAGTGATGACATTGCTAGCAGCTCCACAACACTGACTAAAATGGCAAGGTGCATTCGAGAGGTTTGTATTTGCTCAATAAACAGACAAAGAAGGAGGAACAGGCAGTGTCTTGGTGGTCAAAAAGAATTTGTTGTGATAGACGAGAGCTGCTTCCATCATCGGCGAAAGGTTTGTACACCTTTTCAGTTTGTTTATAATGTGAGCTTTTTAAAGACACCACTATTTTTTAGCCCATACATACTAGGCCTATCATAATCATTAAACCTATCATGCTTCATGCTATCATGCTTATGAGGGCGGCGCGGTAACTCGGGGGGTAGCACTGCACCCTCACAGCAACAAGGTCCTGGGTTCGATTCCCTAGGTGGGGCGGTCTGGGTCCTTCCTGTGTGGAGCTTGCATGTTCTCCTTGTGTCTATGTGGGTTTCCTCCGGGAGCTCTGGTTTCCTCCCACAGTCCAAAAACATGCAAGTGAGGTGAATTGGAGACACTGAATTGTCTGTGACTGTGTTTGATAGTGAACTTGAACTGATGAATCTTGTGTAATGAATAACTACCTGTCATAAATGTACTTGATGACATAATAAAAATTAATTAATTTAAATCCTATTCAATAAATAAATCATGCTTTTGAATGCATGTATTTTTGTTCATATTTATGAATAAAAGACAAAACACATTGTGTGTAAATTTAAAGTGGATATATGTATACCAATAACAATAGCATATGTATTTACATTTCATTCATTAAAATATTTTATATGAATGTTTTTTTTTTAAGAGAATCTTACAACAAACAGTGCTGGAGACATTATTAAGGTTTTTTTCTGTATAATTATCCATAAATTAAATTACACTATGTACCTAATTCCTAATATGACAGTTTAAAACCAGATGTACCATATTTTCTGTAATTTGTGTGCACTAAATTGATCATTTTTTTTTTTTTGTATGCACGGGGACGGTTTGGAAATACATGGAGAAGGAAGAAATGGGTCTTTGGAATGATGGGTGTCAAAGACAAAAGACGGAGACTGGTGTTAAAACTAGTGCAGAAACGATCAAGAAACCACCTTGTTCCTCTGATCAGAAAGCATGTTAAGGCAGGAAGCAGCATAATCAGTGATGAGTGGAGGGCATATAAGGCTGTGTTGAGGAACATGGGGTACAAACACTATACCACAAACCACAGCAGGTGGTTTGTGGATCCCCAGTCCGGTAGCCACACACAACACATTGAACGAGCTTGGGGGATTATCAAAGGACATATCTATAGACTGAGAGGAAATCGCACAGAGACTTTGTTAAAAGAGCACCTCAAGGTACTTGAATGGTCATCCTGGCTTGGCTCTCGTCATCCTGATGGGCCACTTGGACGTTTGTTCAAGGACATACAAAAAGCATTTCCAGTGTGAATGTTCACAATTTATTTCTTATATTAGCTAAATGTTAATGTTTGTAACTAATGTTTGTAAATAAATGGACTTTACAGTAAGTCTCTTTTTTGGCAGTTATAAGTGTTAATAACTCATTAACAAATGGTGACGTGTGTTACACTTTAAAATAAGGCTCCTGTTTTGCAGTTATAAGTGTTAATAACTCATTAACAAATGGTGAAGTGTGTTACACTTTAATATAAGGCTCCTGTTTTGCAGTTATAAGTGTTAGTAACTCATTAACAAATGGTGAAGTAAGTGTGTTACACTTTAAAATAAGGCTCCTGTTTTGCAGTTATAAACGTTAGTAACTCATTAACAAATGGTGAAGTGTGTTACACTTTAAAATAAGGCTCCTGTTTTGCAGTTATAAACGTTAGTAACTCATTTACAAATGGTGAAGTGTGTTACACTTTAATATAAGGCTCCTGTTTTGCAGTTATAAACGTTAGTAACTCATTTACAAATGGTGAAGTGTGTTACACTTTAATATAAGGCTCCTGTTTTGCAGTTATAAGTGTTAATAACTCATTAACAAATGGTGAAGTGTGTTACACTTTAAAATAAGGCTCCTGTTTTGCAGTTATAAGTGTTAATAACTCATTAACAAATGGTGAAGTGTGTAACACTTTAAAATAAGGCTCCTGTTTTGCAGTTATAAGTGTTAGTAACTCATTAACAAATGGTGAAGTGTGTTACACTTTAAAATAAGGCTCCTGTTTTGCAGTTATAAGTGTTAATAACTCATTAACAAATGGTGAAGTGTGTTACACTTTAAAATAAGTTTAAGATGGTTTAGATAGGTCACAGATATCTGAGAGTGACCTGCAGCAAACCAGAACCTGTGGCAACCATGAGGAAGATGTCAGTATGCTGAAAATGTCAAGGTAAAAATAAATATTGCTAAGACTTTAGAATGTGAATTTAGTCATTTCATATGTTGATGTTCGCCGCATTATCTTTAATGACTAAAAAAGGCGTCCTGTTGGTGGTTAAATGGTTAAACATGGTGGTTAAATGGTTAAACTTATTAACACATGATGAAGCTGACAGGTTTAATGCTGACTGATAGAGAAGAGAAAGCTAGATAAGTTCCTGACATGATATGAGGCTTAACATTACAGATTGATGTGGGTTCACTATTTGGCAATGATGTAGGATCACTATTTGGCAAGTGACACTCCGGTTGCCCTTTCTATTCATGCTTTATAACAGCTTATTAATGACTTATAAGGCATTTACAACCTATTTAATAACCCTTAATAAACGGTTTATTAACCCTTTATTAACCCTTTATAAACCCTTTATAAAGGGAGCCTTATTTTAAAGTGTAACCAAAACTTTTGATGTTAAAAAACATTGTTCTGTTAAAAGGCCCTTGTTCTGTCAGTCAACATTACCTGCCATTCAAGGATTGTGAGGTGGGGTAGGGAGAGATGTGTGGGGCTGGTGGGGGTCTGTGGTTGGGGTGGGCGTGTGGGGATGGGGTGTGTGGGGTGGGTGTGTGGGGTGGGTGTGTGGGGTGGGTGTGGTGTGTGTGTGTGTGAGTAGAATGGGGTGTGTGTGGGGTGGGAGGGAGGGAGGGAGGGGGGCTGTGAGGAACCATGGCCTGTCGGTCAAAATGATCTGTCAATCAAAACTAGTCTGTCATACACAGAGGGGGTCATAAATCAGGGGTCATAAATCATATTTTGACAGTTAGTGTAGGATATATACTACTCAAGTGTTTCTTAAGATGCAAATATAGAAGCTTGTCTTGCAAATTCCTATTCATATCCAATACTTACTATGTTGTTTCTATGTTGTATGTTCAGGAAAAAAATACAATCACAAAATTGTAGAACCAGATACAATATGTAATAAAAAAGGCTGACCTATAACTATTTAGCTATAAATTGTTGTTATTGTAAATGTATTGTATGTATGTACTAATATTATAAAGCTTACACTTCTACTATTATCAATAATGTAATATGCAAATAACAATAAGCTTTTAAAAAAGCTGTGAGTTGCTAGTTAGCAACATTACACTAGCCTTGAAAAAGGCTGTGAACCTTTCAAAGTTTAATATATTATATATAGTAATATAATATTATATCATGTAATATAATATAATATATAAGCCTTTGAAAAAACTATGAAAAGAATGTAACAGAATATATGCAATATAGTATAGTATAATGTATTATTAAAATATTTATATATATTATAAAATTATATAATGCAGTATAAAGGGCAATGAGCCTTTAAAAAGGCTGTTGGTTGCTAATCTGGTAATAGCAAGGTAAAAGTTGTAGTAAAAGCACAGAGCAAGTTCGCAAGCTGAACTGTCTGAATGTGAGGAGTTTTGATACTGGCAGAGGGTTTAATATACAGTATATCTTGCATATTCACTTGGAAGTTATCGCAACACCTGATTGGCTCAGCCCCGTGGGAATTTAGGGCAATGTAACAATTTTTCACCACTGAGTGAGAGAGTGGGGGAGGGGCAGCCACTATCTACTACAAAAAATGCTGTTTTGTGTGTGTGTGTGTGTGTGTGTGTGTGTGTGTGTGTGTGTGTGTGTGTGAGAGAGAGAGAGAGGCATGGAGAGGGAGACAGGGGGAAGGTTTTGAGTATATTAAAAATGCTGTGTTAATGATATTAAATCAAGTTTAATTATTGTCGAGACTCCTTCACACTGCCTTGAAACATGTCAAACTGTCATTGAATAGTCATTGAATAACAAGCTGAATAAAATATGTTTTCCAATAAATAATCCTCAAACAAAATATCAGGGTTACACGCATACGCAGCCACAGCTACTACAACAAAACAACTTGCTGTTTCATCATCTGTCACCAAACCAAAATTGTGCTACTCAGTAAAATTAGCTTGCAGTTCTGTTGTATGAAAAGGCACTTTTCCTTTCATGCATTCCTTTAGAGCTAGAGTGACCACTGGTCTCTTTACTGTTGTTTATTAAAGGGGAAACATGAAACTAGTCAAATGGCTTGTTGTTTTCACATAAGTGAAATCACACCCTTGGCCAAATTCACTCAATTTAATCGGTGTCAAAGATAGCATTCATCAGACAAATTGCTTGTCTTAAATTTAAATAATTGCAAAATTGCTAAATTAATTTGTGTCTCTGCGCTTAAGAGAAATTGAACATAATAATTTTGAAACAATACAAATTCAGAAACATTAAGTAAGGGCCTGAATCGCATATTTGCAACAAAACGTCTGTTATGAAATATGGTAGCTTGCCTGGCAATTTGTAGGTCCCTAGAAAGTCAAGGAGCCATGGTAAACGACTTCTATGGAAGTCAAGGGCCCCATAGCAGGGGCCCTCGTGATCAAGGGCCCTCTAATGGTATGCCCTGCACTTCTCTAGGGCCACCTGGTAGGGGCTCTCATAACCAGGGCCCTCTAAAAATATGCCCCCCTCTTTCCTAGGACCCCTAATAGCCAGAAGTCGAAGTCAGAGCAGTGCCACAACGCCTCATCCATTTTCATAAGGGGCCCAAAAGCATGGCTAGGGCCCCCAAAAGCATGGCTAGGGCCCCCAAGAGGCCCTGGGGTCAAAGTCCCTAATAGTCAGAGGATCCTTAAAATGGAGGGCCCTCGGAAATAAAAATATATTGTATCATAAATGTTGATAGGCATCGCAAAATGTTTTGGGCCCCTGGGCGCTGGCCCCACTGGCCCGGTCAGTAATCCAGCCATGTTTAGATCACCTTTTATGTTTTTAGGTTTGTTGTGTAGCTAATGATTCATGTCTGTATAAATTCATGCATTGCTTTGTTGAAATGTTGATTGGCATATACTAACACTTAACTACCAGTTTATCAGGACTTAATCAACAGTTTTAGTTGTTGTTCTTGAGAAGGTAAATGGAATCAGTATTCCACAGTTTTCTTGTCCTTTATGTTTCACACACAACATTAAATAAAGCTGGGAAAAGCATAACAAATGTATTGACATTTTTATTATACATAACCCATCACTGACCAACTATTATTTGGATGGTAGACTATTCTGAACACACCTGTGGCCTATCCTGGTAGTGACATGTTAAAGTGTGTTGCAACAGCATGAATGTTTCTGGCAAAACAGCATTGCTGAGATGTTGTAGTGTACACTTACCCGCCCTTTTATTAGCCATATCTACCTAGCAGCTCTACCTTGCTGTTGTACAGTTAGAGACTAGCACATCCATTGTTGACTGGATATTTTGGTTTGGTGCACTGCTTCTTAATTCTATTGAACTATCCATTTATTAATAAACTACATATTTACACATCATTAGTTAATGTATCTATGCATCGTGAACTTTGTCTACATTCAGCATGACTTCATGATGATGTGCCCCACCAAGTAAAGCCATGACATAATATACATTTACAAGTCATGTGTATATATTAATAAATCATTCATTAAGTATAAGTAACTTACAGATCAGTAAAATGCCTGCTAATAAGGTGCATATCTTTTGAAGTCCATCTATTAAAATGCACAACTTCCAAATGTTTCCTGCTACATAAAACATGAAATCATAAGAAACAAACTGAGCAAACCAGCATGACAGACTGAATGTTTTTACTTTATTGTATTTAGAACATATAAAATTATACTAAAACATCTCTACACATTAATAAAGACTGCTTTGTGCGAACAGTTACAGCCACAAAAAAACAGTTTTAAATAAGAAACTAATAGCTAAATCTTCTGTAATTTTTCAAAGATAACCAAGGCTATTTTTGGTACAAAGAAAATTATAAATATATATATAAAACTACACCATAACAATTGTCCAAAATATAAAAATAATGGCTATTTTTTGGAAATGCTTATTCCCATGTTCCCAACAGCTGCAGCTACAACCATACAACAAAAAGGATTGTACACATTATCTTTTCATAAAACAAAAATATATCAAAAGTTTTTGCCGCTTTATACTAAATTTGTAACTATGAACCACCAAGTTAAAATATTTTTGGACAGTACACTCACTTTTTGTTAATGTCAAGGAGATCACCTGTTTCTTTTAATGCACATATCTTGGTTTGATTTGGCTCCTGAGCACACTGATCTTCACAAAGCTTAGCAAACGTTTGTAAGTTGCTGCCTTTTTTTAAATTAACCTTCAGGGCAAGGAACATTTCAGGACTGACTGTGGCCAATTCCGCTATAGCGGCCTGATTAACAATTGTGTTTCTATCCACATTTATCCTGTTTTCCACATTTATGCCTCTGCCTTTGTCAAGCCTTTTTTCACCAGATCTAAGACTTTGTTGTATCTCTTGATGGAATCTTCTGATGTCCTTACTAAAAGAACAAATGTGCATTCCAAATTTCTGAAAAATCTTACCCAGGGGGATCAGATATAGTAAGAAAAGAACAAGACCCAAAACAGAGCCTTGAGTTTAGTTAATGGGAACTACTTGAACTGTGAATGAGCCATTTTTCAAGTAGGAGGAAAACCAACCTAGAGCTTTTCCCTGAATCCCAGCGATGGAGTAAAGATGCTTTAAAAGAATATTATGATCAATAGTGTCAAATGCTGCAGTTAAATCCAGTATAACTAGAATGACACAATGACTAGGATCAAGAGAAAGTAATAAATCATTAGTCAGTTTGAGTAGAGCTGACTCTGTACTGTGATGAGCCCTGAAACCAGCTGGAGATAGACAACCTTCTCTAAAACTTTTGATAAGAACGGCAGTTTGGAAATTGGTCTATAATTAGAGAAGGAGGTGGGATCTAGGTTTGATTTTTTGATGAGCGGGTGAGTGTTTAAGACACAATCATTAAGGCTACCGTTAATGATGGACAAAACACGAGGGCCGACAACGTCCCAAACACAAGTAAACGTGAAGGAATAACGTCCAGTGTGAAATTAGTAGCTTTATATGATTTACAATATCAATTAAAAAGGACAAAGTCACAGAGTCAAACTGGGTCAGAAAAGCAGAGCAGACCGTGAGCTCAGAGAGTTCATCATCTAATGTAGGGATGGCTGATCTGATCGACTCTGTTTTGTTGATAAAAAAGGTGGAGAAATTTCTCACATAGATCAGGAGCTCACTTAAGCTTTATAGTTATTTGACATCATTGCCTGAGGACTGAGAAAGCAAATGATATATAAAAAAATGTAAACATGCTTATAGCTCCCTCCTCTGAGAGAAGGTTTTTATACAGTGTAGTTGAATTTCCTGCTACTGTGGGCTGCAGAGCACAATAGTACAGAGCAGAGTCAGATACTGCAGCAGAGACGATCTCCAGTTCTACCTTCTTATTCATTTTGTTAAAATTGATGGACATTCTTGGGTCAGGTGATTGAGCCCTGGTGACAGAACCCTCATTAGTCAGCAGTAGAAACTCTGGTGTTGATCCAGGTTTTTGTCGATACCAGTGGAGTCTATTAAGTGATGATTCATATGTGCAGGATAGTGTGATGTTGCTGCCTTCATCTGATGTTAAACTGGGTTTATCTGCTGTAATACTCTCAGCAGCATCTGCTATAAAACATGTTAACAATATAGAACATTTATTTCATTTTAAATGTAAAACATTAACTAAAATTGTTTTAATACTTGTTATGGTGGATTTAATACAAACTTACTGAAATATGATACTTATTGTATAACACTTACCATTTTTATCAGTAATGAGTAAAATGAAGAGAAGGAGTAACATCATTGAGCTAAGTGTCAGTTTTACATCTGGCATACTAAAATTTGTCTATACTGTATGAAAGAACATAACCCCACCTCACCCCACCCCCAATCCATGTGCATTTATGTTAACCCTGCCTTCATATGTCATGCATCTAGATGCATCTGTTTCCAACATCTTAAGTAATCCATGCCATGAACTTTTGGAAACCAATGTAATTAATCATTAGTGTTTTAAATGCAAATGATGTAAATACAGCTAAAAAACAATAAAGTGCATCACAACCTAATGCAGGAACAAGTATGTGGACTCCTGACAAATGACTGTCATGCTGTTATTACTCTACATAATTGTGTTATTTACAATAAATAAACAGTGACTTACATCATATTTGGACATGACTAGGTGCATTCATGCCTCTAAATATTCGTAAAGCAGACGTTATAATTTAAATAGCATTTTTTTATTGTGTTTAAACAGTGTTATTAGATGTGGCAGTAGTAGATGATTTTTTTATGCTATCAGTTTAACTAGCTCAGTGTGTTTTAATTTCTAAATGGCTGTTGTGGATAAGTTGTAGATCAGTGGCACATGTTAATGATGTCATCAAGAGTAAGTGGCAATAAACGGCACTGTGTTGGAACATATCTTCGTGTGTTATTTGCTTTACACACAAACAATGTCCTTATTTACATTAAGTGTTATTTACATTAAGTGTTATTTACATTAAGTGTTATTTACATTGAGTTATTTACATTAAGTGTTATTTACATTAAGTGTTATTTACATTGAGTTATTTACATTAAGTGTTATTTACATTAAGTGTTATTTACATTAAGTGTTATTTACATTGAGTTATTTACATTAAGTGTTATTTACATTAAGCAACAGTATCAGATTGGATTACACGTTTTTTTTCCTGCCCAGGGCTTTTGGGAGGCTGAACCACAGAAATTAATTATTGAAATGAATAAATGCATACATTAAAGAGGGTCCATGTGCTACATTTTCCTGTATTATAATTATACAGTTAGCATTACTGTATACTTAAAAATACATAATTAACATTTATTTTGTTCAGACAACAGACACACAACTACACCAATAACAAAAACACAAAACCTAATGTAGGATTTATAAAAAGCACTATGAAACAATTTGTCTTAAATTATTTATAATTACTCATTAATTAATAACAAATAAAATGTAATACCTACTGTAATAATAGTATTACAGTAGTCTGTAAGCAAAGAATAAGGTTATATTAAGGTTAACATTATATATAGAACTATAACATTTTATTATATTAATATAATATGATTATATCAAGTTCTATTAACAATATTTTTCATCATGTATCACATGTAATGTAGGTGTTTGGTTTTTGTACAGTATAGAATGAGTTCCTGTCACTGTGGGCCGCAGAGCACAGTAGTAGAGAGCAGAATCTGATACTGCAGCAGAGATGATGTTCAGATCCACTCGATTTTTATCTTCATTTATCTTTGCAGAAAATTTAGAACCTGCAGCTTCTTTTTGATATTCAGCAACCAGAATAATGAACTCTGGTCTGAATGTGGAGAACTGACGATACCACAGCAGGTTATCATTTCCTGATCTACTGTAATTACAGGATAAAGTAACAGAGTTTCCCTCCAAGACATTTTCAGTGGTAGAAATTGGTGTAATAGTCTGTGCAGAGGTATAAACTTTAAAAAAAAAAAGAAAAATAAATGTTAATTTAATTAAAAACAAATAGAAAACATTAGATTATTAAAAATACATTAGATATAATAGTATTTCTCACCTAAAATGACTGAAAGAAGGCAAACAAATCCAAGCAATGCCATGACTGAACTGCAGACTAGTGCAGCTTAAAGCCTGCTATCATTCTTATACGTTTGAATCACTTCATTTCTTCAGCTTCTCTTTCCAACAGTGCAGCTCTGTTACAGTGTTTAGTAAAATGTAGATGGAGTCTGCCATCATGTGTTTACTTTCCTTCCTACATCTGTGTGCAGAAAAAAAACAACTATTTTCGATCCCTTCTTTAATCCCCTGCTCTTTCACTAAAGAATGTTGACTTATCAAAATGTCTCTTCAAAATGTATCACAGTGTGCAATTAGAAATCAAAGGTGGCATTAAATTGGTAAACATGTAAAGCCTGTCTAATTACATGGGGTTACAAATGTACTTTATGAAAACAGCACAAAGCTTTCAAATGCTTCCCAGTCCTGACAGTTGACTAATTAAAATAAGTTTTTACTATTTGGAGCCTTTAAATATTTTTCATGTTTTAACTCTTTAAAAAGAGGTTATAACCAGTCTATGTACTGATACTGGAGGTTTTGATAGTTTTGTAATGCAAGTACCGACCACACTTACCAGCTCAACAGACAACATAGACCCTTGTTCCTGCTGGCTTGTTGGTCTAGGGGTATGATTCTCGCTTTGGGTGCGAGAGGTCCAGGGTTCAAATCCCAGATGAGCCCTTGTTGAACTATACAAAAACTTATGAAGTGTCCCGTTATCATTTAATGATCAAACAAAAATGACACATGCTGATACACTGGTAAAAGTTGGTGAGCTTATGCGGATGCAAATACCCTTCATGCCTTTAATGACACCTCATGCTTAAACTGTTAGAAATGCTTTAATGAAGCTCTGCATTGAATTTTGTTTTGTCATGAATAAACTTCCCAGTGCAACCAGTCAACATGGTTTTGATGCTAAGCCACAGTGGTCAAAGAAATGCCCTGGCGTTTGTCCTGACTGGCTCACTGGTCTAGGGGTATGATTCTCGCTTAGGGTGCGAGAGGTCCCGGGTTCAAATCCCAGATGAGCCCTTGTTTATCCATGTTTAATTCATCAACTACCTCTTCAGGTTTTAATCCCAGTGTGCAAATGGAAATGAAATGGAGAGATTAAATGGCAAAACTTGAACAGCTTTCTACGTAGATGCCAGACCACATTATTAAAATTCTAACCTTTAGTTTAAACTTTGTCCTCATACAATTAAAACAAACAAAAAACCTTTATAAAATCATGCTGCCAGAGTTATTCTAAAAGCCATTGAGAGGTTTTGTGAATCCATGTTTAAATGTAAAGCACTGTCATTGTGAAGGAAAGTCAAACAGTGCAGAGTATGAAGTCAACACGACAAAGAAAATCTCATGTCAACGTAAATTTCTTTCAATCTTTAGTATTAATAACCGATAACACAAAACATCATAACATTTGTTTTATGTAGAAAAAGAAATAAATATTACTAACTTTATTATTAGAATATTAAATGCTAATATTTTTTGCCACTGAACTAAATTGTTTTATTTGTATGTAAAAAAAAAAAAAAAAAAACACATTGAATTAACTGATCAATGACATGTAAATTAAAGTTTATTTAATTATTTAAAAAATGTTGACCTAAAGAATTTTAACTTTAGTTATTTGGTTACTGTAATATTTGGGTAGGATGGTTTGTTCAGGATTTGCAATTCTTGGGTAAATTTAGGGAGGTGTCTTTGGGTTTGATTCTCGCTTTGGGTGCGAGAGGTCCTGGGTTCAAATCCCGGAAGAGCCCTTGTTTAGTTGAATACTTCGTTGAACTATACAATAAACTCAAGTGTCTCAGTAAAATCTAATGATCAAACAAAAATGACACATGCTGATGTAACAGTGTTAAAAGATGCTCATGTTTATGTGTAAAGTTTGTGAGATTCCTGCAAATGGTCTTTTGGTCATATGCCACCAGTACCTTTTTCTATTAAGCTAATTGAATGCTCGGAGATCCGCAGCAGATAGAATGAGCACTGCTGTGGGTAAGTTAGTCTAAGCAAAGCTCCCGAAATACTCTTAAATATACTGTAGACTGTGTACTTTTATTAAGCTAGTAACTGTTCAGCTCTGCTATATTTTGTTCATTAACAGTATGTAGATGAACATTTATGAGCTGGTTGTGAATACAGGCTATTTTACACTCTTTTAATCGAAGTTTGTAAATCACACGTGCTCAGTCACTGATTAGCCTGTTCTGTTTAGGCTGGCTAGCTGACCATTCCGTTGACTTTATGTGGTTGCTGAACTCGTTGCAGGTGGGTTTGTTTATTTTGTCTAAACAATTTATTATTTATTTTGTCACTTAAGTATACGTTGTAAAAAATGTTTTGGCTTTGCCGCCATTGTAGTATTTTGAAAAAATACAAAAATGGATGGTGTGGTAACAATATTCACATGTAATAAGAAATATAGAGATATGCATTTATTATTTATTATCATTATTTTAAGTATAAAAATAACTATATTAGATTGCTATAATAGATATTAGAAGCTATAATAGATAATATACTAGAAGCTATAGATATTAGGAGCTATAATATGTATTATATTTATGAATATGGAATTATATGTATTATGCATATGTATTTTAATTATTATATAAGAATATATGTAATTATATGTATATTATTATACTGTACAATCATTGGTTTGATAATTTTATGTTTATTATATAAAGAAAACTGTAAACAGCCGCAGCAGATAGACTGAGCACTGCTGTGGGCTGGCTAGCTGACCATTCCATTGACTTCATGTGGTTGCTGAACTCGTTGCAGACAAATAAAAAAAAGCCTTCATCCACCAACCAGTGTCTGTGATTGAGGACGGGACGAGACACAAAAGGTCACACTGTCATTGAATACATTCACATTTACGGAAATGGCTTTCACTGTTAGAAAGTCTCTCATCCTCACAGCTCATCATAGAAACATTTAGTTTTTCTTTTTCGGGTCAAACATTGTTTGGATTCCAAATTTCTCTGCAATTCCACAAGCAGTTTCTGTTGCTTTGTTAAAGTCTGCTCTAAATTTTGATACGGCATTAGCTGCAGAATTAAACAAATTGACTGACTTTTGGATATCTGCATCTTTTGCTTGTAATAACTTGGAAACTGTGTTTATGTTTTCCTGTACTTTTGTCTGAAGGACAACAAGAATAATGAAGCTAAATTTTTCCAGCTTTTTCTTCAACGGTACTGGAGAGCAACAAGGGAGTCATTCCTTGAGGACCAACATGTGGGACACAGACGCTTCAGCGTTAACTTGAAATGCTGTGATAAATCTGATGAAATCATGCCACTGAGCACTGACCACCTTTTTACACTGTGACCAAAGAAAGTACAAGTGCCTCTACAGTGTTATAAAACTCTCTGATTTCTGGTATATTTTTCACTGAATCATTAAGAACTAGATTAAGATTGTGTGCAGCACAATGAACATAATATGCTAGAGGCTCCGTTTCAGCAATTCTGGCCTGCACACCTGAATAGATTCCACTCATATTGGCCGCCCCATCATATCCTTGTCCACGACATTTGCTGAGATCAAGGCAATTATTTTCAATACTTTCCAAGATTTTCTTTTCAAGTTCACAAGCTGTTGTATCAGGTGTTTCTTCAAATCCCAAGAACACAATGTTGGATTATTGTTGCAGTCTTTCTTAATAGTTACATATCTGTAGACTTGGCTGAGCTGATCCTTTTTGGATATATCTTGAGTGGTGTCCATGATCACAGAAAAGAAGGAAAACATCACTAATTTCAGCTTGGAAATCCTGCTTCACATGCTGTGCTATAATGTAGATGAACTCATTCTGGTGGTTTCATAATGAGATCTTTAAGGACCACATCATAACCTGCGAGTAGTTCAGTAATGGCGAGAAAGTTCCCACTGTTTGGTTGTCCCAAGATCTCTCTGTTAAAGCTAAATTGCAAGTGGCCAATGTAAGAGTAACATTCACAATTGGTTCTAAGACATTCCTCCAATAATTAGCAGCATTCCTAACATCTCTTTCTGTACATTCATCTATTCTCCCATGTTGTTTCCATTGTTCATAAATTACACATGCACCTACATGAACCTGGGACTGCACATGTTTATCGATTTTCTCCGACAGGTGGCGCCAATTTCTTACACCGTTCACCCATGCATCATTGTAGAAAGAGGCACTGTGATCTGCAGTCAGCATGGCTTACAGTAAGCACAGTCTAATCTCGGTGAATAACACAGCCAAGTACATGGCAGTTTTACCCCAGCCTTGGTGGTGACTGTGTAGAAACTCTCAGAAAAACATTGGTGAGTTCATGTCGTGGAGGGAGCTACAAAATACATTTAAATCTGGCAGCAGAGCTTTTAACAATGACTTTACACCTTTGTTGAGCTTTGGTGAGCTAGCCATGATATTTCTACTTATTTACCTTCTTTTACATGGTCACTTCGGTTTGTGGAAATAAATGGTAATGAGGAGGACATGTTTTACTGTTTTTTTTCATTATCTCAATGAGACGCATTCAGAACGTTGAAAGGAAAACTGACAGCATGGGACATCACAGCATGATTCTGAAAATATTATTTTGTGAGCTTAATGGATACACTGACAATTGTTTACTTTCTTTTAATTAGCCAGCAGTTAGAAGGAGGTGACAGTCAATGAAGTTTGGGTGCACTGGAGGCACTTTATGCATGTTTTTGTTTCCTAATAAATTAATATGAAAACTCAAGATCAGTAGAAATTAGACATAGGGATATATTTACTCCAAGAGTACCTCCAACAATCAGAACTGGTCATCCAGGTCGCCCTCAGTACAATATACTACATAAACAAATTACCTACTGTTTGTCTCTTGAAATGAGTTGTTAGAATAGCTGTATGCTTTGGAATCAGCAGGAGGACATTGTACAGGCACAGACAGCAACTTCAAATTGGTTAACTGACGTATACAGCAATGTCTGATGCGGCTTTGGCTGACATTGTTAATAAGATTCTTCAAACCACCCCAAATGCAGATGTAAGGTACATGCTAGGAGGACTACAGTCTTGCAACATCAGAAAACAGCGCTGGCATGTGAGACGTTGCCTGCAACTGCTTGACCCAAATGGACATGCCTTCCGTCACGGGCGTGCAATTGGCCAAAGAATTTACAATGTCCAAACTCCCAATTAGTTATGGTTATTAGAGTTATTTGTGATAGTAATTAAAACTTCATAAAGTATTTCTGATAAATGGAACAATGCAGTAATGTGAAAAAATGAGGACACCCCATTTAATATTTAGATATTTATTACCAAGTTATGGACAGGTCAGGAAATCACTATTAGACTGGTTAACAAAGATCTTGTTCCCAAGCAAACAAATGTTTCTTATGTATTGTTGCATGCAGAAACCAAATATTTCAGAACTCAACAGCAAATAATCTGTCACTCAGGTGGATTTAGGTATCCTTAGCCCTTGTAGTCATACAATGACTGGTGTGACGGCCAGTGGTAGTTCTGGGGTCACTAGATGCTGTTGTAGTGTCAACCTCCACACAACTGTCGTCTAAATCTGTGGTGTCAAACTAAAAACAAACTAAACAAACACACACACAAACACACACACAATGCATTTAGAACATTTAGAAAATGTTAGTTTGAAGTTTAGCTCATTGCCAAACCATGAAAAATATATGCTACAAATTGCAATATAAACATACTGCTTACATTATTTTTTAAATAACATACCGGAAATGCGTAATGGTCTAATGTACACTGCCTTTAATGTAAATATCTTGTGAATCATAAAGCCATTTAATTTCTGGCTCTCGTGCAACTTTGATGAAACCAGTTTGTTTCCACATGCCATTAGAAGTTCAATACTGAAAACATAAGAATTGAATTTAGTTTCAAAACCAGTCTATAGCAATTCACCCAATACAATCAAATATTTAGAGAACAGTTACTCAAAAGAGCTTTGTCTCAATCTATAATGAATTACATAACTTTTCTGTAATAAAAGGAATATAACAAACTTTAATAGTGCAAGTGACTAAGTTAGAATGAGCACTGAAACAGATTTTGAAATGTTAGACTGTAAGTCTGTAGCTTTCATGTGCAGCAGCTTGTTTATGATTGTGTATATAAAATGAATCTATATATTTTATTTTACTTATTAAGATAACCTACATAAAGAACAGTCTATGTAAGTAGGTATACTAAGTGATGTTACAGAATACCCACAGTGCTCATGCAGTTAGCAATCAGAATGAGAAATAAAAACATGTAGCTGTATTAGTGATTTTTTTTCTAAAAAGAAAACAAATCTCTTAGTTCCATGTAATTCGACTTAAAAAAAAATCTAATGTAGTGACACACCAATGTAGAGCAACTACAGCCATCAAAACGATAAAGTAATTTTATTTATTGTTCTTTAAGAAAGCTTCCAAAACAGAGTTTCTTATAAATTTGCTTTATGAGAACTCACTTACTTAGTTTGGCATTACTAGAACGTTTAAAAAGTGTAATTTGCAGACGGTCCCTTACAAAGACGAATATTCATTAAATATCCTAATCTAAAACCAAATCTAGCACAAGCTAAATGACTTGTTTCATCATATTCAGTGAACTCACCTCTTCCCTGACTCTGAAGCCTCTGTTCTCTGTGGTTAAGTCTGATATGGAGGTCGCATCACTTGGCTGATGATTCAGATATAAAGCTTCACCGCATTTCTTCCTCAGCGGCCGCGTTTAGACTCCTGTGGGTGGCTGTCGGGTTTGAACCCACATTTCTAACATTGATGTGGCAATGGTGGGAAAGTTTAAAATGTTGTTTAACAGGCCGATGGCTCCATTGATTCACTCTCGGTCCACTATCCTCTCCTATCAGTAATAATGAGGAAGGCGGGACATGTCCTAGAAATCCCACGTCTTCTACCAATCAGGTCCTGATAATTCAATATTATTTCCGTTTCAATCAAACTCGCTTCCGTTTCAATCAAACTCTTTCACACATACAACTATTCTTATTCACATGTCCTATCATTCTTTCTTGCATTCACTGTCATTTTCTTCCTTAAACATGATTATTTGCATTCACATACACTATTTAATACGCTTACTGGACAAGTATCCACAAAAAATGTTACCTTGACTCTCGGCCATCATCAGACATAGCCAATCATGTCTGTACGTAAATGCCCGCCCGGTCAATAGCACCTCTGTGGATTCAAACTCTGGATCTCAGCAGTAGTGGCCTAGTGTAAATAATCTCTATGCCACCTGAGTCCTCTGGTAAGGGGATGTGCATCTAAATTAATCAATGCATAAGTTAGATGGTATGTACTTGTTTCTTACAGTGTAACTAACTTGTTGTATTTTGTAATTTTAATTACTTTAAGATGTCTTGTTAAAGTAAAGCTGATTATGGTCATAGGTAATTTTTTTAAAAGTAGATGTTACATTTAGATATTAATTTAAAAAGAGGAGGCTATTACCATATCTTCATTAAACAATGGTATAAACAGCTATAATGCAGTCTTAATAGGAGAAACTGGGTGTGTTGTGAATTTATGATGAGGAACTTTGATCAGTGGTTTAGGATAGTGCTAAAGAGGATGTAGTGCAGGTAGTTCCAATGTCGATTTCCTAATCTAAACTTGCCAAATGTATGGACATAGGAAGGGAAAACCTTCAGTAGAAGGTTCTGTCTGATTAATTTGGTCCTAGAAAATCTTTCATATTAAAATGATTCATTTAATATCACAAAACATTTAGCCAAACTCACTTACAGCTTTATCAGTGTTTTATCATAGAATTATTTTAACATTTTTAATATTGCAGATGCAGAAAGTTTTGTTTACGGTTAGATATTGATGCTTTTGTCTCCCTCTGTGTTTTAAAAGTAATGCAGCTACTGATAAGTACTAAATACAAGCTAAAGGACGTCACAGCACAGTAAAAACCACATCAATATTTAAATACACATTTATTGCAAGGTACATCAGAAGCTTCATTTCACTGAGTAACCAAAGTGTTAGAATTTAATTTAAGTGCAATAACTTTATTTAAATATGTGCAATACCTGCTGTACTTTGTACTCTGTGTAATACATTGTAAAACTGTGCAATATTTGCTTAACATTTTTTAACGGCTGCTTATGTAAACACTTTGCATTTTTATATTCTTGAAAGCTGCTGTAACACTGCACATGCATATCTATGTTTTTTTTTTTTTAAGTATATTTACAACTGTTTGTTATATTTAGTTTATTTTTTACTCATTCTTTACTTCCAAAGTTTGTTGTTTTACATAAAATTGAGCTCCTAGTGTGCAGAAAATTGTTTTATTTACAGTTTACATTCTTTACTACATTATTAAAATGTTACAAAATATTATAAGTATATATTTATAATATTATTTATCACTATTATAATATGATTCTGATTATTATTGGGTTGTTTGAATGAGTGTATTGAATGAGATGTGCAGCATATTAGAGGTAAAGTGCTGCTGCTGCTGCTGCTGTTGTTGTTTTGATTTAAATGCTGGAAGGTTCGAACAGAATCATCGTCAGTCTGTAGAGAGAATTTTGACTTCAGTCGTCGACGGAGCTTCACCAGAGACGGACGTGTTCAGCTTTGCTCTCAGCAATCATCGCTTTTCTCACACACAACATGGCTTTTCTGTTTCAAACTTCACATTTGGTTTGTGTTGGTGGTCTCACAGCCGCAGCACTCACCTCTTATCTTCTCCTCCGCAGGTTTCAGCAAAAAAAGCCCCCGAGTCCGGAGCGAGCAGTTCAGGTGGCCGCTGTCCGAACTGAGCTCGAGCTTATCGGGGGTCGGTACCGTCATCTAGCGCCGCTAACCGCTAATGTCAAATAAAGCCATTTAACTCCCCCTCACTGCTGAAAAGAGAGAGAAATATTAGTGCTAACATTAACTGTTTCAATATCAAAACATTCACAGTGCTTTTAAACTAAACAGTGTGTAGAATTAGTACCTATTTTATGTACTAGTACTATCAGTATGCATACTGTTCACTACAGTAGTGTGTGTGATTATAATACAGCATGTTTAAACAGGATCATCTCACTGAACTCACTATAGTCACAAGCACACATTCATTACATGTTTTTGTAAACATTACATTCTTAATATTTAAACAATGTATGATTATCAATTTAATGCAATTAATAAAACTATATTGAAAGCTTATAATTATTTTTATCATTACTTTCATACCAATCTATTTAATTTCAAATGTTATCAGACTAAAACACCAAAACACCTTTTTAATTAAGTTTTCTGTCTGTTTTTCACACCACCAAACATTTAGAATATTTAAAAACTGACTAATGTCTACAACATGAAATTCTATCGTAAGCCTAATTATTTTTCTTATGTTTGATTATGAACACAGATCTACAAGAACCGGCTTTACAAGCAGCGGGTGCAGCCACCAACCATCAGGTATGCATTTTGATTTAATTAAATATATGAAAGAGTAAGAACTGAACAGAGGAAATCATAACAGACAGTGGCATGGCTCTGTATGTAGTATTTCCTATAAATATAGATTTATTTATTTTATTAGGACACTGCTGCACTGGGAGAACTGGTGGAGAACTCTGGACCTCTGATCCAGTTTAAAGTAAGTTCAGTATCTCTTAGCATAATTGACTCTTTATTTTCTCACACCTTTATGGGTTATTCATTTCTTCTTTGTTCTGCTTCTCAGAATTACCCACAGGACAGCGAGCGTGCAAACAGGATGTTTGCTTACATTTTCTCCCAGAACTTCTTTAATGATCAGCAGGTTTTGATCTGTTCTGTCTGTACTCTTATATACATTTCCTTAACATTATAATTGATCACCTCTTCTTTTTAAAGCAGGTGGAGGTGAAACTGCAGCACAAGTCGTGCTATTCTGGCCTTAAGTCTGAGCATTGGTGGGTGCTCAGCAATGAGTTTTACAGACTCTACCCAGGGGTAAGTATTGAGAAGTAGACGAATCAATTACTGCTAACCCATCAAGTTTGTTAATTCCAGCTAAATGCATGAAAAAATGGTGGGTGTGCAGTGATAACATTTGTTACATTTAAATTATTGATGCATAACTATATATAATAAAAATCACATTTGCTTGGTAAAAGTTTATAAAAAGCAGCATGTGTGCTGTTAAAACATGTTTATTTTTAATACATTTTGAACAAAAGTTGCTTTATTTTGTTTGTTTTGTAGCTTCCTCCCTTGCATGAAGGCACGGTCAGAGCTGAGGCCTGCATTAAAGTAAGGCTGATTATTTTAGCCATTGGACACATTTGTTAGATTTCTTGAGTGGCTTTTTAGTTGAACTGTGAGATAAACACAACCTCTGCTGTTAAAGCGGGTTGGACACCACATCTCTGAGGTGTATGTCAACCTCAGAACTGAGAGGACCCCGCCCATAGAGGTGCAGGGAGGCTTTTGGGTAAGAGTTTCTCTGAAGTGTCTTTTGATCTCTAATGAAATGTTCTTTCTTAATATCTGATCCTGCTTCAACCTGGTCTAAGCATTTTTATTTATAATTCTGGATGTGTTACAGCAAAGAACAATGAGCCAGACCTACAAAGGCGTGGCAGTGGGAGAAGATGGTCGCTGGCATTCTTCAGAGTCCAGTGACATCTACATTTATCAGATGCCGCTGATAACTCCAGCATTCACCAGACCACCAGGCCCACCTCCAGGCTTTTATTAAATCATTTTATTCTTTATATTTAAGAAATAATATAAAAATATTAAAAATATAAATTAAATAATATACAGTACATTATATTTCATTTTACTTCATTTTAAAATAACCTGTTTAACAATCTTTTTTTCAGGGGTGAAGAGGACTTCATTAGGAGTATTTTGACATTTAAATTTATTAACTACTCTTACTTCTAAATTCTAATAATTCGTCTACCCAACTTACTATCAGTTCATTTGTTTTTAATCCATTAATTCATCCGTCCATATTTTCTTACAACTATTAATTAGGGCTGGACAATATTTGGTAATAGCAGTAATTGGCTTTTGCACTGCTAACATTGTAGAAGCCTAAAATATTGGCAGATGTGGAGTCTTTTTAAAAATATTAAATCAAAAGAGTAAAAGCTTTATTCTGTTTTTAATCTTACCAAACTCACAGTTCCCAAATAAATGTAGTTCAAATAAATGTAGGCCAGAATTGAAATTATTTAAAGCATTTCAATTATCAAGTTCAGTAGTTTTAAAATATTGCGGCTGTTCGTGTAGTATTAAATTTACAATTTGCTATTTTTATTTAGGTAAAGAATCCAAACATTTATTTACCCATCCAGCCGTTCGTCCATCCTTCTTTTCCCTTTGTTCTTTCTTTACTCTTCTACCCCCATCTATTTTACCATTCTATCTTCAGTCCTTTCTATCAGCCAGTAGAAAGGATCTATCTATATACAGGGGTTGGACAATGAAACTGAAACACCTGTCATTTTAGTGTGGGAGGTTTCATGGCTAAATTTGACCAGTCTGGTGGCCAATCTTCATTAATTGCACATTGCACCAGTAAGAGCAGAGTGTGAAGGTTCAATTAGCAGGGTAAGAGCACAGTTTTGCTCAAAATATTGCAATGCACACAACATTATGGGTGACATACCAGAGTTCAAAGGAGGACAAATTGTTGGTGCACGTCTTGCTGGCGCATCTGTGACCAAGACAGCAAGTCTTTGTGATGTATCAAGAGCCACGGTATCCAGGGTAATGTCAGCATACCACCAAGAAGGACAAACCACATCCAACAGGATTAACTGTGGACGCAAGAGGAAGCTGTCTGAAAGGGATGTTCAGGTGCTAACCCGGATTGTATCCAAAAAACATAAAACCACGGCTGCCTAAATCACGGCAGAATTAAATGTGCACCTCAACTCTCCTGTTTCCACCAGAACTGTCCGTCGGGAGCTCCACAGGGTCAATATACACGGCCGGGCTGCTATAGCCAAACCTTTGGTCACTCGTGCCAATGCCAAACGTCGGTTTCAATGGTGCAAGGAGCGCAAATCTTGGGCTGTGGACAATGTGAAACATGTATTGTTCTCTGATGAGTCCACCTTTACTGTTTTCCCCACATCCGGGAGAGTTACGGTGTGGAGAAGCCCCAAAGAAGCGTACCACCCAGACTGTTGCATGCCCAGAGTGAAGCATGGGGGTGGATCAGTGATGGTTTGGGCTGCCATATCATGGCATTCCCTTGGCCCAATACTTGGCGCTGCCAAGGACTACCGAACCATTCTGGAGGACCATGTGCATCCAATGGTTCAAACATTGTATCCTGAAGGCGGTGCCGTGTATCAGGATGACAATGCACCAATACACACAGCAAGACTGGTGAAAGATTGGTTTGATGAACATGAAAGTGAAGTTGAACATCTCACATGGCCTGCACAGTCACCAGATCTAAATATTATTGAGCCACTTTGGGGTGTTTTGGAGAAGCGAGTCAGGAAACGTTTTCCTCCACCAGCATCACGTAGTGACCTGGCCACTATCCTGCAAGAAGAATGGCTTAAAATCCCTCTGACCACTGTGCAGGACTTGTATATGTCATTTCCAAGACGAATTGACGCTGTATTGGCCGCAAAAGGAGGCCCTACACCATACTAATAAATTATTGTGGTCTAAAACCAGGTGTTTGTTATTTTGTCCAACCCCTGTATATTAGCCAATAGATGAAGGTAGAAGAGTAAGAAAGGATGAAGGGCAAAGAGGGTTGGCTGGATGGTTAGATGGACAAATGGATGTCTGGATAGAAGAGCTGCACAATATAAATAAAAACAGCAAATAATAATTAATAATTTATTACTACACGATGGAGCAACTATCATATTTCTACCTCCATCGATTTGCCATCCCAAATTCCATTCTTTCTATCAGCCAATAGAAAGGATCCATCTACATCTGTCTCCTTTATCAGCCAATAGATGGGGTAGAAAAGTAAGTAAGCAAGAGGGGAAAACAGGGACAGACAAACGAATGGACGGATGAATGGATGCTTGGATAGAGTTTATTTCATTATTTGTCATAAAAATTGATATAGAATTATAAGTTTCCTTTTTGTGATGATCATTTAAATAGAATTATAATTTTCCTTTTTGTGATAAACATTTATATAGAATTATACTTTTCCTTTTTGTGATAAACATTTATATAGAATTATAAGTTTCCTTTTTGTGATGATCATTTATATAGAATTATAAGTTTCCTTTATGTGATAATCATTAATATAGAATTATAAGTTTCCTTTTTGTGATAAACATTTCTATAGAATTATAAGTTTCCTTTTTAAGTAATAATAAGTTATGTAAGTTTCCTTTATTAAATAAAAGTAGAAAAAGCATCTGACTGTCATTTCTTATTTTATTCAGTTTTTATTCAGAGATTAATTCAGTATTTTTTTTACATTTATTAGTGAGTCCTGGTTCTTATAGAAGATTTCATTTAAACAAAGTGGAATCTGATCACTGATAAACTGGGCAGCATCTTTGAACCCATTTACCACAATAATGGATTTGTTATTATTTTTTCATTATTTATTCACACACATTATATAACCAATCCATTACAGAGCACCAAATACTTATAAGAAGAAAACTAGTGGAAGCATGGGGTGTTGTGTGGGAGAAAGGAGGACTCAAGTGCGGAGATTGAAAAGGAATAATTTTTTATTTTTTTTAATGGAAAATAATGAAAACAAAACATAAAACAGAAACAAAAACCAATCAGGAACCCCGATGGATGCCGCTGGGCACTGCAGGCAACGAGAACTGAAAAAGAAACAAAAGAGTCAAGTTCTTGAAGTTTGGAGACAACACCACCCACTTTGGGCTCATCTCTAATGGTGATGAGTTTTCTCACAAGTGAAAGATTAACCATTTGGTGTTATGGGCACCCAATCAGTTATTTATTTTTAGATTTATATAGCAGTTTTAATTATTTTTTAAGTAGACATATTAGAAATTTAGTTGCATTTCATTAGTTTGTCTTGGTGTTTTTATAAAGACTTTAGATGGACGTCGTCAGATCTGTAAAATTCGACCACTGCTTACAAGCCATTCACTAGGCCCCAGCCAGAATAGAATAATGGTCAGAGAGTATACCGGCAGAACAACGTGTCAGTTTTACCTCAATGACACCTAGAGGTAACTTTAAGTAGCCAATCTCCCTACAGGTATGTTTTGAAAGGTAGAAAAACAGTACAAGGGGAAACATTCTGATTTTTTTGCTTATGGTGTCACGGCAGTCTAATGTGCTAGTCCTCCAATGCCCAGACAAACACAACTGTCTGGAGAAGGGAATAGTTTGCATGCTTATAGTACAGGGTGAGTCAAAAGTCACAGGACACCCTTTTATTTCCGAAACGAAAGGGAAAATGACATATCTAAATGCCCCAGCAAGTAATGGGTGAGGGGGCCTATCTTTTAGGCTACGTATGTCCGGAACATGGCTGCCATCTTGAAAGACGCCATATTGGACCAAGGGCAAGTTTTTCCAATGGGAAGGTGGTCATAAAGCATATCAAAGAAGACACATTTTCTCAGAAATCGATTGCCACAATCAGATTTGCAATATCTCTTGCGGTTCAACTTTTGTTGTTCGTTACGGGACTGTGGACAACAAGCCACGTAGTGGTCGTCCGAAGACCGCTACTGATGAAGAAACCTCAACAATGGTTTTGACAGCCTTTGCGAAAAGTCCACGACGCAGCACGCGACGTCTCGCAGCAGAATTTGGTGTCAGCCAGTCATCCCTTGTACGGATTCTTCATACCAATAAGTGGCCCCCCTTCAAGATCCAGCTGCAGCAGAAACTATCAGAGGATGACCCTGATAGACATGTTCTGCACCTGGGCGTTAGACCAACATCAACGGGATCCCGCATTCACACAGGGCATTTTGGTCAGTGACGAGGCCAATTTCTGTCAGTGGTGAGGTCAACCGCCAGAACCTGAGGTACTGGAGTGACAAAAACCCCTTACTGGATGGCAGACACCAAAGTCGTAGGTCATGTGAAGGCTATGGTGTGGTGTGGAATATGGGGCACCCGTGTAATCGGACCCATTTTCATCTACCAGACCCTAAATGCTCAGCCCTACCTGACAATGCTGCAGGAAACAGTGTTCCCATCCATTCTGACTGAAGATGGCAGTTTCCCCTGTTATTTCCAACAGGATGGGGCTCCACCACACTACGGAGCAGGTCTTCGTCAGTGGCTGGATATTCAATTCCCTGGTCATACTCGACTTTTATCTCTGGGGTCATCTCAAACAAACTGTGTATGCTGAGAAAGTCCGCAACAAACACCACCTTCAGCACCGCATCGTGGAGGCTTGTGACAGCATTTCTCCAGAGGTTCTCATGCGGGTTCATAACGATTGAATCCAGCGCCTTCAGCTCTGTGTTCAGCACCAGGGACAACACATTGAACACGTCAAATAGCTGTGCATCACAGGGAACGTTCCCGGTTGTTGTTGCAACTTTCTGTGTTGATAACTTTTGAACCACAAGAGATATTGCAAAAGAAAAAAAATTGCTGAGAAAATTTTGGTCTTGCCCTTGATCCAATATGGCGGCTTTCAAGATGGCGGCCATGTTCCGGACATAGCCTAAAAGATAGGCCCCCTCACCCAGTACTTGCTGGGGTATTCAGATATGTTATCTTCCCTTTCGTTTCTGAAATAAAAAAGTGTCCTGCGACTTTTGACTCACCCTGTACTTTACAAGCATAGCTGAAGCTTTTGGTCTTTGTAGTCTTGTTGGGACTACAGACAGAAAATTTATGCTTCCTGTCGAGAGAGACTATGCCTAAAAGATAAAGCAAGTCTTTGATCTGGATACACTGGTTTTTGTACAGCATTGTGGAGTTTCCTGTTACTGTGGGCTGCATGGCACAGTAGTACAGAGCATAATCTGATACTGCAGCAGAGGAGATCTTCAGATTCACAAGGTTTTCTGATCCATTCATTGTCGCTGATAAACCAGGAATGTTTGAGTTCTCAGAGGACTGATGTGTACCGATAGAAACAATAAACTCTGGTGTAGATCCAGGATACTGACGATACCACTGCAGATCATCAGTACTCTTATATTCACAAGAGAGAACAATGCTGTGACCCACTGCTGCATCATTCAGTGGTGTTACTGACTGTGCCAAACTCTTGCAAATCAGATAAATATGTTTTATGTAGATACATTAAAATAAGTTATGCACACACTCTTACACAACATTAACACATGCACATTGTGTACTGAGACTGCATGAGATGAACTTACACTGTATAGCTGAGAGGAGTAGAAGAGAACACAGGAACATCATGTTTGTATTGTGAGAAGTGAAGGAAGGAGAGATTAATGTTCTACTTTACAGTTCTACACAAACTCCTCCTATTATCATGAGATCTGAGTGGGAAATGAACACAGAGCTCAACATTAATCAATCACATTTATAATGTTTTTCTTTGTAGTCCAGAAATTAAATGTGCACTCAAATTTGGAGCATAATTGACTGTTTAGGTAAGTGGCCATTACCTGAATACATTTCTACAACTTATTCTGTTCATCTGTGTAGGTTATAATGAAATGTTAGTTTTTAAATGCACTTTAATAGACCTGGTTTATGTTTTACCCACAATTACTCTCACTATAATTAGGGGTCCAAGCACAATTATTATTATTATTTTTTTTTTCTCTGATAAAACACAAAGACGAAGCCGTAAGTCATACAGACATGAGACTTGGTCAACATGTAGAAGTCTTTCTCACTACTCCTGGGCTTAAGCTCAGCCCGATTTGTCAGATGGTGGCACTGTAGTGTAGCATCAAACATATTTTTTCTAAAGGAACTAAAATATGTAATTTAGGTGTTTGGTTTTTGTACAGTAAGATTTCCTGTCACTGTGGGCTGCAGAGCACAGTAGTAGAGAGCAGAATCTGATACTGCAGCAGAGGAGATGTTCAGATCCACTCGATTTTTATCTTCATTTATCTTCACAGAAAACCCAGAAACTGCAGCTTCTTTCTTATACTCATTAACCAGAATAATTAACTCTGGTCTGAATG
Organism: Trichomycterus rosablanca; assembly: GCF_030014385.1. Taxonomy (NCBI): domain Eukaryota; kingdom Metazoa; phylum Chordata; class Actinopteri; order Siluriformes; family Trichomycteridae; genus Trichomycterus; species Trichomycterus rosablanca. The sequence continues at coordinate 13,316,037 of NC_085991.1, forward strand.
TTGAGTACTGACGATACCACAGCAGGCCCTTATTTGTACCAGATCCTTTGTAATTGCAGGATAAAGTAACAGATGCTCTCTCCAAGACAGTTTTATTGAAACTAAATTAATTTCCAGTGCGCTTACCATATAATCACAAGAGCACTGTACTTACTGTAAAATATGTACAGGGTGAGTCAAAAGTCTCAGGACACTCTTTTATTTCAGAAACGAAAGGGAAAATGACATATCTGAATACCCCAGCAAGTAATGGGTGAGGGGGCCGATCTTTTAGGCTATGTCCGGAACATGGCCGCCATCTTGAAAGCCGCCATATTGGATCAAGGGCAAGTTTTTCCAATGCATATCAAAGGAGACCAGAATTTTCTCAGAAATCGATTGCCGCAAGATATCTCTTGTGTATGGTTCTCGGTACCTCAGATCCAACAATGCAGGTGTTGTCAAAGTGGAACAGAGTGACTGGTTGTACTGTATAGTGATTAGTACTCTGTGTTGTGGCTGCAGCGACCCAGGTTCGAATCCGGGTCACGGCAGGGTGTTTTTGTATGCCGTGCTTCAAAGTTTTCCATTCTCTCTTTGGTCAAAAGACAGAAATGAGGCCAGAGCTTCAGGAAAGTCACAAACACAGTCTGAGGGCCAGTGGCGCAATGGATAACGCGTCTGACTACGGATCAGAAGATTCTAGGTTTGACTCCTGGCTGGCTCGGTTACCCTGTGCCTTTTTTGTTTTTCTAACTCCTTGTGTATGGTTCTCGGTACCTCAGATCCAACAATGCAGGTCTTGTCAAAGTGGAAAGAATTGACTGATGCTGGCGTCAGCCGATGACGAGCCCTTCAGTTTCCCATATGGTCTAGCGGTCAGGATTCCTGGTTTTCACCCAGGCGGCCCGGGTGCGACTCCCGGTATGGGAATTCGTCTTTATGATAAGACTCGAGCAAAACTTTGCCTATTAGTTCTTCTGTGCCATGTTGCTGTAGCACAAGAGGCTTGTGCTGTTGGAACTATGGCTGCAGTCTATCAGGGAGCAGTGGACATGAGCTAGATGTGGCTGACCGTTGGAATGCCGTGATCGTATAGTGGTTAGTACTCTGCGTTGTGGCCGCAGCAACCCCGGTTCGAATCCGGGTCACGGCACACCTCGTCTGGTCAAGCTATGAGGAATGCTCTTCTGGTCTGATTGCAGGTGAGTCATTTGTAATCAAGTGTGACAGGAGGAGATTCAGAGGGCTGGATTGGCCTGAAAACGGGTGGAAAGAGGCAACACATTTGCTTTTCCACATATGATCAATAGGCTGCAATGTTTTCAAGGTCATTTGAGAGAGTTTTTAAAAGTACTTTCACCTCCACGAGGATGGGATTCGCCTGCACTTTTAAAAGCTCTCTTGAATTACTTTGGTCTGCTTTGAAAACATTGCAGCCTATTGACCATATGAGGAAGAACAAACAGACGTAGGAGTAGCAATTCGAAAAGCAATGGTACTGCACCCTCTGTCAATCTTCTCCGACCTTCTGGGATTTTTGGTTCAACCAAGTGGTCTGGTAAGAAATCTCTGCTACAGACCTTTGTATGAGGCGAAATAGTAAAGTGGTCCCGACAGATGTTTATTAGCCACTGCCTTCTGAGGTCTCTTTGAGCTGGGAAGCTATGAAAACTTAAACTTCCATTAAACTTCGCCAACACCGAGCAAAGAGGAACACAACAGTGCTCTGAATATTTCTTGAGCTGTTTCTGGAAATGTTCCAACTTGAAAACTTTACTCCGGACACTCATTTTAATCTCACATTAGCAAAAAATTTAAGGTTTTGCGTATGCCGGATAATGTAAACAATACAACCGAAAACATCCAAGCTGCATTATTTAAAAACGGAAATGCGTCCTAGCCATGAGTGCAAGGAGTCCATTAGAAATGAAAGGTGGCATTAAGTTGGTAAACATGTAAATTCTGTCTAATTACATGGGGTTACAAAGGTACTTTATGAAAACAGCGCAAAGCTTTCAAATGCTTCCTAGTCCTGACAGTTGACTAATTAAAAGAAGTTTTTACTATTTTGAGCCTTTAAATATTTTTCATGTTTTACCTTTTTAAAAAGAGGTTATAACCAGTCTATGTACTGATACTGGAGGTTTTGATAGTTTTGTAATGCAAGCACCGACCACACATACCAGCTCAACCAGACATAGTTTTAAAGGTCAGTCACACAGATCAAGGTAACACAAAGACTCTTGTTCCCACTGGCTCGTTGGTCTAGGGGTATGATTCTCGCTTCGGGTGCGAGAGGTCCCGGGTTCAAATCCCGGACGAGCCCTTGTTTAACAGAATGCTTTGTTGAACTATACAAAAAACTTATCAAGTGTCCCATTAAAATCTAATGATCAAACAAAAATGACACATGCTGATCCACTGGTAGAAGTTGGTGAGCTTATATGGATGTAAATACCCTTCATGCCTTTAATGACACCTCATGCTTAAACTGTTAGAAATGCTTTAATCAAGCTCTGCATTGAATTTTGTTTTGTCATGAATACACTTCCCAGTGCAACCAGTCAACATGGTTTTGACGCTAAGCCACGGAGGTCAAAGAAATGCCCTGGCATTCGTCCAGGCTGGCTCGTTGGTCTAGGGGTCTTTAATCACAAACTACCTAACATACAACATGAAATTTGAAAAGAACATACCGCTATAAACTTACACATATTCCAGATAAACCGATGCTCAACAAAGAAAAAAAGATGTCATGAAGAAAAAAATGTCATGATTTTTGCACATGCGTGTTAAAGGGGAAACAGGGGGAACTGAATTCTCCTGAACACCGGCAGAAGTCCGATTGACGCCACATAGAAGCACAAAGCCACCCACCAGCGTGACAAAGTTAGTCTCCACCGTGACTCACAATGAACGTGTTTGAAACACTAAATCACTTGGTATTCTCGGTGCCAAAACGTCTTTTAAGTGTGGTGAAAAGAAATAGCAACATTACAAAGTGGTAAATGCTTTACTGTCCCAACTTTTTTTGGAATGTGTTGCAGGCCTGAAATGCAGGAATGGATGTTTATTAATAAATACAATGAAGCTGACCAGACAATGCAATGAAATAAAAGTCAAAGTAGAAACTCTGTGTTTTTTTTATTATTTGCATTTTTTATGCTGTCCCAACTTTTTCTGATTTGGGGTTGTAATCTGATTAAGATACCTGGATTTCTGGCCAGTAACCTGATTATTCAAATCATGTATTTGGGTAATTGACTTGCTATGGGATTTATATGTTTGTGCATGTGCAGCTGAAGAGGTGATTTATTGGATCGCTGGGTCCAAAAGTTACAGTTTGTTCAGTTAACGATCAACTTATTACTTGGGTGAAATTATAGACCAATCAGTGAAAGGCAGCATTTTACATTTATGCCATTTAGAAGATGCTTTTATCTGAAGTAACTTACACTTGTTACTGAATCTTGCACCAGCTAAGAAAGTTCAAGCTGCCCCAGGAGCTATAATATAATAATATAATAATAAAACACACTGCCATCATAGAGTCAATGTCATCACCATGTCCATTACAGTGTGGTACAGCTCAGCCACCAAGCCTGACACTCACAGACTGTTAAGCTGCCCATACTGCTGGTTCTGCACACTTCCAGGACCAGAAAGCATGTGGAGTAAATCATTACTGACCCATCACACCGTGTCCAGCGCTTTAGCCAAATGGGGAACCGGATGACCAGGCTACTGAGAAGTTTCCACAAGTCATTACACTTATGAAAAGCTGAACATCACAGTACACAGAATATTCCATCCTCTAAACTTCCTCATGTTTTCTTACACTGCAAGCAATAGAGGGTTCAGAGCCTTGCTCCTGGGTACAACAGTGGCACCTTGGTGGTGGAGATTGAACCAGCAACCTTCTAATTACTAGTCCAGTGCCTTAACTGATGAGCTTCCACTGCCATGAAAAACACAACCATAAAAATTCATAATCGAATAACTTTACTGTATGTAAACACCATCTGTAAATGTGTGTGTGTGTGTGTTGTGTGTGTGTGGTTAACTGATAAGGTGTGAAAATAACTTTGATCTTCTAACTTCATATAAGTGAGTTTTTGTACAGCATCTCAATAGCTTTGCATCACTGGGCTTCTCTAAGAGCACAGTGATAGAGAGCAGAATCTGACAGCTTTACATTGCTGATAGTAAATTCAGTAGAACCTGATGATAAATATTGGGGTGCACTGTTAGGACTTTGTTTGTACCAGTAAAGCACAGGGTAGCTACTGCTTGACTCATATGAACATTGTAGAGTAACAGTCTCTGTTTCTTTAGCAACAATGTCAGAATTCACTGGCCAAATTTTATCTGCAAAACCACCTGTTAACAGAAAAGAAAATATGTTAAATAATACAAAAAATTGTAAAGAAATTAAACATTTTAAAAACGTGCATTGATTAAAATCTTAATAAATTACCTGATGCTACAGTAAGAATCAGTGCTGTGTATCTCCCAATGTGCAGTAAGTTACATAGTGGAGCCATTTCTGAACACAGCTTTGTGAGGACTCTGTATAATAGTGCTGAACTCATCGCATGAGGAAACACGTCTCTAGGAAGCCACACACAGGAAGTGCAGGTGCTGCAGCAACACTGTACACACATCATTTTATATTATCTATTCCTTACCAAAATACTGCTGGAGACTTTTGGTGTTTCTGAGCTTTGGTGTAAGACTATTAAAATATTTGTATCTTCTAAAATACTTTTTTCATGTTTGGGGTTCAATAATGACACTGCAGGTAATAATTTAATTAATACCAGCTTTATTTGTATTTCCAAAAGGCATTAAACAATAGAGATTGTTGCACAACAGCTTTACAGAGATGTGTGTCAAAATCCTAAGTAAGCAAATATCTCTCACATACAAAAGAAATCATAAAAAGAACCAAGAGGAACCCATCAGATTCTGTAATATAGTCACTGTTTCTATCTATCCCAATGCTCCTGTCATTAACGTACACTGATCTGTTATAATGCTCCACTGTAAAAAGCTGCTCCTGCCCTGTCCATCTTTGAGTAATCTGTGTATATTTCAGTGTGTGCATAATATAAAGTTCTAATATATACTTATATTTTATAAAATTAGACTTCACAAAGTTATTTAAAGCCTGTAAAGCCAATTAAGTAATATTGCACTAAGAATAGCATAAAAAATTTGAAATACCTGTAGGGTGGTCAGTTATACAATCACTTAAAACCATGCAGCTAACATTGGTGGCTCAGCAAGTTTACACATCACTAATAAAACTACTTTTACAAGGGAAAAACAATCTAAGAAAAACAGTGGCCTACAGGCAACCAGGCCCAGCTCCACTGATTGCTGCACAGGTGTACTCAACCACTCGCGGACATTGATGTCAGGGGGAAACAGCAGTCAAACTCTATACAAAGCCGTGATGGTGAAACCGGTTAGTCAGTGGTATCCAAAGACCAACACATAAGCGAGGCTGGAGACCTGCTTATATCTACTGAAGAGATTTACTTCGAGTTTACTTGTAAAACACCGAACTCAACTCCCATGGCAGCGACAGTCACGCACGCCAAACGACCCGGCTCCCCCTTTGTTTGCCGAAAGCGGAAGTCGATGGCACAGGTGACCCCGGGGCTTTTATCATCCCAATCAACGTCCATCATTAATTACCGCCATTCTCCACACCTGCGCACAATTTATAAAAATGCCACAAAACGCAAATAAACCATGCAAGACCAAGAGGACTAATAAAAACAAATAACTCTGCACCCTGATTCCCACTAGAATGCCTCAGTCCCACCAAATGGCTCACTTTTCCTGGCATCCCTTGTCAGCCATACCACATATGTATTATTGTTTCAGATCTTATCCAGCACTATTTTTGTGGGGGATGTTTGATTGTATTCTTGCAAACTAACCAAACATGTCACTGACACTTTCTGTCTAGTTGAATGTTGTACATTGTACTTACTCATGCAGAAAAACGATGAGTGCTAATGAGCCTAAATAATGCTGGCCATTGTAGTTTCCAAATTAATACACTTGTGTTAGCGTGTCACACCATTTGCTGGACAGAGTGGGCATGGCAGGTTGGTTAGTTACACTACTTGTTCTGTGGGTCAATAGGAGAGGTTTGAGTAGTTAGGGAGTCTCACTAAGCCAAATAATAATAATGTTTGCAATGTCTTCTCACAAACAGCTAGCTATCAAAAATACCAGGTATGATCACTAAATTGAAAATACATTCATGGCTGAAAGGGCATATGTGACAGGGGTTATAGTCAATATTCTGTTTTTGATCCTGGCTTCTTGACCTTCTATAGAAATGGTAACCACATCCAGCTAGCAAGTTGCAAAGCAAAGCTGTTATTGATGGATATTAAGAGCTGTAGTGTTAAATCTGGAACATATATGTGAGACAATAAATGTGCATAACTAGCCTTGGTCACTTGGTGTAAAGTATGGTCTTGCTGTACCCTTTCTATCAGAGTTAAGCATCTTTCAAACAGCAGTTTACAGGGTCAATGTTATGTCTGAAAGTACCACAAAGTGACAACTTATATATTTTAAAAGCCTTACAGTACATGACTACATCTTTGAAATATAGTAAAACGAGTAAAAGACCAGGTAAACAGTACCAGATAAAGTGAATCTGTTTAAAAAGCAAACAGCTCCACCTAGTGAGAACAAAACACTTATCACATGAAAGACTTTTTGTGCAGCATGACTGGAGTTGCTGTTACTGTGGGCTGCAGGGCGCAGTAACACAGTGCAGAATCTGGTACAGCAGCAGAGGAGATCTTCAGCTCCACTTTCATATCTTCTGTATTAAGATTTATAGACAGTCGTGGATCAGCTGGTTTAGCATACGTGACATCTTTTGTGGATCGCATAATCAGCCCCAGAAACTCTGGTTTTGATCCAGGTTTTTGATGATACCAGTGGAGACTATGTGGTGATCCTGTATATGTGCAGGACAGTGTGATGCTGCTTCCTTCTGTTGAAGATGAGCTGGTTTGATCTGGTTCAATGCTGTCAGCAGACTCTGCTATAAGAACATAATCTATGCAAACCAATATCAAATAAAGTGTATTAAAATAAATCAATTATAATAATAACAATAAAAATACTACTACTAATAATATGTAATTAACAAAGAATAAATAATATATATTTACCAGTGTGAGCAACAACAATAAATGCTAAAATAAGGAGTAACATGGTTGTTCTGCGTCAGTTCAAATAAGCAGCTTTAATGAAAATGCACGTTTTTACATGTTGTTCTCACATCTAGCTCCCCCCACAGTCATAATGAATCATGAGGAGTGTCTAAATCTAGAAGCAGCTTCCTTAATGCTTTTCTTCTGCCTGTGCTGACTTACACGTCTTAGTCACCCTGGGCTGACTTAATACGTTTTAGTATACAGTGGGGGCGGCACGGTGGCTAAGTGGGTAGCACTGTCGCCTCACAGCAAGAAGGTCCTGGGTTTGATCGCAGCTCTTTAGATCTCACCATGGTGATAACACTCACTTCAACAATCAAGAGCAAACTAAACCAATGTCTGGGGTTTAAATAAAACTCCAGCGTCCTTTAACGATGGTCTAATGATTGTGGCTGATATGGTGCACCTGTAGTAATTTAAGTAGTAATAAATGTGGGGGTTTCCTAACTTTTTCCTCTTAATAAACTTTCATTTTTGTTCATTACATTTTACAACTTGTGTTTAAAAGTAATTTTTAACTTTTTTTTATTTAGTTATATAAGCTCCATCTCTCAGTACTGTTGAAATGAAGCTCAAATGTTCATATGTTTAAATATGTTCAAAAATACAAAGGTTTTCATGGGGTGTCCTAACTTTTTCACATGACTGTATATTATAGTTTCCAGACTTTTTTAAGTGTAACAGACCATTGTGCTCATTCAGCACAAACGCATTTGTGAGGTCAAGTACTGAAGACTGTCAGTTGAGATTTCAATACATTCCAAAGGTGTTCAGTGAGGTTGAGGTCATGTCCGTACAGACCACTAGAGTTCTTCCTTACAAACTTATCAAACCATAAAGCAAAATAGGTCGCTACTAGGATAAATAATTTCAACATTATGTTGGTTGATATTGGTTTACAAGTACTGATACAAAAAGTAGGTCTTTATCACTTCTTGTTCTGAAATCTAATAATTGACAGTTAAATAAATTGTGTTTACGTGCACAGAATCACAGAATCTATAAATACTGTACTAGTGCAGTATTAGCCAAATGTATGTATGGCTAATACATACTACAAATGTAGGTCTAAATTTAACCTGACTGAATTACAACATTCCCCCTCATGAAACAGCAGAACAGATTAAATGTAGGTGTTTGGTTTTTGTACAGTATAGAATGAGTTCCTGTCACTGTGGGCTGCAGAGCACAGTAGTAGAGAGCAGAATCTGATACTGCAGCAGAGGAGATGTTCAGATCCACTCGATTTTTATCTTCATTTATTGTAGCAGAAAACCCAGGATCTCGAGGATTAGCTTTGCGTACATGATTATTCTCATTAATGATAATGATAAATTCTGGTCTGGATGTTGAGTACTGACGATACCAGAACAGATAATCATTAGCAGTATTTCCACTGTAATTACAGGACAGAGTAACAGACGTTTTCTCCAGGACAGTTTTAGTTGTAGAGACGGGCTGAATGTCTGCTGCAGAATTATAACCTGTTTGAAAGAGAAACAGATCTATTAATTTTATTTTCTCTCTTTTTTTCTTTTCTTCTTACATTATTTACACTATTTAATGTTAAAAGCAAATAGAGGAAAAAGAAAGACTTTTTATGACAGGGTAAATTTATATCTTACCTAAAAGTATATAAAGAAGGCAAAGATGAGCAAACAGTGTCATGGCTGAACTGCAGTATGAAATTGCTCAGCCTGCAATAATTTCTTTTGCATTTGAACCATTGAACTTGACTTCCTGTTTAGCAGCTGTAGCTGTTTCAGTGTTTTGTAAGATGTAGATGGAGTCGCCATCTGGTGTATAATTTTCTTATTACAACACTTTACTTCACTACTACTTGTGGTTTGTGTTGGCATGCAGGTACTTATGTTTATTTTCAATTTAGAACCTCTCTCGTCCCTGTATTAAAAATAGCCTTTCAGATAATTAATCTCCATTTTTTTGGTTTGTAAAAGAGAGGTAAACACACTGCTGTTGTCTGGGCCTAATGGATTATACTACACTGTGCTTGTACTGCTGAGCTTAATCAACAACGATACACAAAACCATGTAAACCGGTACTAAATCACCTCACCATTAAGCAGGGGAAGCAGAAAGTTTCTATTTCAGAAGTGAAATGTGCACTTACATTTACATTGCTGTAGATTATTTATTTGCTGTTTTAATTTGGCTACATTAGAGAGATTTTGAGCATACACTGCCCAAATAAAGTCTTGCCACAGCCTTAAGGGTTCCCTGCAAGGGACATCAGCAATGGTCTTTCTCCATCATTGACAAACCTGAGGGATGAGGTGTGAGAGGCAAGATGACAGCAGCCAACATCCCTATTTACAGGGATGTATAAAATGTCTTTGTTAGTCATGTGGTTCACGACCGTTTGAACATAAAAATAGATAGGTAAAAATGCTAATCATATCTATTTAAAATTAATTCCACACCAGGAGAACCCAAGAGAAACAAAGTAATACATGATAAGCACAAAAATATCCACAGCCTACAACAGAGTAAGGGAACCAAACAGGGATAACAAAGTACTATGAACTGGTTGTCACAATATAACAGGCTGCTCTAGCGTCTATGACAACCCATTTTCCAGTTCTCAGAGTAAATGAAAGATAAGGAACCCTAAACACAGCAGAACACAAGCAGTAAGTCCACACCATCACCTGACCCACACCCAGCATGGTTCCATTATGTGTGGACTGCCCTGAAAAAGTGGTTGCCATAATGCCTCTGGGACACCTTGCACATCAGGGCGGTACCAAATGTGACACCCCCAAACTGCCACGACCAAACCAGACCAGACCAAAGCTGCCAATAGGGTTTTACAGAGAAAAGCAGGTATTCCAAACAGAGGAGCTGCTTTCGGCGGTGTGTGTGTGTGTGTGTGTGTGTGTGTGTGGTTAACTGATAACAAAGTGCAAAAAATGTTCTATGTTCTGAGGAACTTCACATATGTGAGTTTTTGTACAGCATCTCAATAGCTTTGTATCACCGGGTGTCTCTAAGAGCACAGTGATAGAGAGCAGAATCTGTCAGCTTTAGATTGCTGATAGTAAGTTCAGTCGATGTATCATCTGTGTTTGAGTTCAATCGAGGGTGCTTTTTACAATGGACAGACCAAAAACCGAGGGCGACAGTGGCAAGGAAAAACTCTCTTAAAACTACAGGAGGAAACCTTGAGAGAAACCAGACTCAGCAGGGACCCATCCTTCTTGGGTGGCCTGGAGGATAATTTGAATAAATAGGATTTACACAAATCATACAAACACAAAATTAAATTTAACTGAAAGTTATAACTAGCAAAAAAAATTGAGTTCTTCATTATTCAGTCCAGTCTGTGATAAAAGTCTGTAGTGAGTTCTTGACATTTTTGGAGCAAACACACCAGGTGTCCGTCAAATCTAGCAAGAGCAGCATTGTAGGCAGGAGTTTTTAAATACCTCAGTGTTGCTGCTGGACTGAGAACCAAAAACATCCAGCCAACAGCGTTCTGCGGGCAGCGTCCTGTGACCACTGATGAAGGACTAGAGGATGACCAACATAAGCTGTGCAGCAGCAGATGAGTTTCTGTATCTGACTTTACATCAGTATGGTAGGAGTGTCTAATAGAGTGGACAGTGAGGGGACACAGTGTTTAAAAACTCTAGCAGCACTGCTGTGTCTGATCCACACAGACTAACACACCACCACCATGTCAGTGTCACTGCAGTGCTGAGCATGACCCACCACCCAAATACCTGCTCTGTGGTGGTCCTGTGGGGGGTCCTGACCATTGAAGAACAGGTTGAAAGGGGGATAACAAAGTATGCAGAGAAACAGATGGACTGCAGCCAGTAATTGTAGAACTACAAAGTGCTTCTATATGGTCAGTCGAGCTGATAAAATGGACAGTAAGTGCAGAAACAAGGAGGTGGTTTTAATGAAGTGGCCAGTCGGTGTAAATGGTTAAGGTTACAGAAAGGCTGCAAAAGTTTAAAAGACAAGAAAACATGTTGAAAAGGCCATAATTTAATTTTATATTTAGTACATTTAGTTGATGTTGATATTTAGTATGTTTTGTTGATGTATGTTGATATTCAGTATGTTTTGTTGATGAAACACATACTGGCTTAAATATATATTTTTTTTATTATGGTATTAATATTTTATTTTACAGTGGCCACCATCATTTGTAAATAAAAGAAGTTTGAAACCACCAAAAATCTCCCTAGACCTGGCCGCCCGGCCAAACTGAGCGATCCCGAGTACCATGAGGTTTTAAGAATGCTTCATATTATTGCTTATTGCCCTTTTGTAGATCTATTAGACAAAACATTGGTTTAAAAATGCTGTTATGTTTTTCACATCTCAAAAATACAGCATTTCACATTAGAATATATTCAAATATTGATATTATATTTAATATTATAAAATATTTGTATATTTGCCAAACAAACAAAGATTAAAATTCTGTGTGTGTGTGTGTGTGCCCCCACACTGTGTGTGTTTATGCATATTTGTTCTTTTAGTAAGTTACCAGAAGATTCCTTCAAGAGATACAACAAAGTCTTGGAGCTGGTGAAAAAAGGCTTGACAAAAGCAAAGGCATACAACAGGATAAATGTGGATAGAAACGCAATTGTTAATCAGGCCGCTATAGCGGAATTGGCCACAGTCAGTCCTCAAATGTTCCTTGCCCTGAGGGTTAAAAACAAATGTTTGCTAAGCTTTGCATAGAGCAGTGTGCTCTCAAACCAAGATATGTGCATTGAAAGAAAAAGGTGATCTCCTTGACATTAACAAAAAGTGAGTGTACTGTCCAAAAATCTTTTAACGTGGTGGTTCATAGTTACATATTTACTATAAAGCTGCAAAAACTTTTTTTTTTTAATCAAAAAATAGCCTTGGTTATCTTTTAAAAATTACAGAAGGTTTAGCTATTAGTTTCTTATTTAAAACTGTTTTTGTGGCTGTAACTGTTTGCACAAAGCAGTCTTTATTAATGTGTAGAGATGTTTTTGTATAATTTGTATAATGTATAATTGTATAATTTTTGTGTTACAGTGTATCACAAAAGTGAGTACACCCCTCACATTTCTGCAAATATTTTATTATATCTTTTCATGGGACAACACTATAGACATGAAACTTGGATATAACTTAGAGTAGTCAGTGTACAGCTTGTATAGCAGTGTAGATTTACTGTCTTCTGAAAATAACTCAACACACAGCCATTAATGTCTAAATAGCTGGCAACATAAGTGAGTACACCCCACAGTGAACATGTCCAAATTGTGCCCAAAGTGTCAATATTTTGTGTGACCATCATTATTATCCAGCACTGCCTTAACCCTCCTGGGCATGGAATTCACCAGAGCTGCACAGGTTGCTACTGGAATCCTCTTCCACTCCTCCATGATGACATCACGGAGCTGGTGGATGTTAGACACCTTGAACTCCTCCACCTTCCACTTGAGGATGCGCCACAGGTGCTCAATTGGGTTTAGTCCATCACCTTTACCTTCAGCTTCCTCAGCAAGGCAGTTGTCATCTTGGAGGTTGTGTTTGGGGTCGTTATCCTGTTGGAAAACTGCCATGAGGCCCAGTTTTCGAAGGGAGGGGATCATGCTCTGTTTCAGAATGTCACAGTACATGTTGAAATTCATGTTTCCCTCAATGAACTGCAGCTCCCCAGTGCCAGCAACACTCATGCAGCCCAAGACCATGATGCTACCACCACCATGCTTGACTGTAGGCAAGATACAGTTGTCTTGGTACTTCTCACCAGGGCGCCGCCACACATGCTGGACACCATCTGAGCCAAACAAGTTTATCTTGGTCTCGTCAGACCACAGGGCATTCCAGTAATCCATGTTCTTGGACTGCTTGTCTTCAGCAAACTGTTTGCTGGCTTTCTTGTGCGTCAGCTTCCTTCTGGGATGACGACCATGCAGACCGAGTTGATGCAGTGTGCGGCGTATGGTCTGAGCACTGACAGGCTGACTTCCCACGTCTTCAACCTCTGCAGCAATGCTGGCAGCACTCATGTGTCTATTTTTTAAAGCCAACCTCTGGATATGACGCCGAACACATGGACTCAACTTCTTTGGTCGACCCTGGCGAAGCCTGTTCCGAGTGGAACCTGTCCTGGAAAACCGCTGTATGACCTTGGCCACCATGCTGTAGCTCAGTTTCAGGGTGTTAGCAATCTTCTTATAGCCCAGGCCATCTTTGTGGAGAGCAACAATTCTATTTCTCACATCCTCAGAGAGTTCTTTGCCATGAGGTGCCATGTTGAATATCCAGTGGCCAGTATGAGAGAATTGTACCCAAAACACCAAATTTAACAGCCCTGCTCCCCATTTACACCTGGGACCTTGACACATGACACCAGGGAGGGACAACGACACATTTGGGCACAATTTGGACATGTTCACTGTGGGGTGTACTCACTTATGTTGCCAGCTATTTAGACATTAATGGCTGTGTGTTGAGTTATTTTCAGAAGACAGTAAATCTACACTGCTATACAAGCTGTACACTGACTACTCTAAGTTATAACCAAGTTTCATGTCTATAGTGTTGTCCCATGAAAAGATATAATGAAATATTTGCAGAAATGTGAGGGGTGTACTCACTTTTGTGATACACTGTATGTTCTAAGTACAATAAAGTAAAAACAAGTCTGTCATGCTGGTTTGCTCAGTTTGTTTCTTATGATCTCATGTTTTATGTAGCAGGAAACATTTGGAAGTTGTGCATTTTAGTAGTTGGACTTCAAAAGATATGCAACTTATTAGCAGGCATTTCACTGATCTGTAAGTTACCCATACTTAATGAATAAAGTTCATGATGCATAGATACATTAACTAAGGATGTGTAAATATGTAGTTAATTAATACATGGATAGTTAATTTAAAAAATGAAATTTGAATTAAGAAGCAGTGCACCAAACCAAAATATCCAGTCAACAATGGATGTGCTATAGTCTCTAACTGTACAACAGCAAGGTGGAGCTGCAAGGTAGATATGGCTAATAAAAGGGCGGGTAAGTGTACACTACAACATCTCAGCAATGCTGTTTTGCCAGAAACATTCATGCCGTTGCAACACACGTTAACATCTCACTACCAGGATAGGCCACAGGTGTGTTCAGAATAGTCTACCATCCAAATAATAGCTGGTCAGTTATGGTTTATGTATAATACAAATTTCAATATTTTTTTCATTCTTTTCCCAGCTTTATTTAATGTTGTGTGTGACACATAAAGGACAAGAAAACTGTGGAATACTGATTAGATTTACCTTCTCAAAAACACCAACTAAAACTGTTGATTAAGTCCTGATAACTACAGGTATATAATTTGGCCTATGTACATGTATATATAAAAATGATATATAAATAGTGTCTAATTTAAATAGCCCCAGATATACAATTTATTGTGCATTACTGAAAGAATGTTAATTAATACAGCAAGTAATTAATTAGTTAACAGAATGACTTAATATTATGTTAGAAGTTAACAGCTGTCTTTATTAATGGCTATTTATATGTCACTCATTAAATTGTTAATGTATACATATAATTAATTCATGATGCACTAATTATTAGTTTATTTATTAACTCATTGTTATTAAACTGGTAGTTAAGTGTTAGTATATGCATATGCTTGTACCCATATTGTAAAGTGTTACCCTTAATACAATTAAAGTCAAGCTTTTGTATTATTTTTGTACAATTAAAGTGTAATAAGTACAAAAGTAGTCATTCCATTTTAGCACTCTTTATGTGTATTGATCATTAGTGTGACAACAATACACTATAGTGAACTGTAGCATATTAAAAATACTTGGGTCTACTTTTTTTCACCAGGGCATTATCACCTGTTTTGTATAATTAGTTGATCATACACCAGACTATAATCCTACAAAATCCCTGACTTTGTGCAAGTGTACAAAGAAGATTTGATGATGTTTTGGTGAAGGGTCGTCACACCAAATATTGCTTTAATTTAGATTTGTTTTTAGTTTTGTTAACTACTAAAATAAACTATTAACCCTCCTTTTTACTCCTGCCTAGAATTCCACACATGCCTAATATATAATAATCATTTCTTAATCTTGTGCTTGGGACTGAAATAGACAGTAGAAATATTACACTTATAGGCTGAGAACTGAGAAAGCAAAATATATAAAAAACATAAACATGCTTATAGCTCCCTCCTCTGAGAGAAGGTTTTTGTACAGCGTAGCTGAATTTCCTGTTACTGTGGGCTGCAGAGCACAATAGTACAGAGCAGAGTCAGATACTGCAGCAGAGTTGATCTCCAGCTCTACCTTCTTGTTCTCTTTAGTTTTGATGGACATTCTTGGGTCAGGTGGTTGAGCCTTGGTGACAATACCCTCATAAATCAGCAGCAGAAACTCTGGTGTTGATCCAGGTTTTTGTCGATACCAGTGGAGTCTATTGAATGATGATTCATATGTGCAGGATAGTGTGATGTTGCTGCCTTCATTTGATGTTAAGCTGGGTTTATCTGCTGTAATACTCTCAGCAGCTTCTGCTATAAAACATGTTAACAATATAGAACATTTATTTCATTCTAAATTAAAAACATTTTAAGTAAAATTGCTATAATGTTTGTTATACTGACAAAATAATACAAACTCAATGTAATTTGAAACGTATTGTAAAACACTTACCATTCTCATCAGTAATGAGTAAAATGAAGAAGAGGAGTAACATCGTTGTTCTGAGTGTCAGATTCACATCTGGTATACTAAAATTTGTCTCTACTTTGTCTCCCCCCACCCCACCACGATCCACGTGCATTCATGTTAACCCTGCCTTTATATTTGATAGATTGAGAAAATGCAGCTAAACATCTGCAGAAATTACAGATGCAGTTATGTCAGCATGAACCACAATCTTAAAGACACACCTGTTTCCAACATCTTGAGTAATCCATGCCAAGAAGAACTAAGATTGTTTTAAAAGCAGAGGGAGATCCTACACAGTATTAGTATAGTGTTCCCAAAAAGTGTTTGGTGAGTGTAGATAGTCACTAATAGAATTTAGGATGTCACTTATATTTTTACTAGCACAGTTGTTTTGGATAGTTGATCTTGGATCTAATGATGATTGCTTGGTTTTAAGTGTAAGATTACAGGGATGTTTGGTTGTATAAAGTTCAGTGGCTATAGAAAAGTTTGTTATATAAAATTTAATAGTAATACATTTTTTTTTTTTAAATCAATGTTGTTAATAAGGGTTATAACCAATCATTAGTGTCTTAGATGCAAATGCTGCACTTGACTGTGTTATAGCTTTATTTACATCACAGCCTACTGTACAAACAAATATGTTGACTAATAATCAAATGTAAATGGACATTGTAGACAATCATCAGTGGAGCATCAATACTTCGTGATGTTTAGAACATACTGACAAATGATAGTTATTAATCCCCATAATTGTGTGTTTTTACTATATTTATACATTATAAAGTATTTAACCATCAGTTTATATACAACATTATTTATTCAGAAAGATTTTAATGTAATTATTTACACTTTTCTTACACATTTATGACAGGACGTGCAGTCACAGGTTACACATGATACAATGTCAAACACTGTCCTGGCCAATTTTTTTCTCCAGTTCACCTTACTTACATGTATTTGGATTGTAGTAGGAAACCCAATCCATCCATTTTGAGTAGCTTTCCTCTAGCTTCTCATAATAAGCTGAGAGAGTTTTGGCCCATTCCTTCTGTCAGAATTAAGGTGTGATTGAGGTCACCTACGATTAACTCAAATAATGTCAGCTAGCCTATCAGAAATTTCTAATGTGTATGTAAACTTCTGACCCAATTAAATTTTAATGTAGTTAAAACTTTAGTTTGTGGACATGAAATTTGTAGAGCCGATACTTAGAGACTTTAGACAATTAGAGAGTTAGATGAAGGACGGTACAATGTAAACAGACAAATAGCTCCCTTTTCTGAGAAAAGCAGCTTCTCTCACCATTGCTTATTGTACAATGTGTAGAGTTTCCAGGGTACTCTGGGCTGCAGGAAACAGTAGTACAATGCAGCAGTAGAGCACAATAGAGTCAGTGGTATGGGGGTGCATTAGTGCCCACAGCATGGGTGACTTGCAAATGTGGGGTGGTGCCACTGAGCTGAGGTGTATATTGGGATTTAGGAGAGACATATGCTGCTATTAAGGTTATGGTTCTTTAAGCAAGACAATACCAGGCATCATTTTGCAGGTGCTACAACAGAGTGGCTTTGTAGACACAGAGTACATGTGCTTGACTGTCCTGCCTGCAATCCACATCTGTCTCCTATTAAAAATGTATAGCACATCACCTGTTAAGCAGCTGTATTATTGTATTAAACAAAAATGGACATAGATTTAAATGAGTGAAAAGTGTAATTAATAGGATCTTAAATTTAAGTGTTTATATTTACAAAATACAATTAAGCTTGTCAGTGAAAATATCATAAGTCTTCTTTGTACTTCCGTCAGTAAAATGTTTTATTGTTTTTATCAGTTAAAGCAGTCATGATTATCAGTCATAATAAATGTAAATGACTTACCAATATGCTAAATAAGTGAACTGATTGTTGGATGCCAGTTATGAAATATATTATGAATTGCTTGGACTAATTTCAAATCATGAAGTTATCAAGTAAAATAAGCTTAAGCTTTAAAGTACATCAACATTCTATGTTAAGAAGTAAAAAAACAAATGTTAAAAAATGTTAAAACATAAAACATGTTAACAGCTCCCTCCTCTGTACCAAACTCATTTTTCCATAAATGTTCAAACAATGCTGTGAGAAAATAGGTTCATTTAAATTATTATTTTAATTTTAGTAAACTTAGGACAAGAGTTGAAATGCAAATGAAAACAAGTGCTGCTATGTAAATTCACTCTTAACTGTTTATAAGCATAACAGTACAAATATATTCAATTGTTTGACTTTATAAACTTAACGTTGGCAGTAAAGACTGTAGTGCTGCAGTTTACACAGGGGCAGCCATAAGTCAATGTCGAATGGATGACTATGTAATCAGAGAGTGTGGATGAGTCTGTCTTGTCCATAGCCAGGCTAAAGAATGTTTTGTTCTGTTAGGAGCCCTAAAATATTTATGTGGCTAAAAAATAAATTTATTTTAAAAGATAAAATATAAAAAAGTTTTTGGTGGGTTTTTTTTTGGTTTATTATAGAATTTTAAAAAACTCCAGCATTTCCAACAACTACAAATTAATATTTAAATGTAAAGTTGAGGTGCATTAACAACTTTTGACCCTATAAGATGCATGATTGACTTTACCTCAGGTAAAGGTGTGGTGGCCAGTTTTCAGTTATGTCCAGTAAGCATCCATAATTAATTCATATATTTATTATTTATTTTTGTTCTAAATAGGTTGGGACAGTATGCAAAAAGCATGTACATCAAAAGTTAAATCTATTCAACCTGTATTTAACTGAAAAACTAAATATAAAATAAATGTATTTATCCAGGATGGAACAGGAGCAACGTCACCACTGTATTACATCACTTTTCAGTAGTATATATCATGCACTACCTGTCAAAATATGATTTATGACCCTTGATTTATGACCCCCTCTGTGAGCGTCAGGCTAGTTTGATTGACTGGTTATGTTGACTGACATAGGTATGGAACGCCCACTCGTCCCACCTCTCCCATCCCACCTACCTCTCCCATCCCACCTACCTCTCCCACCCCAATCACCCACACACACACACACACAGACACACACACCCCACACACCCCATCCCCACACACCCACCCCTTCCCACAGACCCTCCCACCCCAGTCAAACTCAAACTGAAAAGAAGCTTTATTGGCATGACAAATAAGGACATTCGTATTGCCAAAGCAAGTTACAGGGAAATGTAAAAATAAAAATTAGAAAAAACAAAAATATACAGAACAGTTACATGTGCAAAATATATTATAAAATAGTCCCACACACCCCATTCTACTCACACACACACACACCCACACACACACCTAGGTTTTTTAACAACAATGGTTTTATGACAAACCCCATGCTGTGACGATGTATATAGTATTTAAGCATTCACACACTGTTGGATTTCTAAGACAAAAAACTTCAAAAATGTGTATCGTATGTGTAAATCAGACACTTTTTAGATATTCAACAGTTACACCATCTGTAGTTCTAGTGTTTGTGAAACCAATTGGTTTTTGTACCAAGGAGAAAAAGATAGACAAAGCATTTGGTGGTAGGCATAGCAAGTACCTTAAGGAAAGTTAAAATAAACCAATTTGATTCTCTGGCTTACGACGTTTGTAGGACAGTATAAAGAGTGTCACGACATGCCTTGTTTTGTCTGTTAAAAGAAACATCAAACACATACACCTACACATCACTCCACCACTACACATACACAATAATGGTTTAAGTTAGTGTCTTAAAGCCAACATCATGATTAATGCTGGCTAAATATACATTTATATTTTAAAATAAATGTATTTATGAAACAAATAAACGAGAAACTTTTTCTTCACAGGCCAACACCACAGACCCCACCCCATCCCACCTCTCCCACCCCATCCCACCTCTCCCATCCCATCCACCTCTCCCACCCCACCCACACACACACACACACACACACACACACACACACACACACACACACCCACACACACACACTCCACACTACTCAGACACAAAAGCAATTTAAAGTTGGTGTCTTAAAGCAAACATCATTGATTAATACTAACTAAATATAAAATTCTATTTTAAATAAATGAGATACTTAGTTTTTCTTCACAGGCCAACACAACAAGCATAAACACACACACACACACACCCCCACACCTCAAGGGTTTATCTGGTTAGGGGCACCTCATAGTTTCTAACATCAAAAGTCAATTAGGTGCGATGTCTCTATATATGTTAATGTTTAAGGTTTATAACATTGGACAGACCGGCAGACAGACTGAGGTTATCTTTACTACAAAGGGGGGTTTTCCAGACGTGTATCCCCCACCACCCCACAAACGGTGAGGGGGCACAAACACGTCTCCTAAGGTTTACGAAAACCCATATTACACAGACTGTTAAATCTTTTTAGATATTTTTCAGCAACCCCAACTGTTAGTTCTTGTGTTAGTGAAACAATTTGATTTTTGCACCAAGGAGAAAAAGATTATGTCAATGCATATGACAGCCGACATCGTGATCACTTTAAGGTAGCTAAATTAACTTATTTGATTCTTGGGGTTATGACATTTGTGGGTTGAACAAGAGTAGCATGACATACCCTGTTTTGTCTGTTAAAAGAAACATCAACCACATTCACTTACACCTCTCGCATAACTCCACCACTACTCAGACACAAAAGCGATTTAAGTTAATGTCTTAAAGCAAACATCATTTGATTAATGCTAACTAAATATAAAATTATATTTAAAATTAAATGTATAATAAAACAAATAAATGAAATACTTAGTTTTTCTTCACAGGCCAACACAACAAGCATGAACACGCACACACACACATACCATCACAAATAAGGCTAGTTTAAGGTATAGTGTTGCTTTTTTTTTTTTTTTTCATTAAACGTATAGCCACCTTTCCTAAGACTCTAAAGCTACATTTTCCTAAGACTTCTTATTAGCTTATTAACCTATAGAACTACACACTAGATAAATACTTAATCCCAAAATGAAAAAGTTACCAAATAAATTTTTTATACATGTATAACTTTATAATACACCTATAGCTGTATTGCTAAACCACTAATTACACTTAAAACAATTACAACTTAAAATACAACTGAAATTTTGCTTGTTGCCCCCAAAACTTTTCCAGTCTTTGTTCGAATGTGGATGGTGCATCCGTCCTTCAGATCTACTGCATTTAAACTCTGGAGCCCACTCTCTCCCACAATTTCTGTTCTGCTATTGCATCTCTTTCTTCAAAGATCAACTAAAAACTTTCTTCTTTACAGCTCATTACTTTTCTTTATCCATCTTTTACTGATTTTTATGTTTTCCTCTTCTTCGTTATACCTATCATAAGTATCGCTGAGTTTGTGAAAAAGTTATATAAATAGAGTTATTTAATATTATTATTATAGTATTTAAGATGCTTTTACTTGCTGTTTTTGCATTAAAGTAGTTAGCTTGCTACACATTTGCACAGCGTTTTGTGTAAAAATAATATTATGTTAATCATTAAGTAGTTTCACACAAGTTTTTTTTTCCCAACAACACTTTCTTAAAGCGATGCAGCCATAAATTTCACCTGTGGTTATCAACATATTTGTTTGGGTCTAATCATGTTGTAAGAAGGTGTGATGAGTGATGCTAATGAGGTGGCAGGGTAGGTAATACATTTACATAAGTCATTGTTTTTTGTTGTTTTTGTTCTTTTCTTGGTACAGGAATGATTTAAGATTCTTGTCCATTGTAATCACTAATGCTATAGAATGGTACATAATATAAGGTTATAATTTATTCCTTTAACATAAGAGCACACATTTTCCTGCTTACATAAAAATGAAAAACATTAATGCTGGCACAGTTTTACTTTTAACATATTCTTCACAACACAGCAGTAGTACAATCCAAAGTATGAAAAGTCAAACAGGATCACTTTTTAAAGTGACAAAACTCTTAACTCAGTACATGCATCACATATGTTGTTTAATTATTCTAGTTAATTATTGTTCACTACATATACTAGGTTATCAATAATGCTGTGAAGTTTTTTGTTAAGTCCATTGCACTTGGTTATTATTATTGTTTATAAATATTAAAAACTTAGATTTATAATCATCCATAGTAGAAATGTTGTAGAAGAAAGGCCTTTAAGTTTAAATGTCTTAAATAATTATTTAAATGTTTTTACATCAACCGATAAAGCTATAAGTTCTCGCTGCAACTAAATACAAACCATTTTACAAACTGCCGTATGCAATAAAACCAAAGAAAAATACAGTCAAGAAAGACAGGCCATATTCGTCATATAAGGTCACTTTGTGATCATGCAAACTGATTGCTACTGAAGACATGCAAATTGCTAGAGCGGATGTCGGTGAACAAATAAACTTTAAAAATTTATTGTTCATATAATTATGTATAGTTAGTAATTAACAAGACTGACTGATCTTGTAATTCGGACTTTGTAAAGTATCATCTATTGTTTTTAACTAAATAAGTTTATCATATCTAGAATCTTGCTTGAAATAAAAAAGATTATGGTGAAATACATGATTGTAACTGTAAGATTAACAAAAAGAAAAAAGAAAAAAGTGAAATAACATATTTACACCTCAAACTCAAGAAGGGAAATGTATAAACATTCACTCATACTGTTCTGCCTACAAAACAGTTGGCAAACTTTGTTAGCTCAATAATATGATGCACAAGAGTTTAGTATTCTTCAAAAGAATGTAAAGACTCATTTCTTCTTAATTTCATTTGTTGCTCGATATCATTTTTTAGAAGTTGGAAGGTTTTCAATTTGGGCTTATCATTAAATATAACCGGTTTATAAATAAAATGTGTCTGTATTGACACAATTAAAATTCCTATTTCATCGCAATACATAATGTATTAGGCCATAGATCTGTTTTAGACTGTTGTCAGAAATGTTCAGACTATGTTACTACTTTTGCACCATTTTGCACCATTTTGCATCTGATTCTGCACCATCAAAGTTCTGCTCTGTTTACGGTGTGGCATATAAAAAGTCACCTTAAATAAATCACTCTTAGCCTTCTGCTTACGCTCACCCAAATCCATCATATAATTGTCACAATCTGATATTCCCATAAACATTCTAGTTCCTTTACTAGTTTCATTTGAACAAAAACAATCTTTAGCTCCCACAGGCGTCACCTCCATCGCATCAGGAACCGCTGTCAACACATTCTCATGTTGATCAAGTAAATTCACATATGGTAAATCTCTCAACCAAGAACAATTATTTTTAGGTCTAAACAAATGCACCGACAAAGCCATCAATCTATCTCCTCCTGATTGCTGCTGATATAACAACCACGATAGCGCATAAGACTGACATATAGCAAGCAACGGCTCTGGTACCGTCTCCAAAATTGAAGGCCATGTGCCTGGTGTTGGAACTTTCACTATACATGGACCATTCAGTCGTCTAACTGATCTTATCGAATGAGTTAACTGCTGAAACCACAAATTCCTACTTGCCCATGGGTCTGAGATTTGTAACACTGACGAATCGAATCCAAATGCCTCCCACTTAGTTTCTCTTTTCTGTAATGAACGGTACTGGTCAGTCATTTCTTCTGATGTCCAGTCAAAATCTAAGAACTGATCTTTAACATCTAAAACAGTCCTCTGAGTTGTCACAGATGAATCTACACCCTTCTCTTCCTCCATCTGCTTCCCAGGTTCAGACAGCTTACTACTACTATTTACTCTAAGCTCTATCTTTAACATAGGCTTCTGAGTTATATTCACCACTTCCTTAAAGTTCAAAGACGTCATGTCAGGTGTTTGAGTCACTCTTACAAAATTCTTAGGCAACATCGTCGTCACCGAATTATTAACAAAGGTTGCCCTTGTATCAATCTTACTTGTAGTATTTCCAGAAGTGACAAAAGTAGACGCTTTCACCATCACTGTAGTAGCTTCCATTCCCTTCAAAGTCGCAGCTACAGTAGTAATCTCCACTGATATTTTAACACTCTTAGTCGTTTCCGGAACTAAAGTAATACTCCTCATCCGTGTTCTATTTACCCCTAGAGTAGTCGCTGTAGTGGTTTGCTCCTCAATTCTCTTAGCAACCGTAAACATCTCCACAGGACTCAAATCTACTATCATAACCACCACTTTACGAGTTATATAACCTCCTCTCCAACTATTTACCAAGGGAATGAATTTAAACTCCGGCTCATAATAAGTACATGTATATTCCCCTAGGTCATCTCTAGTAATATTTCTCACAAAAAGTGTACAATCATCACTGACTGTCAACCATCTTACGTCATTCAGCAAAATATATTTCCTCTGATCAAGAGGCACAGTATCAACCTCAGGTCCTGTTAGCAACACTTCTTTACCACGACTATTGCTCCACACAGGAGGATTACTACCACCAACATTAAACCTCGAGCATTTACAGGGAAGATAAACTGCTCCTCCTAACTTGGCTCTAACTACCTTCTCCTTAAAAGTTGACACCATTGTCACCATCTGAGGCGCTACCGTAGTTAAACATAACACACTCATACCTTCAGAATCATTCAGTGCTGAAAGATTACACTTCCCTGAAGTTCCTACCACTCTAGTCGTCATAACGCTTTGGTCTAACCCTTTTCCTAGCTGGTCTTGGACTCCTTTGTCTACCTGTGTCTCTGCATTCTCCTGCATCAAAATCACTTCCCTTTGTAACCTCTGGCGCTTCACACTCCTCAGGAACAGGCTCTGCTGTTCCTGGGACATGTTGAAAATCAACGTCTCCAAATCTCCTTTCCTGCTCACTAACTGCAGAGTCATCTCTGACATTATCAGACACATGCACACTCCCATCAACATCTTCCACATGATCTTCCACAACGTTCCCTTCTAACTTTCTTGAACCTTCAACTTCCTGACTCTGTGAATCTAGTACCTCTTCACTTGGCGCTTTAACACAATGCGACAAATGGTACCACGTTGGAGACCCCTTAACCTGAACCGCAGTTCCCGTACTGCGAACAACTTCAAATGGTCCTTCACGGCGTTCGTTATACCACTTTCTTCTAAATACCTTCACAAACACCTTGTCTCCAGGTTGCACTGAACACTTCCTTTGTTCGTCCAGTCTCTCCTGCACCTCCTCTTTCTTTTGCCTGTCAGAAACGTACGCGGATATTCTTTTATGCAGATTAGCCATATACGCCACATATGCTCTCATTTCATCCTCTAAAAGGGCTAAGCTTGGACCCTTTCCACTTGTACGCAAACAAGGCATCGGCATCAATCTACCTGTAACCAATTCATGAGGTGTCATATGTAACTCACGCAGCTCACTCGAGCGACACACCATTAGCGCCAATGGAAGTGCTGCTATCCAATTCAACCCCGTATGCTGGCAAATTTTCACAATGCGATTTTTCAAAACACCATTCATCTTTTCACAAATCCCCTGACTTTGCGGATCATAGACCGCACCAAGACGCTGTTTAATTCCCATTTTTTGCAAAATCAATTTCACTGTTTTATCCACAAACTCTTTCCCATTATCTGAGGATATCCGATCTGGAAGTCCCCACCTGCTTATAACCTCTCTACACAAAAACTTAGCAACAGACTGGGCATCCTTCCGCTTGGTTGGACAAGCCTCAGGCCATCGTGAAAATCTATCCACAACAACCAACATATACCTCTTTCCTTCAACTGGCTTTATCATATCCACAAAGTCCACAACCAACTCACGCATAGGACCTCTCGGAGTTGGAATATAACTAGGAGGAACCATCACTCCCCTTCGAACATAATTTTTCAGACAGATAGTACATCTACCTATAACATAATCAATCTGCTCAAGCAGACATGGTGCCCAAAAACCATACTCCTTTGTAATCTTACGTTTAACTTCCCCCCTTGCAACATGAGCCAACCCATGTGCTTCCTGAATCATTAGACCTAACAGGTCTGGAGGTGCTACTATCAATCCCTCATGATTTCTCCAAAGACCTGTAGAATCCTCGGTGGCACCACGGTCTAGCCACAACTGTTTATCCACTTCAGGAACAGCTTCCTGAAGTAAAATGACATCCTTAAGTGTAATTTTCTCTTCCAAATTCACTTCATGCGTAACCAAAAACACTTCACCCACTTTGTCTGCTCCTGTTACTGCCTTTGCAGCTTCATCAGCTGCTTTATTTCCTTGTGTGACCCTTGACATATCCTTTTTATGTGCTGCACATTTAGCTATTGCTATTTCCTTGGGCTTCATCATAGCATGCAACAGTTTCACTATTTGAGCATGATGCTGTATTGGGGAACCATCAGTTTTCTTAAACCCTCTGTTTTTCCACACTGATCCAAACAAATGACACACATTGTGCGCATAGGCGGAATCAGTATATATTGTCACTCGCTTACCTTCCGCCAACAAACATGCTTCGGTTAGCCCCACAAGTTCAGCAAGCTGCGCAGATGCAGGCTGCGGTACTACTTCAGCCTTCTCAATAACAAATCCAGCTCCTTGGGCTTTCACTACTGCATAACCAGCACTCAACTTATCTCCCACACGATAACAAGAACCATCAGTCCAATATTCTACATCTGCTTCATGCAGTGGGAGAGCTTGCAAATCTGACCTAAGTTTCATATACCTCTCTGCTTCCTGAACACAATCATGCGGTTCACCATCCTCAGGAGTTGGCAAAGTCTCAGCTGGGTTCACTGTAACACACCTCGCTAAAGTGACATCTTCCTGCTCTAAGAGTCTATGATAGTCCCTAAGCCTAGGCATAGTCAATGTATACTTGCCATAGTTCAAAAGATTTCTAAGGCTATGATGGGTAAGAATTGTTACCGGATATCCCATCGTAACAGATGATGCTTTATCATACATCAAAGAAACTCCCACCATTGCTCTGTAGCACAGGGGTAACCCCAATTCTACTTCTGAATACGCAGTAGAATAATAAGAAACAGGTTGAGGGCTTGTTCCTGTTCCTGTTGGCTGACAAAGAACCGCACATGCATATTTACCCCCAATAGAAGTAGACACATACAACAGAAAATTCCTAGAATAGTCTGGAAGCGCTAGCGCTGGAGCCTCCTGTAACCTCCTTTTGATCGTCTCAAAAGCCAAAAGGCCATCCTGTGTCCAAGAAAGATTACAATGCAATTGAGCATTCCCTGTATCTTTAATCATAGCTCTCAAAGGCCCCGTTAAACTAGCATAATCCTCTACCCATGCTGAAGAATAGCCAGCAATACCCAGAAATGTCATCATTTCTCTGACCGTTCTAGGCTTTGGAGCCTTGTGAATAGCTTCCAACTGACTATCAGCAATACTTCTATGTCCCTGCGTTATTGTTTGACCCAAATAAACCACTCTCTCCTGACAATACTGCAGCTTTTTCAGAGACCTTATGCCCCTTCTCTGCCAGTATCTGTAACAACCTAACTGAGTCCTTGTGACATATTTGCTCATCTAATGAACAAATAATAATGTCATCCACATACTGAATAACCGTGCTTTTTAGCATCTGATCTACTCCTGCCAAATCATCCTTCAATACTTTATTGAATATATGAGGACTATGTTTAAATCCTTGCGGCAACCTCTTATACTAATAGAACTGACCTCTGTATGTGAATCCAAATAAGCCCCTACTTTCTATACCAAGTGGAACACTAAAAAACGCACCACATAAATCTATCACTGTAAAATGTGTCGCATCTGGAGGCATTTGGGCTAACAGAGTATGCGGATCCGGCACTTCTGCTGGAAAATCAGCCACTACTTCATTCACTGCTCTTAAATCATGTACCAAGCGATAAGAATCGTCTGGCTTTTTTACAGGCAACAAAGGCGTATTACTCTGAGGATTCTGCGTTATCTTCAAAACATCTGCTTTCAAAAGTCTTTCAATTTGTGGTCCAATCCCCCGAATTGCCTCTTCTTTTAATGGATATTGGTTCTTCCAAGGAAGTTTGACTCCTGGTCGTAGTTCAACTTTCACTGGTTGAGCTGACTTCACCAGTCCAATATCAGTACTATGCTGAGACCATAAACATCCTGGAACTTGTTGCAACATCTCTTCTCTCATAGAGTTTCCATCCATCTTAGCACTGCAAATGGACTCATGCGTCATCCGTACAGTTTGTGGCTGTCCCTGCCCTTGAGCAGAAATCATAATCT
Organism: Trichomycterus rosablanca; assembly: GCF_030014385.1. NCBI lineage: Eukaryota > Metazoa > Chordata > Actinopteri > Siluriformes > Trichomycteridae > Trichomycterus > Trichomycterus rosablanca. Next base: position 13,344,181 of record NC_085991.1, read on the forward strand.
TAATAAAACGCTGGTCCTCGCTTCTCCAAATTGCAAGATTCTCCTTTATCGGTAGAAAAACAGCTTCCTCTGCTTGCACCATCATTTCTCCTATATGCTTCTGCTCATAATCTTCAGACACCAACAAAGTCACATGTGGGACACTTTTTTCAATATCAAACTCCTTGGACAAATAATCATCTCTTTCTATCTTCATAGCTGCCCCTTGTGGTCCCAAAACTATGCAGCACGAACGAAGTTGAACTTGCTTCGGTTGACGTTTCAACCATTCCTCTGAATTCGATTGGGCAGCATCCTTGAAATACTTAAGCATACAGTGATATGGATACTCCGGGAGCTTCGCATCAGGCATGTTCGCTACAATAAACTTCTCCCACAACTTGGCGGGCTCCAAAAAGTCTGCACCAAGATTTCCAATCCAGAATACTGAAGAGACCTCAGTCTCCACTGACATCAACAATTGGTGCACCACATCATTTGGCACCTCCACCAGACAGCCGTCAGGTGTACACTTTATCGTACAGTTCAATCTACACAAAGCATCTCTTCCCAAAAGTGCAATAGGTGTATGTTCTGATACCAATATAGGTATTGTAGTCTTCAGATTTTTATAACAAAGCTCAATCGGTTTTGTGAGAGGTATCAGCTGTTTTATTCCCTCAAACCCAATTGTCCTAATCCATTGATTAGACATAGGGAGATGTATAGCATCTTCAGGTCGAATACAGGTGAAAGCCGCTCCACTATCCGTCATCATTTCCAAAGGTCTATTATTTACTTTCACCTCTATTGTTGGATCTTTCTCCGACCCTGATGCTACCAGCTGACACCCCCCTTTTGGGTCCTCTGGGCACCTCTAAAATCCTTGCTCCGGGCCCCTGTAAGGGTTCACAGGTCCCTCAAAAGTCCTCGGTTGGCCCCTAAATCCTCCTCTTCGGAAATTTCTTCCTCTGAAAATTCCTCCTCTGAAATTTCCTCCTGGCCTGTTGCACTCCCTGGCAAAGTGACCAAACTGTCCACAATTAAAGCACACTTCCGAAGACTGTTGGAAATACGGATTAAATCTTCCTCCTCTTCCTATGTTTCCACGACCTCTTCCTCTCCAGGTCTGCACTTGACCAAACAATGGCTGTGGGTAAGAAACAACTGGAACCACTGATGATGACTGAGATGGTTGAGGCTGAGCCTGGCTCGGCTGCACTTGTGGCAATGGTGGATTTTGCTGAGACTGACTCTGTATAACCACAGCCTGCTTCTTCTCCTTCTTCTTATTATCCACCAATTGTATTTGGTTAAGTTTTCTGAGGGTTTCTTGGTCTTGCTCTTTTTGATCATGCTCCTTCTTCCTATATAGCTCCACCTGGTGGGCTATATGATCTGCTTAGACACCCTTTTCCATGCTTCCAAGACCAACCACCTCTGCTAGCTTACTCCTCACTGGCAAAGGCAGCCCCTTCTGTATTTTAGCTCGCAAAATTGACTGCTCCATTCGATTCAAGTCCGGATCATTTCCTGTGACATTTCTCCACACTTGATGGGCTCTCGAGACATATGCCCTCGGGTTTTCTCCCTGGCCCAATGGCTCAATGAGAATATTATCTGGATGCACATTTGTCGGAAACGTATCTCTTAGCGCTCACCACACTCGACCTCTATTCGCAGAAAACAGCTCCGGGTCATTCACAGCAGTCCCCACATATCGATTAAGCCCTGCTTTCTGTAGAAGCTCCTCCATGGCTGGAACCCCAAGGAGATTAGCTAAAAGTCTCTTAATATCTCCTATAGCCGATTGTGTCCCCACCATAATCTCTTCCAGCTTTGAAATCCAAGGATGTGCTGTCCAATTGTTTGGAGTCTTCTTTCTGCAACTCTTTCTTCTGTATCTGCAGTTCCCTTAATTGCTCCTCCAGCTCTTTCCGGCCTTCCGGGCTAGTAGATTCTTCCAAGCGTGAAAGACATTGATCTATACTTTTTCCCACCTTTCTTAAAGCCTTCTGTTTGTCCTCAATTCTGGTACTGGATGTTGCAGGAAAAAACCCTCTTGAATACATAGGACCATCTGAATCACCATCGCTATCTCCATTTTCACTCTCCTTAGAGCTTTCATCTCCTGAGTCTTCTCTCCTCCTTGTTTTATCTCCTCTCTTTTCCGCTTTAGCCAATATCTGCAGGGTCATATCCTCCCATGACCTCCTCCAGATCACTTTGATCTTCATCATCTTCAAATTCCATCCTCCTGATCCTCAGCTCACCCTTAGTTTTCAAAGATGTCGTCTTCTTCTTACTTTTAGAACTTGGGTACATCTTTATGGTCGTTTCCGCTTGTCCCATTTCTATTATTCGATCATCCTCATTTCTGATTTGATAATTGCCCTCCTGACTGATCACTGGGAGCTGGGGATAAACCTCCTCAAACTTCACATTCTTCTGATAGGGAGGGGGTTTCTTTACTGAGTCCACATGTGAAAAAGGCACATTGATTTCCGCCATTCGTTTTTCTATTTCTTTTGTGCTTTTTTCTATTTCTTCTGCACCTCTGTCTCTCTTCTCTTTTGCAGCTCTCATCCGCTTCTGCCCTTCATTCTCAAACAACTAGAGAATGCCAAGCTCCTCTTGTCTTTTTTCTTTACGTTTTTCACCCTTTTTACTCTTCTTTTGATCAGCTTTATATGTGGACACAAGCACCTGCATTGTATTAATTACATCTGGATTAAACGTTCCCTCCAATGGCCAAGGTTGGTTAATCTCAGGCCAACGCTTATTCCACTTCTCCATCATCTTTGGGATGCCTTTAACTAAAGAGTTATTCTTCTGTATCACATCAACAGGAGTAATAACCTTCGCAATTTTAACGTCCTTCTCCGACATTGTAATGACTTCCTTATGTACCCTTATTGCAAAAACGAGACTAATCACTATAACTACTTAAAACTATTTCAATTACCACTCCTTTATTTTCCTAAGCAACTGATTTGACACAGTCAATAAAACATAAAATTAATTTGCCAACTCCAAAGGTGACAACCATCCACAACACTAAGTATCCCCTATTATAATAACCAAACACTTAAAGAATCTATCAAATTGTAAGCAAAATCTCACTCAATTAATCCCCCAAATAAAAGAAAGTCCTGTCCCATATGAAACACAAACTCCCACACTCCCACAAGGGACCAACTATCATCAAATATATTCCTATTTGCAACAAACAATCACCTATTTATCACCAATTCGCATATTCATTCCCCTTAAACCAACAAATAGTCTCAATATCAAACCCCAACACAGCTCAGATCAGAAATCATGCACAGACAATAAAACTCACATTAGCAATCAAAGTTTAGTATATTCCTATGAACGATCAGTCTGTTGCCAAGCCTTTTCTCTCTAAAACTATATCATTTAGTATAAACAAATGCACATACTCTTGTATAAACAAATATATGTAAATAAAAAAAATAGCCTATATTGTAAAATCAGACAAAGTTTGTACTAATAATAATAATCATAAAAATACACTTAAAATGCAGGTATTGGATAGCAGAGTCTGTGAACAAATAAACAGGAACACTGGCCTGATTAGATGGATGATGCCAACACACTTCAGTCCTTATTGTACAACAGCACCTCCACTCCTCATCTGCGCACACAAGGGGAGAATCACCCCTCCTTCTCCTCTGCTCACAGAAACCCACTTTGTCGTCGTCTCATATGAAATCACATAAGAATCGGAAAACAGGAAAAAGCACTCTATTAATTCACAACTTTGCTCAGGTTTTTTTTCCCTTCACTTCGATAAACTTTTACACACTCGAGCATTTGCATTCAGGTTACCTTTTACAAACACAACAGCTAAGCATTGCAGTTACACACCTTCTTTTAGTTTCTTCTTAAATTAACTCCTGCTTAATTAGGTCGTCTTAAACTCTTTTACAATTAATTTTACTCCTTGAACTACAAGTCTCAATTACATGCATTTTATTCTTCTGCTATCTTAACTTTTGCTATCTGCTCCTCCTCTTCAAACCTCCTGAGGCTGGCTCTCCAATTTTCTGTGGTGTCAAAAACTCAACTTCAAACATACTTTAACTTAAAACCAAACCACAGCCAACAACAGCAAAAATCATATAGATTCATGGCATATTACACACACTCACACATAACTTTACAATTTATTGGTTTACTTATCCTAATTCTTCATAAAGGGGGGCTTAGGGGTCTTTTTTTTTCTCTTTTAGCCATAAGCCTCTCCTTTCCACGCTTTGCACCATCTGGTTTCCATCGTTACTCATATTACACACAACCTCACACTAGACGACTCCCTCCAATCACTATGATTGACAGCTCTCCATACCACTTGATTTCCTTATTCTTAACCATGTGGTACCGTCTCTCTCCCTCACACACACACAAAAGCTGCACCTCAGACTGGGCAGCAGGCCCCCACCGTTTCTACTCCACACAGAGAGAAAGCAATTTAGCCCCCACCATTTCTACTCCTTCTCACCCACACACAGGATAAGAAAGACAGGAATTCATAAGCTCTTATAACACATAATAATTACAATAAGTAATTCAACAAGACTTATACACCTCTACCGAACAACACCTCATCTACAATTAATGTTGTCCACATTTAAGCACTAAACCATAATTTCACACTGTACTTCATCAGTAAAACATCTTATTTCCACTTCAATAATATCTCTCCATTCTTAAAAACATTTCTGAGGCTCATGAGTTATTTAACTATTTAATCTCCCAAAGAAAGCTCATTAATTATTATTAATTAATTAGCATTAACTGTCCTCTTGAAGGAGCTTATTATCATTATTTTTAGTTAACAAAAATCTCCTTCAAGGGCTCATTGTCTATAAAAACTTACTACATCTAAATTAATATATCTCCTTTTATCCATCGATTACAATAACCATACTTTGACAATTGAGACAGGCGCCACACATTACACAAATACACACAAATCAACTTCATGCTCTTACACCCCACACACACACAAAAACACACACACATAGAGGCCCCTCCTTACGCTCACACAACACTTTGCGCTCACACACACATCCTGAGAATTTTAATGCTTCAAAGTCGACTAATCCATGTTTTCCTTAACGCATGCTTCTTCCTTACACTCATTTACTCTCCTTTACTCATTTTAAATCCTCTTTCTTTCCCTTTATTACCAGTTCTCTATTTCTCTAAAATTCCTTTTCACCCACATTTTCTAATTTCTCTTACATAAATATCCTTATGTCACAACTTTAACTTATTCTCTTTTGTTACTTCACTTTTTCTCTTATTTTACCTCTGTATTCTCTATTTCTCTATTTCTTCTCTTGTTCCTTTTCACCACAATGTCTCTTAATCCTTAACTTCATCTCTTATTCTTAGTCCTATGTCCCCGTGCTCAGAGCTTCATTGTTCTCCTCTTATTTTCACAACAAAACTATATCTAGCCAATATTCACGCAATGGTTAATATTCATGTCTTACCGCTATAAAGTCTAATGGGCCCTAAACTCCATAGTCTCGCATGGCATATTAACACACTGTAACCGTTACTAATTAAGGCTATTCCACACACTTTTTTTTTCTTCTCTTACTTCTACTTAAACTTTTTCCTTTTCTATCCTTATTAATTCTATTACCATAACCCCCCTTTATTGCAAGTTTACTATGCAATAAACCTCAAATTTAGACGGAGCATCACTCCACCGTCCACACCTCATAGCACACACCAGATCGTTTCAGTGCAGCCAAACACCACAGATTACAACACACAGGCTCACGCCCAACGTCATAAAAAATAGAACGCTCACCAAAGAGGTTGCAATGGCAGTGTAGTAGCCACATCAGAATCCTGTTCGTGACGCCATCTCTGAGGTGTCTTCCTTAGCGATGAGGTATAGACGAAGAATGAAGAAATGACTCCGCTGACACTATTCTGGTTTTACAAGCAAATTATTTATTTCAAACTAAAACAGTATCAGTCGGAACACACGAGTAGCTCGGGAGAGTAGCAATGTCAATATCTGCTCTGGCGCTCAACCAAACTCCTCTCCTTATATACTCAAGCTTTACATACAGGAGAACATCTGTTTTCAATAGCATTCAAACACAAAGAAAGGAAGCTGGACACGTGGTCTATAAAGGCCTTAGCTCCCAACTTCCAACTTCACCAGGAGATCCTTACAGTTCTTGAAAAGCTTTCCCCAAATAGAGCCTCACATAGATGCATTCCAGATGTGGGGACATACCTATATGGGCCTCTCATAAGACAGACTTTGTTCAAAGTAGGGTCTCTCTTTTACATAAACCTACATAGATCCATCCAAACCTAGTGACCCCAACACCATGAGACCCTTAAACACCAGACGAAGGCCATGATAAATGGTGCCTTCTGCAGATTTGTGTTCCCTAACAATGCACATATGAATAAAATACACATATGAAGTAATATCTTGTATATAAAATACACCTCACCTTATCTGACGAATTTGGCCTGTCTTTCTTGACTGTATTTTTCTTTGGTTTTATTGCATACGGCAGTTTGTAAAATGGTTTGTATTTAGTTGCAGCGAGAACTTATAGCTTTATCGGTTGATGTAAAAACATTTAAATAATTATTTAAGACATTTAAACTTAAAGGCCTTTCTTCTACAACATTCTGTGTCAATTCTGTAATACTATGGATGATTATAAATCTAAGTTTTTATAATCGGAATTAAATGAGGAACTTCCCAACATTCTCTCCCAGCATGGAGCGATCGATTATTCTGCACGTGGGCAGAAGTGACATTCGCAGAGAGGAGTCAGAAATCTTAAAGAACAACTTCACTGAACTGTTTAATACACTTGAGAAGCTGACTGCTCAGAAGTTCATCAGTGGACCTCTCCCAGCCCGAGGATCTAATATGTTTTCACGGCTACTCAACCTCAACACGTGGCTAAGCAGAACCTGCAGTTTGAAAGGTTTGGATTATATTGACAATTTTAATCTATTCTGGGGGCGCAGATAATTTTTTTACCCAGATGGCACCCACCTAAGCAAGACTGGAGTGAAGGCACTAAAGGACAACCTCCATTTTGCTCTTCGCCACCCATCTGCTTCTTGGACTGACTCGACACAATACGTGCATCTTCAACCTCCCTCACCTGCCTTCAACCATGAAGGACCATCAAACATACAATCCCCATCACTGGAGAACACATCTCAGGCTGAGTTTCTGACTCTTGATGAAAGCTATTACGACCTTCATCATCAGGCAGTGACACAGCAGTCAACAGCAGAGACATCACAGTCATCCTCCAATTTCTCTCTCTCAACAACATCACCTCCACATATGGATTTCACAGAGAAAATGGAGAAACTGGTGTGTGTTGGGACTAAATTCTCACACTCCATCTCAGCCAGTCCACAGGTTTCACCCAAAAAGCCCAGGGCACCCCTTCCCCTTCCCCCCCTTCCCCCCCGTGCTCTGAGGCCACTTCAGCACCGTCAGCAGCAGCCTTGTACTTCATCTCTTCTGGCTGTACAGAGTTCAGAATGTTCAGCGAGTGCTACTGATAGCGGCTGCAGAATACAAAACAATGATAACTCGTTGTGATGTGTTCAGGGTCCTGGCTATAGCAGATATGATACTGACAACAGTTTGGAGAGTAAGCTTGGACCCAGTATGCCTGAAATGTTTTCTATTCCTGTGTTGATTAGAAATAGAAAGAATAGAACGCATTCAGCATATCAAGTCAACCAGTCTAACCTCTTACCTGTACCACGACAACCTTGGGCTGCCCCAGGGGCTCCTGTGGTTCCTTTAAAGCTAGCTCTGCTTAATATTAGATCTCTAGCCAACAAATCATTTTTAGTGAATGACATAATTCTATCCTACAGTTTAGATTTTCTGTTTCTAACTGAAACATGGTTAGCAGAAGGCAGCAGTGCTACTGTTCTTAATGAAACAGCACCAGCAAACTTCAGTTCTATGAATGTGTGTCGAAGTGGTAGGAAAGGTGGAGGAGTAGCTGCCTTATTTAAAGATGTATTCCAGTGCAAAGAGACTGTGCTTGGCAATTTTATGTCTTTTGAATACCTCTGTTTTATTTTGAAGGGTACTCCCAAAATTTTATTTTTAACCATTTATAAACCTCCAAGATACTCTGCACATTTTATAGATGAATTTGCTGAACAACTGTCAGTTATCTCCACTGAGTACAGCTTTTTCATCATAACTGGGGATTTTAACATCCACTTAGATAATAACAAGGACAATAACACCAAATAACTTTTTGGTCTTTTTGACACGTTTGGTCTATTGCAACATGTGAAAGGGCCTACACATACTCGAGGGCACACTCTAGATCTAGTTATTTCTAAAGGTCTTAACATTTCTTCTGTTATGGTCAAGGACTTGGCCCTCTCTGATCATTTTTGTGTCTTCTTTGAAATGCTGATCACTCCAGATGCTCAAACTAGCTCTGTTTCTGTTAAGAAAAGGTGCATAAATGAAAGTACTAGTTCTCAGTTTATGGAGGCCATAGCTATATCACCAACTTTAATTGCAGAGTCAGTTGATGAACTCCTGGATAACTTTAATGTGAAAATATTGACTGTCATGGATGTGGTTGCCCCGGTAAAAGTCATGAAAACGTTGAGCAAACAGAAAGCACCATGGCGTAACACAATGATGGTAATAGCTCTGAAAAGAGAATGCAGGAGAGCTGAACGTAAGTGGAGGAAAACTAAACTTCAAATCCACTATGATCTCTATAAGCAAAGCCTTTGTAGTTTTAACTCGGAGTTATGCAGGGCTAGACAGCTGCACTTCTCTAAGATCATTAACAGGAACATCAACAACACCCGCACTCTATTCAACGTGGTCGACAAGCTTACAAATCCTCCAAAACAGATCACACCAGAACTTCTGTCCACAGAGAAATGTAATGAATTTGCTCATTTCTTCTGTGAAAAAATCAAAACTATTAGACTGACCATCAACGCCACTCAGTCAAACGATGAAACCATGCCGCCCCTACAGACACCTAAAAATAACATGACTATTATGTCACAATTTAATACAATAGACCAAAAAACTCTGGAGAAAACAGTTCAGCATCTTAAATCATCGACATGTTGTCTCGACATGCTGCCATCTGAATTTTTTACAACTATTTTAAACTCTGTAAAAACTGATTTGCAACAAATAGTTAATGGCTCACTAGCATCAGGCGTTTTCCCAAAGTCACTGAAAACAGCTGCCATTAAGCCATTCCTAAAAAAGAGAACTCTGGATGCGTCTGTGTTAAACAACTACAGGCCGATCTCAAATCTTCCTTTCATAGCTAAGATCATTGAGAAAGTTGTTTACAATCAAGTCAGCAGTTTTTTGAATTCCAGTGGTTATTTTGACAAAATTCAGTCAGGCTTTCGAGCTCACCACAGCACTGAAACGGCTCTCATAAAAGTGTTAAATGATCTACGGCTGAATACTGACTCGGGTAAAATATCAGTTCTGGTTTTACTGGATCTTAGTGCTGCCTTTGACACTGTAGATCATAGAATACTGCTGGATAGGTTGGAAAACTGTGTTGGACTTTCCGGAACAGTCCTTAATTGGTTCAGGTCTTATTTAGAAGACCGGAGTTACTTCGTCACTATTTGCAGCTGTGAATCTGAAAGGGTGGCTATGACATGTGGAATCCCCCAGGGATCAGTTCTCGGACCTCTTCTGTTCAATCTTTATATGCTGCCATTAGGCCAAATGCTACAGGCTAACAACATTGATTACCATAGTTATGCAGATGACACACAGATATATCTGGCTCTCTCACCAGATGATTACAGCACAATAGATTCACTGTGTCAGTGTCTGGAGGACATCAATAACTGGATGAGCCAGAATTTTTTACAGTTAAATAAGGACAAAACAGAGATTGTGGTGTTTGGCAGCAAAGAAAAGAGGTCTAGTGTCAGTGAGCACCTCAGTTCCCGGGCTCTAAAAACCAAAGACCAAGTCCGAAATCTTGGCATTCTAATAGACTCAGATCTTACATTCACCAGCCATATTAAAACCATCACCAAAACAGCCTTCTACCATCTTAGAAATATAGCCAAAATCAAGGGTCTAGTGTGCCAACAAGACCTAGAGAAGCTGATCCATGCTTTTATCTCCAGTAGGGTGGACTATTGTAATGGTCTCTTAACTGGACTTCCCAAAAAGACCATTAAACAGTTACAGCTCATTCAGAACGCTGCTGCTAGAGTTTTAACTAAGACGAAGAGAACTGAGCACATCACTCCAGTTCTAAAATATCTACACTGGCTTCCGGTTAGTTACAGAATATAATTTAAAGTGCTGCTACTGGTCTATAAATCACTGAATGGGTTCGGCCCAGAATACATCTCAGATATGTTTAGAGAATATAAACCTAGTAGATCTCTTAGATCCTTGGACTCAGATCAGCTAGTTGAGCTCAGAGTCCAAACTAAACATGGTGAAGCAGCATTTAGCTGTTGGGCTGCATATAACTGGAACAGACTTCCAGGAGATATTAGATGTTCCGCAAATGTAGAAATGTTTAAATCCAGGTTAAAAACTTTTCTTTTTTCTTGTGCCTATGATTGAGCTTGAAATTTTTGCTATTACCCTATTTCTTTTAGTTTTTCATGCTCTTAATAATTATTTTTATAGAGTAGTGTACATTCTAAATTGTAGTGTATATTTTACTATATTTTCTTTTAGTTTTCATGTTTTAATTCCTTATCTCTCTTGTTTTAATTTCGTATTTCCCAAATTGTAGGGTATATTTTACAATATTTTCTTTTAATTTTTCATGTTCTTAATTTTTATCTCTCTTGTTTGAATTTCATGTTGTCTTAATTGTAACTAAATGTTTGCAAGAAGTCTTTCTGAGGTTCTAGATCTCAGGAATGTTTTAATGCTTTTAATTTTTCCTTATGTAAAGCACTTTGAATTGCCACTGTGTATGAAAGGTGCTATACAAAAAACTTGCCTTGCCTTGCCTTGCCTTGCCTTGCCTAAGTTTTTAATATTTATAAACAATAATAATAACCAAGTGCAATGGACTTAACAAAAAACTTCACAGCATTATTGATAACCTAGTATATGTAGTGAACAATAATTAACTAGAATAATTAAACAACATATGTGATGCATGTACTGAGTTAAGAGTTTTGTCACTTTAAAAAGTGATCCTGTGTGACTTTTCATACTTTGGATTGTACTACTGCTGTGTTGTGAAAAATATGTTAAAAGTAAAACATAAAATGATTGCCTTAGAATTTTTGCTTAGCCTAGGCCCGGGGTTTCCTCGGTCCTTTTGCGCTAGGGACTCCCCTTTTCCCCGCTTTTTCATTTTCCCTCCGTTTTACTTAAAAAAAAAAAAGAGAAAGGCTTCATTTCCCCCCCGCTCTGTGTTTCTCCAGGCAAAGGCTGTGCTGCCTCTTCTGCTGCCTCGTCACCCACCCGACGACCCAAGGGCCCTCCTGCCGCAGGTTTTCGTCGCTCTACCTCGAGCCCTCTTCCTTGAGCAGCCGGTGGCCTACGTGAGGCCCGGGCGACCGGTGAGCAGGGCTGGAGTTTCTCTTCATTCACGTACAAATCTTTCGCCTTTTACTAAAGATTTCCGTGGAGAGGAACGCTGACAAGTTCAACTTATTTTTTGAAGGCTTTGTCTTTGCAAAGCTGCTCTTTTGCTGGTGGAATGACAGAAGGTGTGTGGGCGTGACGGTGGCCGGTCAGCGCCGTCCGCTAGTCCGGGCCCTCAAGAGGTAGGGCCCGGGGCCCGGCGCCTATTTCAGGTCATCGCTTCTCGGCCTTTTGGCTAAGATCAAGTGTAGTATCTGTTCTTATCAGAGACGGATGGCGGGAGACGATGCGAGAGGGCCGGTCCGAGTGACGCGGCTTAAAAATTCAGTGAGAGTTGAAGTGACGAGAAACGAACAGAGAACGAAGCTAACGGTGGAACATCTGGTTAAAAGAGTTTTGAAAAAGCTGTTTAAGCTGGAGGCCACTGTAATTTACTGCCTGCAAGATTTTTCTAACACGGGATTCATGGACATAACTTTTAATAATATGCCAGCGTGCCAAGAGTTCCTAGCAGCATGGGAAAGACAGAAGGAGCATAGAGACCTAGAAGGACTGATGGTGAGAGCCCTGTTTATCTGGGAGACGGTGAACCTAACGGTACACATGTACAACCCGTTCGTGGAGGAGGAGGACATTAGACAATACCTGCAAAGGTACTGCCTTAAAGTGGAAGGTGGAGAGAAACAGACAAACAGGTATGGGATTTGGAATGGGCGACGGAGATACAGGGTGCAGTTCAGACCAGAGCCGGGAGCACCAGGAGGAGTGGCACAGCCACCAGGGTCGTTTGCTATAGGACCACATAGAGGGTTCCTATTTTATCAAGGACAGCCATTGACCTGCCGAAAATGTGGAGGAGCTGGGCACATAGGGGCAACATGTGATAGGCAGAGGTGCCGGAACTGTGGGTCGGAGGAGCATGGAGCAGCAGAGTGCAAGATGCCTAAGAAATGCAGCCTATGTGACAAGGAGGACCACTTGTACAAGAACTGCCCGAGGAAAAGGCGAACATTTGCCGACCTGTTCACCACTGATTTCTTCGAGGGGGAAATGGAGACACAGATGGAAGCCACAAGTTCAGGAGAGAAAGAGAAGGAGCAAGGAACAACACAAGAGGAAGAGTCTGGAAGGGATAAAGAGAAACCGGAGGCAGGAACACAAACAACAGAGAAAACAGCGGGAACAAAGACAAGGAAAACCAAAGAGCTGAACGAAGGAAAGGGAAAGAAGAAGAAAGAAGAGGTACAGGTAAGACAGGAGGAAGGCAGCACTCCCGGTGGTGAGGTGGAACAAACAGTGGGTGGCAAACGTCCGTTTCCTGAAGATGAGCTGGGGGACAGCCCAGTCAGGAGAACACGCCCTGAAGGGCTAAGTTGGAGCCAAGTGGTAGAGGATGAGGAAGGAGAGGAGGAGCAAATATATGAAGAACTGCTTAGGAATTTAAATGAGACTATGCAGACAATACACACAACATGCTCAGAAGAGGAAGGGGTGAGTATGGACTGTTCAACAGGGTCAGAAAACCAAAGAAGTACTCAAGGGGGCGATGAAGAGACTAGTGGGAAGGAAAAGAAATAAAAGGAAAACTAAATGGAAAGGACACTAAAAATAGGGACGTTCAACGCCAGAGGGCTGAGAAACACGAAGAAAAGAAGTTTGGTTTTTAGTTTTATAGAAGATTTAAGTTTGGACATTTGTTTTATTCAGGAAGCGCACCTAAAGGACTTGAAGGACATTGAAAGATTCCAAAAGGACTGGGGAAGGGGGAAATCAGTGTGGTCCATAGGGGGGGTACACTCCAGTGGAGTTGGGATTCTGTTTAAGGGATGGGGTATGAACTTAAAACAAGTTATAGGTGGTGAAGTGGGGAGGATGGTTGGAGTGGATTTAAGTTGGGGGGGTGTAAAGATGAGGATTTTGAATATATACGGACCACAACATTTAAAAGACAAAAGGGTTTTTTACGAGGATGCCAAGCTATTAGGTGCAACAAGTAATTTATTGGTTATGGGAGGGGACTTTAATATTAATCTGGCGGGAGCAGGAGACGAAGCAACAGGAATAATTGCAGACATAATTAAAACACGTAAGTTAGTGGACATAGGAAGGAAGTTAGGAAGGGGAATGGAAGGACCAACATGGAGGAATACAAGGGGGGATGAAAGTAGATTGGATGGGATTCTCGTGAGCAGAAGTATGGAAGTGGTGGCAGGGGAAACAAGAAGTGTGAACTTTTCCGACCATGACCTGGTGATGGCTGAGGTAAAAGTGGGAGGAAGAAAATATGGGACAGGATACTGGAAATTAAATGTAAAAATATTAGAGAAAAGGGGGATAGAAGAGGATTTTAGAGAGTTTTGGGAAGGGGTTAGGGGATTAAAAGGGCTATGTGAGGGAAGTATAGAGTGGTGGGAGATAGCAAAGAAAAGGATAAAGCAGTGGGGGATATGGAAGAGCAGGGAGAGGATACTGGAGGAAAAGGGGAATTTAAGGAAAATGTGGGGGGAACTAGCGAAGGAAAAGGAGAAAGAGAATGAAGGGAAGGAGGTTGACAGAGATAGAGTAGAAATAGTACAGGGACAGATAAGGAAGATATATGAGGGAAGAGCAGAGAAGTACATGTTAACAGCAGGACAGGAGTTTAGGGAGAGAGGGGAAAGAGTAGATACATATTGGATAGGGAAAGCTAGAGAAAGAAGAGAAGAGAGAGGGATAGAGGGAATAAGGGACGAGCAGGGACAGCTAAAAGTACAAAATGAGGAGATGTTACAGGTAGGGACAGAGTATTATAGGAGGTATTTTAGGGAGAGGGAAGTGGAGGTAGAAGTAGGAGATGCATTTATAAAAGAACTAGAAAAGGAGGTGCCTAGGGACATAAAGCAGGAAATAAATAAAAGCATAAGGGAGGAGGAGGTGAAGGAGGCAATAAAAAGCCTGAAAAAAGGGAAAGTACCAGGGATAGATGGTATACCCGGAGAGTTTTATAAAAGGTTTAATGAAGTGGTAAGCGGAGACCTAACAGAAGTGTTTAACAAAATACTGGAGGAAGGGGAAATCAAAGGAACAATGGCGACAGGGGTAGTGACGCCAATATACAAAAAGGGGGAAAGGGAAAATCTAGATAACTATAGGCCATTATCGATGTTGGGGGTGGACAGTAAAATAATGGCGAAAATATTGGCAGGGAGGCACTGCCACATGTCATACATGTAGACCAGACATGTGGAATAGAGGGTAGAAGCACAAGGTGGAATCTACAGCTCATCAGGGACGTGGTGGCGTGGTCAGAAGACCGGAAGCTGCCATTGATCATAGCAAGCCTGGACCAATCAAAGGCGTTCGACAGGGTGGACAGGGAATTTTTGTTTAGAGTCATGGAAAAAATGGGGATGGGAGAAAAACTGGTCAGATGGGTTAAAACAATGTACAGGAGGACATACAGTAGAGTAAGTATGAACGGGTATCTAGGGAGGAGTTTTGAGACAGACGGGGGTATATTACAGGGGTGTCCGTTATCGCCACTCCTATTCATAATGTACATGGAGCCGCTGGCGGAAAAGATTAGAAAGGACAGGGAGATAGTAGGGGTTTTGGTGCCGGGAGCAGGTGGATATAGGGTGAAGATAGCGCAGTATGCAGACGACATGACAATTTTGGGTAGAACAGATAGGGACATAGAGAGAACATTAGACATAGTGGAAAGATTCGGAGTGGGGTCTGGGGCAAAATTAAATAGAGAAAAATCTAAGTTAAAATATTTTGGGACAGTGAAGGATAGGAAAGATTCAGTGGGAGGATTGGAGGTAAGCGAAGGGCC
This sequence comes from Trichomycterus rosablanca, assembly GCF_030014385.1. Lineage (NCBI taxonomy): Eukaryota > Metazoa > Chordata > Actinopteri > Siluriformes > Trichomycteridae > Trichomycterus > Trichomycterus rosablanca. The sequence goes on from NC_085991.1 coordinate 13,359,618, forward strand.
AATAAAGATTTTAGGGGTAAAATTTGAAAACCAGGGAGCAGCAGGGTTGAACTGGGGAGAGAGGTTAATAAAGATGAAACAAAAGTTAGGACTATGGACCGGGAGGAAATTATCATATATAGGGAAGAGTCTGGTAATTAAAGCAGAAGTACTTCCCTTTCTGATGTACCTGGCATACATCTACCCACTACCAATGAGTGGAAGGAGGTGGGTACAAAGGGAAGTTTTTCGGTTTATGTGGGGTGGAAAGTACGAGTACGTAGCAAGGGAGATAATGTACAGGAAAATAGAGGAAGGCGGGAGGGGGGTTTTAGACGTAGGATTAAAACTGGACTGCATTTATGTGGCAAGCATAATGCAGGAGCTAGCACAGGAGGGACAACATCCAGGATGGTATTTTTTGAAATTATTCGATGCATATCAGGCACGGGGTGTAATGGAGTGGGACAACAGAGGTCCAAGGGCGGAGCAGCTGCCATGGCATTATGGACAGGCTGCCAAGTGGTTAAAGGAAAATAGAGAGGGAAAAGACAGAAACATATGCACAAGTCACAAAAGATTATATGAGGAGGTTAGGAGTAGAAAGGTAAGAGAAAGCAACAGAAAAATAGAAGCAGGGACAGTATGGACAAGAGTACAACCACTAGGGCTGGAAAACAGTTTAAAAGATATAAACTGGCAAATAGTACACAGGAAATTACCGGTAAAAGAAATAATGTACAGACACGGGATAAGCAAGACAAATGTGTGTCCGAGAGAGGGGTGTGGAAGTGAGGAATCAATAATACATGTATTTTGGGAATGTAAGGTAGCTAGGGAAGTATGGCAGAATGTGGGAACATGGTTGGATAATATAAGAAGGGGGTTTAGAGTAACATGGGAGGTTGTAGACAAAGGGATAGGAGGAATGGGAAAAGGGAGAAGCAGATTCATGCTGTGGCTAACAATAAGTCTGGTTAAGAGAGGGATATGGGAGGATAGACAGGCGGAGGTGAAGGGAGGGAAGGGAAAGGGAGTGATGGGGATAGTCAAGAAAGCCGAATGGGAAATTAAGACAAGAATGAAAGAAGATGAAATGGACTTGGGGTGGGAAAAGGGGAAGGAAAAGTGGGGAAGATTATGGGACATGTGTATGAAAAAGACATGATGATTACAATAAATGTAATAATGGTTGTGTAATAATTATAATAATTATAATAATAATGAATGTTCTGTAAATAGTTTGTATTGTGTGAAAATGTGTGTAAATAAACTTTTGTAAAAAAAAAAAAAATCTGTTCTTATCAGTTTAATATCTGATACGTCCTCTATCCGAGGACCATATATTAAATGGATTTTTAGGCCCGGGAGTCGGAAGAGGGGCTTGCTCCGTCCACTCCACGCATCGACCAGGTATTGCATTGCCTCCTGGCATGGTGCACCCTCATAAACGGTTAAACGAAAGAGAAATTGACGAATGATGGTGACTGTTGGCATTAGGGGTACGGCGCCTTAGAACTTTTGCTTAGCCTAGGCCCGGGGTTGCCTTAGAACTTTTGCTTAGCCTAGGCCCGGGGTTGCCTTAGAACTTTTGCTTAGCCTAGGCCCGGGGTTGCCTTAGAACTTTTGCTTAGCCTAGGCCCGGGGTTGCCTTAGAACTTTTGCTTAGCCTAGGCCCGGGGTTTCCTCGGTCCTTTTGCGCTAGGGACTCCCCTTTTCCCCGCTTTTTCATTTTCCCTCCGTTTTACTAAAAAAAAAAAAAAAAAAAAAAAAAAAAAGAGAAATGCTTCATTTCCCCCCCGCTCTGTGTTTCTCCAGGCAAAGGCTGTGCTGCCTCTTCTGCTGCCTCGTCACCCACCCGACGACCCAAGGGCCCTCCTGCCGCAGGTTTACGTCGCTCTACCTCGAGCCCTCTTCCTTGAGCAGCCGGTGGCCTACGTGAGGCCCGGGCGACCGGTGAGCAGGGCTGGAGTTTCTCTTCATTCACGTACAAATCTTTCGCCTTTTACTAAAGATTTCCGTGGAGAGGAACGCTGACAAGTTCAACTTATTTTTTGAAGGCTTTGTCTTTGCAAAGCTGCTCTTTTGCTGGTGGAATGACAGAAGGTGTGTGGGCGTGACGGTGGCCGGTCAGCGCCGTCCGCTAGTCCGGGCCCTCAAGAGGTAGGGCCCGGGGCCCGGCGCCTATTTCAGGTTATCGCTTCTCGGCCTTTTGGCTAAGATCAAGATGGTGCGAGGAGGCGACGGAATGCCGGCCAAGACGGCGCGGCTGAAGGACTCGTTAAGGTTTGAGTTACAAGAAGATGCTGGTGAGGAGACTAGGAGACGGTTTGGAAGAGAATGGGTCGTGTTGCGGATTCTACGGGAGCTGGCTGGAGTGTTGCCCAGTGCTGTGTTTTGCCTGCAGGATTTTTCCAGGGCTGGTTTCGTCGACGTGACCTTCACTTCCCTTCGCTGCTGCATCGACGTACATGAGAGGTGCAACACCTCTCCGGATCATCAGGCTTTGAAAGGACTGAGGATCAACCCGCTTTTCGCCATGGAACAGGTACCCCTTGTTTTCCATGCGTTCCCCTTCCTGCCAGAAGAAGTCATCCGGTCGTTCCTGGGGCGCTACTGCGAGACGGTATCGGAGGGCGAAATGCTCCGAGACCGCTTTGGCATTTGGTCTGGAAGGCGGAAGTACATGGTTAAGCTGCGAAAAGATCCCGGTTCTCCTGATGGGCGATTGCACCCGCCAGGAAGCTTCGCGATTGGGCCCAACCGAGGCTTTTTGTGGTACCCAGGACAGCCAATTTATTGTCGACGATGCGGGGGGCGTGGGCACACTAAAGAAAACTGCGAGGGATTGCGGTGCCGGTTCTGCGGACAGGAGGGCCATTTAGCAGCGAGCTGTACGGCCCCAAAGCAATGTAGCCTCTGCGGGAGTGATGGTCACCTGTACCGCTCCTGCCCTAGAGAGAGAGGTACTCTGACCAACCTGTTTAGCACCAACCTGGAGAGAGAGACGGAGGAGCCGGAACCCCCACTCCAGAACCAGAACAGCGAGCACCCCCAAAGCGAACCAAGGTCGGAGGAGGCAGAGCAAGCACAAGGGAGCACCCGTGAAAGCCAGCTCACCAGGCAAGAACAGGTGGAAGAAACGCCACAGGGAGGCACAGTCTCCAGGAGCTGGGCTGAGTTAATGGAGGCAGAGGATCAGACCATGACGGCGGGGAAGGAGAGTGTTCCAGCGCCCAGCCGACGCAGGAACCCCAGCGCTGAGAGTCCAGGCGAGAAGGGCAGGAAGAAGACCAAGATAGGGCCGCAGGAGGCCCCAAAGAAAGATACAAGGGATGAGGAGGGCACAAACGAGGAAGAGCTGAGCTCCGAGGACTCTTCAGAGGAAGACAAGGAGCAGGAGCTCATTGACAGCGATAGCGCGTCCCTCGACAGTTGGAGACAGAAAGGGGTGGAAGTGTGGTCTTTAAAAGGTTTGGGTAGGGGGAGAGGGCGGCATAGGCCCGACCAGATAGGAGTGGAAGGGGGGGGGTGAAACAACAAAATGAAGGGGAGGGGACCAGGGCAGAGTGGACCAGCGTGTCTGACACTGGCCACTCTGAACGTCAGGGGCCTAAGGCAGGAGAAGAGACGCTGCGCTGTTTTCCAGACACTGGAGGATCAGCAAGTAGACGTCGTCTTTTTGCAAGAGTGCCACCTGCGTACGAAAGACGAGGGAGATCGATTTTCTAAGGACTGGAAGGCAGGCCCCGCAGTGTGGGGGCCGGGGGAGGGGAAAGCGGATGGGGTTGGGATCCTCTTCAGATCCTGGGAATTTGTAGTGGGGGAAGGGATAGTAGTGGTTCCAGGGAGGGTGCTGGTCGTGGACGGACACTGGCGGAGCGTTCCGTTTAGGGCGGTGTGCGTCTACGCGCCAGCAGTTGCGGGACGGAGAGCTGGCTTTTTCCAGATTTTGGAGCCGCTGCTCTGCACTAACAGAGAGAAGTGGGTCGGGGGCGACTTTAACATTGAGGTCGGAAAAGACCGAGACCTCAGCGCCCTCCTAGCCGGCGCTGGCTTGAAAGACGCTATGAAAACCGCAGGACCAGGTCCCCCTTGTAACACCTGGAGAAATACCCGGGGGAACTCTTCCCGTTTGGACTACCTGTTTGTCCGGGAGAAGGTTAAGGTAAGCCAGGGGACGCTCTGCCCGTTTTGGAGTTCGGACCATTGCCTAGTGGCCGCCAGCGTTGAGACAGGGACAGAGTCATGGGGTCCGGAGCGATGGAGGCTGAATGTCTCCTCTCTCGGTGACCCAGAGTTCTGCCAAACACTCCGAAGCCTCCTGCAGAGCTGGAAGGCCCTGAAGGGCCTTTACAGCACGCAGGGAGACTGGTGGGAAGACTGCAAGAAAAGAACTGCAGCCTTCTGTCAGCAGTGGGGAAAAGAACAGGCTCGAGTTAAAAGGCAAAGAGCCAAAGAGTGGTCTGAAGCTCTACAAGAGGCATGGCAGAACGGAGATGTGCAGGCGATGAAGCAGGCGAGCACCGCCCTTCGAGCCTGGTATGAGGCCAAGGCGCGGAGCTACTGCCTTCAAGCCGGGCTTCAGAAGATCCGGGAGGGCGAGCGCCCATCCCGTTTCTTCTTCAATCAAGTCAGGGCACGTCAGCAGAAAGCCTATATGGCAGAGCTAGTGAAGGGGACAAGGCGCGAAGAAACAGTGAAGGGCATGCTAGAGATGGTCCAAGACTTTTACGGGGACCTCTTCGCTGAGAGGCCAGTGCTGGAAGGCGGGGCCTCTGGCTTTGAGGGTGCCCTACGCCAGGCTTTGCCGGCCGACGAGCAGGAGAAGCTAGAAATTCCGCTCACCCTGGAGGAAATCGAACAGGCGGTGTATGCAATGCGGAAGAGCATCTCCCCAGTGGGTGATGGGCTTCCAGTGGAGTGGTACATCACTTTCTGGCCAGAGGTAGGTCCAGAATTATTAAAAGTCTACCTTGAAGCAGTCGAGAGAGGCCTTTTACCTACAACTTTAAGGACGGGCCAGGTCACTCTAATCCACAAAAAAGGGGACAAAAGAGATCTGACAAATTGGAGGCCCATCAGCCTGCTCGGCACAGACTACAAAATTTTAGCTAAGCTCCTCTCGCTAAGGCTCAGAAGGGTGATCAGTTTAGTGATCCACCCGGATCAGACCTGTGCAATCCCGGGTCGGACAAGCGCTTTCAACTTGGCCTTGATCCGGGACGCAGTGGCATGGGCCCAGCAGCGGAATCTCCCGCTAGCTCTGTTAAATTTAGACCAAGAAAAGGCTTTTGATCGGGTCAACCATACCTTCCTCTTTGGAATTCTAAAGAGAATGGGCTTTGGCCCAAGTTTCGTAGCCTGGATCCGCCTGTTATACGCTGGAGCAATAAGTAGGGTGGGAGTGAACGGCCATCTGTCGAGACCAGTCGCTCAGGTCGGAGGGGTCAGACAAGGGTGTCCGCTGTCTCCGCTCTTATATGTGATGTACCTGGAACCTCTTCTCGCAAGACTGCGAGCTGAGCCCAAGTTCAAAGGTCTCCACATCCCTGGGGGACGGGGAGTCAGCGCGAAAGTCTCGGCCTACGCGGATGACGCCACCGCCTTCCTGGGTACAGAAGGTGACCTACAAGCCATAGACCGAGTCTTGTCGGATTTTGAAGCCGCCACTGGGGCCCGGGTGAACAAGGCCAAATCGTCGATTATGTTCCTTGGAGCATGGAAAGATAGGAAGATCGCTCCAGAGGGCTATGCTCGCTGTGAGGATGGCCTCCGGGTCCTAGGGCTACGCATTTGGCGAACTGGTGGTGCCCGCAAAACATGGCAAGAAGCCTTGGTAGGAGTGCAGGTGAGGGCAGCAAAGTGGGCCTCAAGAAACCTGACTCTGCTGGGACGGGTGATTGCAGTGAAGTGCGACCTCATGGCCAGACTGGTCCACCTGGCATATATGTATCCGATCCCCTACCAGTTGGGAAGAAGGTTAGAGCGGATTTTGTTCCGTTTTGTGTGGAGTGGTACGGCTGAACTGGTGTCGCGAGGTACAATGTACCTGGACACAAGCCGGGGGGGGAGGGGCATGGTCTGCGCGCACCTGAAACTCATGGCACTGTACATTGCCAACCTGGCGGGTTTGGTCCGGGGGGCGCCGGACACCCGGCGTCCCTGTTTGCCAGGTTCTGGTTCGGCTTCTCCCTCCGAGAGGTCGTGCCATGGCGTGGGACCGAACCGTGGTCCGAAGAAGCCCCTGAACATTACAGCCAAGCAAAGAAATATGTCAGAAAATACCGGTGGTGCTTGGTGCAAGATTCAGTCTTGAAACACCGAGCACTGTACCAACAGTGGCTGAGCGAGTTTGTTGCAAGACTTCCAGGGGACAGGCCGAGAGGAGACGTGAACTGGAAATCATTGCAGCCCAAGTGGCTGGATGGGAAGAGCAAACACATCCACTGGCTGGCTGCCCTGGGAAGGCTTCCAGTACGGGAAAGGTTGCACCGGCACGGGCAGCGTGTAACTCCGCTTTGCCCAGCAGAGTGTGGAGAAGAGGAAACAATCGCTCATGCTCTGTGGACATGCCCGGAGGTAGCGGCCTTTTGGGACCTAATGCTGGACTGGTGGTCGGGGGGGAAGGGTCCCCCTTGGAGTCAAGACCTGGTCCTGTTGGGAAAAGGAATAGCTGAGCAGAGCAAGCAGTGGCTAGTAATTTCCACCGCCAAAAAAGTTCTCTGGGGAAGAAGGAACTGGTGTCTGCGCAAGAAGAGAGCCTGGCGCTCTCCGAGGGCCCTGTTCGAAATCTTCCTCAAGAAACTGGAAAAAGCCAGCCCTCTTTTGGAAAAAGGGGAGGGTAGGCCAGGGTAGCGAGAGACACATGGACAATAAGCACTAGAGTGGGGAGTGGTGGTGGTTATTTGTGGACTGAATGATGTAATGGTGAAATGATTTTTCTAATAAAAAAAAAAAATTTAAAAAAAAATTAAAAAAAAATCTGTTCTTATCAGTTTAATATCTGATACGTCCTCTATCCGAGGACCATATATTAAATGGATTTTTAGGCCTGGGAGTCGGAAGAGGGGCTTGCTCCGTCCGCTCCACGCATCGACCAGGTATTGCATTGCCTCCTGGCACGGTGCACCCTCATAAACGGTCAAACGAAAGAGTAATTGACGAATGCTGGTGACTGGCCCCTGCTGGAAAGCTGTTGGGATTAGGGGTACGGCCCGGGGTTTCCTCGGTCCTTTTGCGCTAGGGAGTCCCCCTTTTCCCGCTTTTTAATTTTCCCTCCATTTTACTTGAAAAAAAAAAAAAAAAAAAGGCGAAAGACTTAATTTTCCCCCTCCCTGTGTTTCTCCAGGCAAAGGCTGTGCTGCTTCGTCACCCACCCGACGACCCAAGGGCGCTTTTGCTGCAGGTTTTCGTCGCTCTACCTCGAGCCCTCTTCCTTGAGCGGCCGGTGGCCTACGGAGGCCCGGGCGACCGGCGAGCAGGGCTGGAGTTTCTCTTCATTCACGTACAAATCTTTCGCCTTTTACTAAAGATTTCCGTGGAGAGGAACGTTGACAAGTTCAACTTATTTTTTGAAGGCTTTGTCTTTGCAAAGCTGCTCTTTTGCTGGTGGAATGACAGAAGGTGTGTGGGCGTGAAGGCGGGCGTGAAGGCGGCCGGTCAGCGCCGTCCACTAGTCCGGACCCTCAAAAGGTAGGGCCCGTGGCCCGGCGCCTATTTCAGGTTATCGCTTCTCGGCCTTTTGGCTAAGATCAAGTGTAGTATCTGTTCTTATCAGTTTAATATCTGATACGTCCTCTACCCGAGGACCATATATTAAATGGATTTTTAGGCCTGGGAGTCGGAAGAGGGGCTTGCTCCGTCCACTCCACGCATCGACCAGGTATTGCATTGCCTCCTGGCACGGTGCACCCTCATAAACGGTCAAACGAAAGAGTAATTGACGAATGCTGGTGACTGGCCCCTGCTGGAAAGCTGTTGGGATTAGGGGTACGGCCCGGGGTTTCCTCGGTCCTTTTGCGCTAGGGAGTCCCCCTTTTCCCGCTTTTTCATTTTCCCTCCATTTTACTTGAAAAAAAAAAAAAAAAAAAAAAAAGGCGAAAGACTTAATTTCCCCCCTCCCTGTGTTTCTCCAGGCAAAGGCTGTGCTGCTTCGTCACCCACCCGACGACCCAAGGGCGCTTTTGCTGCAGGTTTTCGTCGCTCTACCTCGAGCCTTCTTCCTTGAGCGGCCGGTGGCCTACGGAGGCCCGGGCGACCGGCGAGCAGGGCTGGAGTTTCTCTTCATTCACGTACAAATCTTTCGCCTTTTACTAAAGATTTCCGTGGAGAGGAACGTTGACAAGTTCAACTTATTTTTTGAAGGCTTTGTCTTTGCAAAGCTGCTCTTTTGCTGGTGGAATGACAGAAGGTGTGTGGGCGTGAAGGCGGCCGGTCAGCGCCGTCCACTAGTCCGGACCCTCAAAAGGTAGGGCCCGTGGCCCGGCGCCTATTTCAGGTTATCGCTTCTCGGCCTTTTGGCTAAGATCAAGTGTAGTATCTGTTCTTATCCCCCTTTTATTTACAGATCACTGCATGCTGTCTTGCACCCTTTCACTCCCCACAGGTGTGACGGAGGGCTGTGGAGGCTGAACTGTTCCCTGTTAGAAGACGAGGAGATCATCAGGGAGTACAGGGAACGGTTCGGCCTCTGGCAGACCCTCCAAGACTTGTACGATACACGTGCACAGTGGTGGGAGATGGTAAAAGACAGGACGAGACGTTTTTTTAAAAAGAGAGGTAAGGAAAAAAAACAAAGGGAGAAGAGACGCATGATGGGGCTGCAAAAACGACTACAGAGATATTTTAACCTTTTAAATGCTGGTTGTGATTTTAGCGACGAAATTAAAGAGGTCAAAAATGAAATGTCAGTTTTAAATAATATTAAAACTAAAGGAATTATTTTAAGAAGTCGGGAGCAAGACATAGAAGAAGGAGAAAAGTGCACAAGGTATTTTTTTAAGAAAATAACAGAAAAAGAAAGAGCAATCACCATTTTAAATGAAGGAGGAGATGTTTTAAACAATACAAAGAAAATTTTAGAAGTGATTGAAAATTTTTATGAAAATCTTTATGAAGAAAAAACAGTGCACAAAGACACACTTGAAGAGGTTTTACAGTTTTTAGACAAAATAATTGACAATGAAAATAGGCTTTTATCCCGGGATTTTAACAGTTTAGAAATGCAGAAATGTTTTAAAGGTTTTAAACAAGGGAAGTCCCCAGGTGGAGATGGGCTCCCTTTAGAATTTTATAAAACCTTCTGGGATATTTTAGCACATGATTTACTGACTGTTTTCAACGAACTTCAAGGACTGGATAGACTCCCGGACAGTTTTAGGATAGGGATAGTTTCTCTGTTGTACAAAAAAGGAGACAAGACTGACATTAGGAACTGGAGACCTATAACGCTTTTAAATTTTGATTGTAAACTTTTTAGCAAGCTTTTATCGAGTCGAATGTCGACTGTTTTAGAGGACCTGATCCACCCGGATCAAGCCTGTGCCGTGCCCGGGAGGAGGATCACGGACAGCCTAGTGCTGGTCCGAGACGCCATCTGTTTTGCGAGAGACAGAAACATTAGGCTGTTAGTTCTAAATTTAGACTTTGAGAAAGCTTTTGATCGGGTCTCGCACCAGTACCTGTTCCAGGTACTGCAAAAAATGGGCTTCCCAGGGAGGTTTATAAAATGGGTGGTATTGCTGTACAACGATATCCACAGCAAAATTCTGGTAAATGGGCACCTCACAAAAGCGATCAATATTCGCTCTGGCGTTCGCCAGGGGTGTCCGTTATCCCCGCTCCTGTTCGTTGCTTGCATCGAACCGTTGGCACAGATCTTGAGAAGGGACCAATGGATCACAGGACTAAGACTGCCAGGTGGAATGACTGCAACGTGTACACTATACATGGACGACGTTACCCTTTTATGTACGGACGTTTTATCGGCCCAAAGAGCACTCGACTTGACTGACTGGTACGGGCGGGCCTCGGGCGCTAAGCTCAATAGGAGCAAGTCCGAGGCCCAGCTCTTTGGACCATGGGGTGACTTACGACCAGACCTGGACGTAGATTTTAAAGAAACTGATTTAAAGATTTTAGGAATAAAGTTTGACAAAGAGGGTGGAGGACGGGGAAACTGGACGGAAAAGATAGGGAAAGTTAGACAACGACTGGGGTTGTGGAGACTACGACGACTGACCATTGAGGGGAAGATTTTAATAATCAAATCTATGATTTTACCTCTGGTTTTATTACTGTGTTCTGTTTTTAGTCCCCCCAGACATTTTATTTTACAGATGGAGAGGGCGATGTTTTATTTCCTGTGGGGGTCCAAGTGGGAGCGATTAAGAAGAGAAATAGTGAAGAAACGACCAGAGAATGGAGGGAAGGGGCTCCCAGACCCCCACCTGTTTTTAACTAGCAAATTTGTCGCCCTGCACATGGCATATGCGACGACCCCATCCAGAGAGAACAAGACGGCAACCATGGTGAAATTCTGGATGGGGTCGTACCTGAGGACCCTGCATATTTTAACTCCTGATTTAAGAACTCCAGTTGCTTTTAACTTACCAAAAGAATACGGTTTTATCAGAAAGTTTTTAAAGAAATATGTTTTAGAAAACGTAGATGTCACCATTTTATCTAATGCACGTTTTATCGTCTCCTTTGTGCAGGACCGGGAAAAAGTGAGTCCTGTCCCAGGCCTCAGTCTGAGTGAGGCCAGACAAGTGTGGAGGAACGTGGCCCACCCCGCCCTCCCGAACAAGCACAAAGATCTGTTGTGGATGGCGGCTCATGAGATCCTCCCGGCCAGGGCCGTGATGCACTCCCGGGGGATGGCAACGAATCCCACGTGCCCACGGTTTGGGTGTGGCGAGCCAGAAACCGTGCGGCATGTGCTCTGGGAGTGCAGCGTGGCGAGGGACCTGTGGGCCAGAACCGGCCCGCTACAATGCCCGAGCCTACCAGCAGGGGAGGTCCACCCGCGAGTTTACCGGCTAGCGGTGAACGGGGTGGGTCAGGGCTTAGAAAAATTGCCAGCCGCGGAGTTCAGCACGCTCTGGCTCACCCTTACCAGCGTGACAGCCGCCTTGTGGACCTCCCGCGACCTGTTGGTGGGGAAGCGAGTGACAGTGCCCCTGCACGCGTTGGAGCGGCTGGCAACATCGTCGCGGCAGGAGGCGCTGCGCATCGCCAATCGGAGGAGGGGGCTGGGGTCACACGCAGGGGGGTCCAGACCACCACGGGCGATGGCTCCCGTCAATGCACCGCCAACTGAACACGAGAAGGACGGAGCATCGGGCACAGGGTGAGGATCTCCGCTGAGCTGCAGAACGTGATACCGGATTCAACGGAGGAGCGGGGTGGTGCAAGGAGGACGAGGACTCACCCCGGTTCTGCACAAAGGAGCGTGTTTTACTTGCGTTTTTTTACCTGGACTTTTTATTGGACTTTTTTCGGACATTTTAAACTGATATTACTCTTCACTTTTAAAAACAAGATGAACTTTTAACATACTGAAAGAAGCTTTTTAATGTTCTTTTATCTGCACTGACTTTTTACGCAAACAAAAGCTTTTAAGAAAATGTTTAAATTATGTTTTATTGTTTTTTTATGTGAAGATGTGTTTTAAAATTGTGAGAGAAAAATGTTTTAAAATGTAAAATGGTGACAATAAAAACTTTTTCGAAGGAAAAATCTGTTCTTATCAGTTTAATATCTGATACGTCCTCTACCCGAGGACCATATATTAAATGGATTTTTAGGCCTGGGAGTCGGAAGAGGGGCTTGCTCCGTCCACTCCACGCATCGACCAGGTATTGCATTGCCTCCTGGCACGGTGCACCCTCATAAACGGTCAAACGAAAGAGTAATTGACGAATGCTGGTGACTGGCCCCTGCTGGAAAGCTGTTGGGATTAGGGGTACGGCCCGGGGTTTCCTCGGTCCTTTTGCGCTAGGGAGTCCCCCTTTTCCCGCTTTTTCATTTTCCCTCCATTTTACTTAAAAAAAAAAAAAAAAAAAAAGGCGAAAGACTTAATTTTCCCCCTCCCTGTGTTTCTCCAGGCAAAGGCTGTGCTGCTTCGTCACCCACCCGACGACCCAAGGGCGCTTTTGCTGCAGGTTTTCGTCGCTCTACCTCGAGCCTTCTTCCTTGAGCGGCCGGTGGCCTACGGAGGCCCGGGCGACCGGCGAGCAGGGCTGGAGTTTCTCTTCATTCACGTACAAATCTTTCGCCTTTTACTAAAGATTTCCGTGGAGAGGAACGTTGACAAGTTCAACTTATTTTTTGAAGGCTTTGTCTTTGCAAAGCTGCTCTTTTGCTGGTGGAATGACAGAAGGTGTGTGGGCGTGAAGGCGGCCGGTCAGCGCCGTCCACTAGTCCGGACCCTCAAAAGGTAGGGCCCGTGGCCCGGCGCCTATTTCAGGTTATCGCTTCTCGGCCTTTTGGCTAAGATCAAGTGTAGTATCTGTTCTTATCAGTTTAATATCTGATACGTCCTCTACCCGAGGACCATATATTAAATGGATTTTTAGGCCTGGGAGTCGGAAGAGGGGCTTGCTCCGTCCACTCCACGCATCGACCAGGTATTGCATTGCCTCCTGGCACGGTGCACCCTCATAAACGGTCAAACGAAAGAGTAATTGACGAATGCTGGTGACTGGCCCCTGCTGGAAAGCTGTTGGGATTAGGGGTACGGCCCGGGGTTTCCTCGGTCCTTTTGCGCTAGGGAGTCCCCCTTTTCCCGCTTTTTCATTTTCCCTCCATTTTACTTTAAAAAAAAAAAAAAAAAAAAAAGGCGAAAGACTTAATTTTCCCCCTCCCTGTGTTTCTCCAGGCAAAGGCTGTGCTGCTTCGTCACCCACCCGACGACCCAAGGGCGCTTTTGCTGCAGGTTTTCGTCGCTCTACCTCGAGCCCTCTTCCTTGAGCGGCCGGTGGCCTACGGAGGCCCGGGCGACCGGCGAGCAGGGCTGGAGTTTCTCTTCATTCACGTACAAATCTTTCGCCTTTTACTAAAGATTTCCGTGGAGAGGAACGTTGACAAGTTCAACTTATTTTTTGAAGGCTTTGTCTTTGCAAAGCTGCTCTTTTGCTGGTGGAATGACAGAAGGTGTGTGGGCGTGAAGGCGGCCGGTCAGCGCCGTCCACTAGTCCGGACCCTCAAAAGGTAGGGCCCGTGGCCCGGCGCCTATTTCAGGTTATCGCTTCTCGGCCTTTTGGCTAAGATCAAGTGTAGTATCTGTTCTTATCATGCAGAGAGAAGGTGACAGACGGCCGGCCAGGTTGGCGCGGCTTAAACATAGCGTAAGGATCGAAATCTGCAGGGAGGCGACTGAGGAAAGAAGGAGGAGATTCGGATGGGACTGGATCGTACAAGACTTGCTTAGAACCCGATGTGCAGTTACGGCATCACAGATTTATTGCCTACAAGACTTCTCGACAGCTGGCTTTTTGGACATTACTTTTGTTTCTTTTAAAGACTGCACAACGTTCTTTGACCTCTGTTCAAGGAGGATGGAGGACGAGGACCTGAGAGACATACGCCTGGTGCCGCTGTTTGCAATGGAGGAGATACCAGTGACGGTACACATGTACAACCCTTTTGTGCCGGATGAAGACATCAGGGCTTTCCTCTCCAGGTATTGCAACACTGTGTCACCAGGAGAGAAGGTACGTGGGCGGTTTGGTATTTGGAACGGGAAGAGAAGGTTTATGGTGAAGCTAAAGGTGGATCCAACGACCACGGGAGGTTTGGTGCATCCCCCAGGTAGCTTCGCAATTGGGCCACATCGCGGGTTTTTGTACTACCCAGGCCAGCCACAGTACTGCAGAAGGTGTGGAGCCTTAGGACACACAAAAGAAAACTGTGAAGGCCAGAGATGTCGTACATGTGGAGGGGAGGATCACAAGACACAAGAATGTGGAGCTCCCAAGACATGCAGCATATGTGGAAGCGAGGAACATCTTTACAGACGATGCCCAGCGCGAAGAGGACTTTTTGCAAGTTTATTTGCAGAGGACTTTGAGGAAATGGGGTTCAGGAGAGAGACTGAACACGAGGAGCCGGAAAAGGCGGGAAAAATGCAGGAGAGAAAGAACAAAGAAGCAGAGACAGCAGACCAGGTGGGGGAGGAGACGGTGGAGGAGACAGACAGCCGAAAAGAAACTGGAGAAGGAGGTGAAAAAGAGCGGGAATCCATGAGAACAAAGAAAAAAGGAGAAAGAGGACCAGAGAAAGAAACAAACGGAATAGAGGGAACCCAGGAAAACTTAAGCTCAAGTGAGGAACAGATTTTCTGGACACCAACAGGGTTAGAGGCGGCACTGGAAGGGCTAGAAGAGACTCTACAAAGAGAAAGCCCGGACTGGGCTATGGCAATGGAGATGCAGGAACTGGAACAACAACAGGAAAAAGGGGAGGAGAAAGAGAGCAAGCATGCTAATAGCAAGCAAACACGACCAAAGGAGGCAACAGAGGAAGGGAGAGAGAAGAAAAGAACAAAATTGGAGGTGAGAGAGGAGATTGAAACAAGTCGAGAAGAGGAGATGAGGACAATGAGCGAATCTGAAAGCGAGAAGGATCAAGGAGAGGAGGAAATGCTGCTACAGAGAAGGACTAGGGAGAAAATAAAAGGACCAAAATGAGCATATGTAAAAGAGTAAAAAGGAAAACTGAGATATGGAGCGTAAAAGAAGAGACTTTTGATTTATTAATGGGGATGGGGTTGGCAGATTGTTTAAATGTATTATCATTTAGTTACAAAACCGACCAAATAGGGACTGTGGTTTTAGGGAGGATTATTATTTTAATTAAATTAATCAAATGGAAAGGAAATTGAAAATAGGGACCTTTAATGCGCGAGGATTGAAAAATACAAAGAAAAGAAAAATGGTTTTCAGTTTTTTAGAAGATTTAAGTTTGGACATTTGTTTTATTCAGGAGGCGCACCTGAAGGATTCGGAGGATGTTAAAGCGTTCCAAAGGGACTGGCGAGGGGGAAAATCAGTGTGGTCCATAGGGGGGGTACACTCAAGTGGAGTTGGGATTTTGTTTAAGGGATGGGGTATGAAAGTAAAACTAATTATAGGTGGTGAAGTGGGGAGGATGGTTGGAGTGGATTTAAGTTGGGGGGGAGTAAAGTTAAGGGTATTAAATATATATGGACCACAGAACATAAAAGACAAAAGGGTTTTTTATGAAGATGTTAAGTTGTTATGTGCAACAAATAATTTTCTGGTTATGGGGGGGGACTTTAATATCAATTTGGCGGGAGGAAGAGATGAAGCAGCAGGAATAATGGAAGATATAATAAAAACACATAAGCTAGTGGACATAGGGAGGGAGGTAGGAAGGGGAATGGAAAGACCGACATGGAGGAATACAAGGGGGGACGAAAGTAGGTTAGACGGGATATTCGTGAGTAGGAGTATGGAAGTGGTGGCAGGGGAAACAAAAAGCGTCAACTTCTCAGACCATGACCTGGTGATGGCTGAGGTAAAAGTGGGGGGAAGAAAATACGGGACAGGATACTGGAAATTAAATGTAAAAATATTGGAGAAAGAGGGGATAGAAGAGGAATTTAGAGTGTTTTGGGAAGGGGTTAGGGGTTTAAAAGGACTATGCGAGGGAATTATAGAGTGGTGGGAGATAGCAAAGAAAAGGATAAAGCAATGGGGACAGTGGAAGAGTAGGGAGAGGATAAAGGAGGAGAAGGGGGATTTAAGGAGAATGTGGGGGGAACTAGCAAAGGAAAAGGAGAAAGAGAACGAGGGGAAGGAGGTGGACAAGGATAGAGTAGAAATAGTACAGGGACAGATAAGGAAGATATATGAGGGAAGAGCAGAGAAGTACATGTTAACAGCAGGACAGGAGTTTAGGGAGAGAGGGGAAAGAGTAGATACATATTGGATAGGGAAAGCTAGAGAAAGAAGAGAAGAGAGAGGGATAGAGGGAATAAGGGATGTGGAGGGACAGCTAAAAGTACAAAATGAGGAGATGTTGCAGGTAGGGACAGAGTATTATAGAAGATATTTTAGGGAGAGGCAAGTAGAGGTAGAAGTAGGAGATGAATTTATAAAAGAACTAGAAAAGGAGGTGCCTAACGATATAAAGCAAGAAATAAATAAAAGCATAAGGGAGGAGGAAGTGAAAGAGGCAATAAAAAGCCTGAAAAAGGGTAAGGTACCAGGGATAGATGGGATATCGGGAGAGTTTTATAAGAGGTTTAATGAAGTGTTAAGCAGGGATTTAACCGAGGTGTTTAACACAATATTGGAGGAAGGGGAAATGAAGGGAACAATGGCGACAGGGGTAGTGACACCAATTTATAAAAAGGGGGAAAAGGAAAATTTAGACAACTACAGGCCATTATCAATGCTGGGTGTAGACAGCAAAATAATGGCAAAAATACTGGCAAAAAGGTTACGGAAGGCACTGCCACATGTCATCCACGTCGATCAGACATGTGGAATAGAGGGTAGAAGCACGAGGTGGAACCTACAGCTGATCAGAGATGTGGTGGCGTGGTCAGGAGACCGAAAGCTGCCATTGATGTTGGCGAGCTTAGACCAATCAAAGGCGTTCGACAGGGTGGATAGGGAATTTTTGTATAGGGTAATGGAAAAGATGGGGATGGGAGTAAAACTGATTGGCTGGGTCAAAACAATGTACAGGAGAACGTACAGCAGAGTAAGTTTGAACGGGCATCTAGGGAGGAGTTTTGAGACAGCGGGAGGTATATTACAGGGGTGTCCACTATCGCCACTCCTCTTTATAATGTATATGGAGCCGCTGGCAGAAAAGATTAGAAAGGACAGGGAGATAGTAGGGGTTTTGCTGCCGGGAGCAGGTGGGTATAGAGTGAAGGTGACACAATACGCAGACGACATGACAATTTTAGGTAGAACGGATAGGGACATAGAGAAAACATTAGACATAGTGGAAAGATTCGGAGTGGGGTCTGGGGCGAAATTGAATAGGGAAAAATCTAAGATAAAATATTTTGGGACAGTGAAGGATAGGAAAGATTCGGTGGGAGGATTGGAGGTAAGTGAAGGACCAATAAAGATTTTAGGGGGAAAATTTTGTAACACTGGTCCTAATTTTCTTCTTTAAGCAACCAGGTTAACAGAACTACAACAAAAATTGCAGTTTTCAAGGGTCAGGACTCTCTGATCAAGTCATTTAAATTGATTTATTTGCTCCATCATCTCTCATAACCTTCATAGAAAAAACAACAACAAATAACTGTACACTCAGAAAATCATTTCATACATCCACCACTTTGAATTATGTATAGTCTATATTGGCATATTTCCCGACTGGGTACTGACTGAAGTCCTCCTATTCCGTATGAATAATTGGAATAAAAGTCCATACGCCATGAAACCAGTAGATTAGAAAATGTATCCAATCGGACTCACAGAACAGGAGCTGATGGTCGAAATCATCAAGGTGACCACACACAGATGCACATGAAAAAAACCCTCTATAAATAAAAAATATAACATTAATTAAGCTTCAACCATTCATAAACACCTTATGTAGTTATATAAACATTACAGATACCCCAACACCATTGTGACTATTTACCACACTGCTTAAACCATAACAGATTAATACATTGTATAAATATATACACTTACTATGAGTAGATGAGCTTACTAGCTCCTCAAAAGGGTGTATCAACAGGCTATAAGGCTAGGCCTCCTGCTTTTTAATCACAAATTCTTGATTGTTTAAAAGTTCTTTTAGGAACAAAACTTCACCTCAAACATTGCCACATTTGTGAAGGCCTCACCAAACAATTGATCCCCCCTGCCCATTACTCCTTCTCTCTTTAGGTACAGCAGAGAAATAGAAACCTCTATGCCCCCTATAGGCTTGGAGAGGCTTTGCAACCTTTCATAAGCTAAGGTAGGGCCTACTACTGTGACAGAGTCTATTCTGTTACATACCCCTCCCCCCAGACCAAGAAGGTTTAACTTCACCCAAATATTTCTTTAGGTTTTCTATATGGTAAGTGTCTACCTGATTCCGAGCCCCAATCAATTCTACCTGGTAATTGACTTTGTTAAGTCGTTTTAGTACCTTGGCTGGACCTCGCCACTTTGGAGCCAACTTTGCCATGACTGCATCACCTGCACGGGACAAAGGATGAGTCCGGATCCACACCAGATCCCCCTCTTGCAGGACTTCATGTTTTCTGCGCAAGTTGTAATATTTCTCCTGGCGTTGTTGAGCACTAGCCACTCTTTCCCTCACTTTGTCAAACAAAGCCTGTTGTCGCTCCATCACGTTATATGCCACATGCCCAGGTTCTGGAGGATGTTGCGCCAGTCGCTCTAAAGGTCCTTTCAGCTTACGCCCTAGTGCGATCTCAGCTGGGGTATAACCGGTGGTTTCCTGCCACGCTGAATTTATTGCAAATCGAAACTCGGGGAGCCAGCGATCCCATGTCTTATGGTTATCTTTGACATATGAGGCTATCATGGTTTTAAGGGTCTTATTTATACGCTCGGTGAGGTTGGTCTGAGGATGATAAGCCGTA